>NC_056746.1:1077917385-1078029885 GCF_019279795.1 Protopterus annectens | reverse complement strand
CCCCAAATGCCTCAACAACCTAAAGTTAACAAATCATTGGGTGCACTTAATACATATAAAACTGCCCACATTCCTGCAAACCTCCTGCCTAGAGTAGATAAGTACTTCAATATCCTAAATACCAACTGCTATTTTGGAATGACACCTAAATCTTTATCTGCTAAATGAACCATTAAAGCATGTGGAATCCCAATCCATTAATGTATGTCCGCAGACCCCTCCTTGAACTGATGCCATCTGAGACCTCTGATACCACACCAAAAGACTCTTCACCTGTAATGCTGTAAACCCAGCTTGCAACCATCCAGCCTAATTGCAGCCCATTTCACCACCCAATATTATAGAAATGACCCAAAATGACAAAATACAACCACATTCTGCCACACCAGTGGCCCATCAACTTGGTCACCCTAAATGCTCCATTATACATCCATATTGACAATGTCACCCTTAAATATCCACTGAGTCTCCTTTCAAAAATGTTAAGCCCCTCAAAAACCTTAAGAACCTGCCTAGCCATTGGACATCGCCTATCATCCCTACCATCAGCAGCCCTATCCCACCCTTTCAATATCTGTGCTACAGTGCATGACTTTGTCAAGTCCTGCAATCCTGCAATCCATACAAATATGCTAATGGCAACCAAATCCATCTTAACTGACTGCACAGCCCTCCCTTTAAGCCAAGCCTCAGCAAAATATTGCAGTGACAGTTTCTCCATTCAAACTCCCTCTTCCTCAGACAGCTGCAAAACAAATTCATCAAAGTCAGATAAAGCCCTGCTATATGCCTTCCTTGTCAAAACCATCCAAGACTGCTGAATCAGTCATCCCATCACTTCAGCCCACTCTGTCACACCTTTTCTGGCAACATGATTTCCTCACCTGCTGCCTCTGGGGCTAATTGCCAAAAGCTGTGAAACTGCAAACAAGATAAGCTGTCAGCATCCCATTCTTAAAACCTGCCAAATGTACACCTGTAAAAGAAAAATTTATCAACAAACTCTGCAAAACCAATTTGCATAAAACTAACAGACAGAATCTAGATTTTGCTGTCTTTTGAGTGCAACACCCAGACCATGGCAATATTGTCCAAATGAAAAATCACCCTTCTACCATGCAAATGCTTTTGCCATAACACAAATACCGCCCTAATAGGCAGCAATTCCAAAAAGGTCACATCCTTCTTCCATTCATCCTTGTAGTCATCTGGCCAATGAGTTGCAAACCATTCCCCACTAAAAATGCTCCCGTCCCAATACCTCCAACTGCATCTGTAAAAATATGCAAATCCCGTTGATTAACCCAATCCACCTGGCAAAATAAAATGCTGTTAACTTGATCTAAAAAGGACAACCACAATGTTAAATCAGCACCAAAAAGCTTACCAATCCTTACCCAATGGTGTTTGTTTCATTCTCCTTTTAACAAAAATACCACCAACCTACAAAACGTATGACCGGCATGAATCACCTGGCAGGCAAAATTCATTAGCCCTAAAAACTCCATGATGTCTCTAATCTGCACCTTGTTCTTGTCAATTGCCCAAGCAATCTTCTCCCTCAAATGCTCTATCTTTCCAGGTGAAAGATAAAACAACTCCCAGCCTACATCCGCTAACAATCCTAAACAACTCAATGCCTTGTAAAGGCCCTCCAACTTCTGTGTAGCCAATGGAATACCTAACTCTTTGCACATTGCCAGAAATCCCTGCATACCCTCAAGCACCCCCTACAAACCCTTCAGCTATCAACAAAAAAATCATCCAAATAATGTACAGTCTTCTGAGTGCCCACTTTTTGCTGCTAAATCCAATGAAGTGCATTGCTAAACTTGTCAAAGGTGGTATAAACCACTGAATATCCCATTGGCACGACATGCCCAACAGAGGCCACTCTTCTTCCTGTACTGGTAGTAATCGGAAGGCAGATTCAGTTTCTACCTTTATCAGTCATGGATCTGTAAACTTCCCTAATGATTTCCTCCTCTTCATCCAATGAAGCATACCTAACCTATGAATCCTCTTTGAAAATGAAATCATTAACTGTGTTACCCTCTGGATAGGACAAGTTGTGAATCAACCAAAATTCACCGGGAAACTTTTTAGGAACCAAACTCAATGGTGACACTGTAAAACTGACCAATGGAGAGCAATCAGAAGGGCCCAGTAACCTGCCCACATGCAGCTCCTTCTCCACCAAACATCTCAAAATGTCCTCCTTCCCCCACACAAAATGTAAATTTTTTACAAAGTGAACCATCCCCTAGAATTAATAGAAAGCCCTATGGAAAATCCCCTTAGTAACTTCATCACAACTTTCAAATCCAGAAAATGACTGAGTTTGTGCCTCAATATCCGTAAATTAATGGGTGAATGGGAAACCTGGTTTTCCTCTCTGACCCTGAAAAGACAATCCTCTCCTCTGTCCTCAAAAACTACCTCACCTACGAAACCCCTTTAATCCTTGGGGTGAAGGGGATAATGATCCCCCATCAGCTGTGAATGAACTCAAATTGAACAAACTCCCTTCCCAGTGACCACACTGAAACACTCTATGCTTAGCCACACAACTCAAACAGGTCTGTCAGAATCTGCATACTGCCCATGTGCAGCATGCCACATTAAACACTCAGCACAACTCCAACCACCTCACCCCCTAATTTACCCCATGTGGTGGCACCCACAAACTTATCCATCATAGTGGCCAGACAAATGTCAGGGTGCCTAACTTCCCATCTCAATGACTGATCTACATATTTCCATGTACAGAACTGCTCATCATACCACAAAAGTCACTAGAAGGTTCTTGTTATTTTGCATCTCAGATTCCAACAACTGCTCTACCCCTTCCATGTCAATTAATTCAAATATGTCGATATACAGTACTCACCTTTCCAGATCTTTTTTTAACCAATGCCGGAATGTTCAGGATCAGAAAGAGCCCCCTTCTGCATTAACCAAGGCTTGAGTAGCTAGCCATTGCCCAGGTGAAATCCCAAAATCAGAACTCACCTCTTGCTGCTGAGACTCAGCCCTACCTAAGCTTGACCCCAAACTCCCTAACAATGACTTAAGCTAACTTCCCCACCTAAGATTTCGCTCTGGACCTGCCCCACCCCTCTAAGAAGATCCAGATCCACCACAGCACCAGCAACCTCACCATGATAATTTTCTGTTTCCCCTCCTTCACATGGCAATGGACTACCCACAGACTTCAAACGATCAGACGCATCTGTATGTACTCTTAACAAAATATCATTACCTATAGCATTATCGTGCCCTGTTGCACCAGCCAGACTGTCCAATGTGGCATTATCTGCTGACTTTTGAGCTCACTTCCCTGTGCCGCTAACTTGGTTTTTGGTGTCTGAACTTGCCTTTTCTTTCTGGATGCACTGGTTTCATCTGCTGCAGGTGACTCTCTGGTTGGCAGCTCTTGGAACAATTCCTCAACTTGCAATACTATTGCTGTCCATCTCTGCCTCAAACTGCAAGATCCAGTCATCTGTTAAAAGAAAGAAAAAACATTAATTATCAGAATAAATAAAAAAAAAATCTCTTCACCTGAACATTTCCCTCTGATTCTTCATTAAACTTACTGTATGAAAATCCATCCACTGAAAAAGATAACTCACAACTGCCCTTGACTTTAGGGATGTCCCTGATAATGACTTGGCTCCTACTTCTGTCCCTCCTAGCCTAGCATGCCTCACAATTGTCCCATTAAGATACAGATTGTAGTTCAGCCTCTCATATCCCCTAACTGGTAACCTAGAAATTCCTCCCAAGAAAGGTAAATACTTAACCAGTAATAACAATAATTGGCATTATGAACTAATCTACTCCAAAAGGTGCATTATTCTGCATCTCTTATGCTGCCTCCCCATCAGCTTCAACAGTACCAACAATTTAAAGTGTCCCAAACCTACCAAAGTGAGTACTGGGGACCAAATCTGGCACTGCGTCTCTCAGAGGTAAAGCACCTCCACCATCCTAACAGTCCTTAGCCATACCTCTCAACCTTGTATTGCAAATAATCTGGACAAAGCTTAAAATAGTTAGAGGAAAAAGTCTAGAAACAGAGACAAATTTTAAATATCACTCTTATAAAACTCATAAAGTTGCTAGAGTAACAGTATTTGTGTCAATGTGCATTTCCTGAAGAATATTAAGTCTAAGCTCAAATGCATGCCATTATTCAGTGACTTCAAACCATAGTGCTTTGCCAGCAAACAAAATCTTATGAGGAATAGACCAAAATATGAGGCAAAACTCTGGACATTCTGTTGCAACTGTACAGGTGAACTTGTTCCTGACAGTAGAGGCATGTTTAGCTGCCCACTGCAATAGTCAGCCTTGGGACTAACTTGCCGACTTATTTATTAATTCACATATTATTTCTCTCTCTCTCTCTTTTTTATTTTTAAGAAATACAGATGTGTGATGAAAATGAGCATCCATGGAGAGAGAGAGGGGGGGGGACTCCAAGTATGAGAAAAGGCATACGTATGTGAAAGGACACCGTCCTCTACTCCTCCCCGACCATTAACATCACAATGCACATATGTGATGAACAGACATTATTTGCAAGTGTCTCATGACCTGTATACACACTCCTTAATTCTGGGAACCATCCCAGCAACAACACCACCATATTTTCCTGCTCCACCACAAGCAATGCATTCAACAAAGTCCTTGGCAAAAAAAAAAAAAAAAGCGACCACTTTAACCAATGGAAAATGAACGAATACCATCGGACAAAAGAAGGCAACCTGCCCCAATGAGAAGTAAACAAACCAACAGTTAAGTGAGAAAAAAAAACAAAATTAATGACTCAAACAGTAAGCCAAGGGTCACTACAGCCCAGCCCCAAATCAAGGCAAATGAAACCATGAAAAAAGCCATAACCTGGAAGCAAATAAACAAAATTCACTACAAGCCAAACCATAACAAAAGACAAGAATATCCCCTTCCTGTCCCCAGAAAACAAATTATCTAATCGATATAGCAGAAGCCCTGCTTAGTGCAAAGCCAGAAAAGCACCCACCAGAGAAGAAAAAAAAATAATATATATATATATATATATATATATATATATATATATATATATATATATATATCAAGCCACTCACCCACTACCACCATGCAAACTATTATTAACCCAAGGGCTACCCGTTCTCTAAGGTACCTACTAGTCACCTTTGAACACCCCCCTTCTCCTCTTTCAACATAGCTACATAAAGCATCTCTGGACAAATTAGTTTGCTCCAAACTACATTTACTCATTAAGTACATTATAAACACAGAGAGTCATTTGTTAAGTGCATCATAACTGCAAACAGTTATACATTAAGTGCATAATAACCATAGGCAGTTTTACATTAAGTATAGTATAATCAAAGAGAGTCATTCATTACATACATCATAACCAAAGAGAGTCTTTCATTAAGTATATCATAGTAGTATGTCATAATTAGATACAAAGCACACTATAGCCTCATATATTCATGATGTCCATAACTGCAGGCAGACATTCATTCATTAATCACATCATAACCACAGACATTCATTCATTAACTACACCATAACCAAAGAGAGTTACTCATTTAGTACATCATAAACATGGACAGGTATTCATTAAGTGCATCATAACCACAGACAGTTATACATTAAATACATAATAACCATAAAAAAAACTACATGGTGGCAGCTTTTTTGTTTTCCATCGTAGCGTTTTGTTTCATACATAATAACCATAGGCAGTATTACATTAAGTACAGCATAACCAAAGAGAGACATTCAGTAAATACATCATAACCATAGACAGTCATTCAGTATATCATAATCACAGACAGTCATGAAGTACATACTGCAGACAGAAATTCAATGAGTGCATCATAACCACAGACAGTCATTCATTATATCATTATTACAGACAAAGCATATCACAGTTAATCATAGGTGCATCATAACATCAGACAAAGAACAGCTTAATCCAGACATCCACAAAGTATATAACCATAGACAGCTGTTCAGTAAGTACATCACAACCACAGACAAAGCACATTGTAACCACAAACATTTATTGGATACATCATAATCACACAGTCATTCATTAAATAAATCATAACAGCATAATATTCATTAAGTACTTCTTAACCACCCACAGTCATACATTAAATACATCATAACTGCAGTCACTTATTAAGTACATCATAACCGCAGAAAATCATCTGTTAAGTACATCTTAACAATGACAATTCACTACGTACATCATAACCACATAAAGTTATTAAGGCATCATAACTGCACTCACTCATTAAGTATATTAAAATCAGAGACACTCATTCATTAAGTACATCATAGTTACAGACAGTCATTCATTAAGTGCACTATAGCTGCAGACAGCCATTAAATACATTATTTATTTATTTATTATTTTATTTAACATTTGTTGACCGGGCTAGTCTAACTGGATATATGTCCATTTTCAGTAGAGGCCCGGGGAGAAAAGCTCCAAAAGAACAGACAATTTAAAACAAATCAAAGGACAAGAAGAAATACATAATAGTTTACAAATGTTAACAATACAGCTAAAATAAAAGGAAAACCTCATTCTAAAAAAAAAATATCCATTAAGCACATCATAACCACAGACAAAGCACATCATAACTACTGACATTTATTCATTAAGCACATAATGACCACAAATAGTCTTTCATTAAGTACATCATAACTGGAGAGAGTCATTCATTAAGTTCATCATAACCACTACATCCCTTCATTCATTAAATACATTATGTCACAGGAACCCATTCACTAAATACATCATAAGCACAGACAGCCAGACAGTCATTAAGGGTACCATATTTAACATCCTGCCTTTCAACTCATTATGTTCTGACAGGAGACAGTAGATGCAATATATTCTCCATGCAAGTAGCTACACTGCAAAATATGTTTTAAATTATCCCACATAGTCAGTTATTAAGTACCTGATAACTACAGACAGTCATTCACTAAGTACATCATAACCATGAACAGTTATTCATCACACTCATTATGACCATATGCAGTTATTAAATACATTATGACTGCAGACATACACTCATTAAGTACATCATAGCCATAGGCAGATATTTATTGAGTACATTATAACTCCAGACAACCATTTATTAAGTACCATGTCATATTCATTAAGTACATTATAACCAAATTCTTTTGTTCGTTAAGTAATTATAGCTACAGACAATCATTAAATGTATTATAACCACAAATATTCATTAAGCACATCATAACCACAGGTAAAGTACATCATAACTGCTGACATTCTCTCATTAAGCATATTGTAACCACAGTCAGTCTTTCATTAAGTGCAGTGTAACTGCAGGCAGTCATTCCTTAAGTACATCAAAACTGATTCATTAATTTATTACGTACATTATGGCCACAGCCAACTACTTACTAAATACATCATAACCACAGACATTTATTTCATTAAGTATGTCATAATCACAGACAGATAGACAGGCATTAGGGATATGATATCATATTTATTATCCTGATTTTCAACTCATTCTGTTCTTACAGGAGACAGCGGATACAATCTCTTCTCCATGTATACAGCTAAAACACAAAACAGGGAGCTCATTACCTCAGTTTTTGGTATATGTTCAAGAAATGACCTGATTCTTATGAATAGTAACTTGTGTGCTTAGTTCTAGATAGTTCTAGAGAGGAGTTAAGTTGTCTCATAGGCTCATTAGTTATTCTGTAATTCCTCTGTTGGAGGAAAAAGTAAGAAAATCTGGTAAAAATTGAAAAGATGTTAAGTAGGCCCATTGAGGAGGCAGTCACAAACAGGAGTTCTCAGCTTGGCACATTAGTTTGCACCTGCAAGTGGCTTATATAGGCTGCCAGCTATGAGGCTGTGGGCACACAGAAGCCTTTGACAGGATAATGTGTAATGCAGGACCTGAGACACGATCTCAAAGTATGGCGTATCTTTTTAAGCAGTTTCAAATCAGCATTGTAATAGCATCAGAAAGTTACAAATAATGTGTACCAGTTCTTTATATATGTTGGCTGGAGATGGGTATTGACAGTTATTTCAAAAGACAGTAGTTTGTGTTTCAGTAAACACAGAAGTAGAAATTGGATCACAGGGCAATAGAAATGTAACATTTTCCAGCTTTAGAAAAGTTATAGAATAATATTTTGAACCAATTACATGGGCTGAGGACTTTGATCGATAAACAAGTACTAGGTTAGATGCCTTTATGGGACTTTACAAGTCTAGCCAATGTCCCTTTTTGTGCTTGAAATAACCTATTCCGTTTGGTTATAGATTGGCCTTATCCATTCCATGGTCGATAATTATATATTAACCTAATAGGAATAACTAGATTCATACCATAGTTTATTTTGAGGGTAATCATTGCATGGGATAAAGCATTTAGGAACTGCATTTGTCCATTAGAGCAGTTCAGGGGGCAGTCCTAGGCTAAATTTTCAGTTACTCATCCATAGATCTAAGTGGAGCTTTAAAATGGACAGGGATGAACTTTATTTTATGTGGATAGGGAGTCAGTTCTGCAGCAGCAGTATCCTCTGCGAGATATGCCTGTCTCCAAACCATTCTGCTGATGTTGCAGAAGAGGTTTAGACCCCAAGACTGAGTATTTCTGGTGCCATATGACTGGCTGATGTGCAGCAAATCCATCAGTAACAGGTCAGAGGATGCCCTGTATGCCAGACACAGGTCATCTCTTAGTAGTCTGCAGGATACTGTGTATAGTGACAGGGCATTGACTCGGTCAATGTAGGACATGTTATTTAGGCCTTATATCCTTTTAGTAAGGCATGTTTGTGTCTGGACAGATACATGTCAAACAGGACATTATATTCAATGAGTGGCCTGATGAGGGCCACAGCATGTGGTAAATGAGAAAAATATTTTTCCAGGTAAAATACACAGGATTTTGTACTTGTAATGTAACACCTTATTGAAGTAATATTCTAGGCCATTTTGCAATCTGCATATAGAGCAATAGAAGATGAAGAAAATGGAAGTAGCAAAATACTCTTATAAAAGCCCTCTGAGACACTGGCTATTCCAGCTGCATATCATTTCCATAATGCAGTTCACAATAAAAATCAAAGAATTCTAATGATTCTTACACTATCGGGTATAATGTTCATCAAGGAGAATATAATGTTACAGGCAAGTTAAATGATGTGACATCTGATGCTGTTTCATATAAATATTCATACACATTATGCTTGTTGTTAATGAAACCATACTGACAAATGCAGACCCTTTCTCACAGCCCACAACTGGAACCATATAATCTCCTTATATGACCATAATATATCAGCTATAGCCTAATCAACATTCTACTCCAATTCCAAGACAAATTCTTCCCACTTATCCACAAACTTTATAAACCCACCAAAACGGAATGGCCATCCAGTGAATTCAAACATCGTATAACTGTAACAGATGGAGCATAGCAAAAATGGAAAAAGATCCCCACAACTGAACCTCCTTTATAGTCTTGCATAACCTTGCCAAGAAGTCCATCAGAAGGCACAAAAGAAATCGCCAAGCAAAGAAAAAAATTACCATCTTAAATTCCCTAAAAAACTTTTGGAAACAGGTTAACCTGCTTACAGGAAGAAAACCTCCTCATGACACCCTGTCTCCAAACACCACTCAATATAGTACAGCAAAACTTTCACCAGAAGAACTCATTATATAATTTAGCAATCTTCCATCAATAAACTCCACACCTTCTGCACATCATGCATTGACACCTCTCCTGGATCTGATAACATAAACCCCTGGTTCATATATCACTGTTTGCTTACATAAATACAAATATTTCAAGCGTGGACAATAACACCCTTCTAGCCTGCCAATACACCAAAACAGTTGTTTCGATAATAAGTGTCCAGGCTGTTCTTATGAAATATCTAAAGTAGTGTTTGCTTTAGTATAATTTGGTAGTCTATTCCATGCATCACCTACTCTCTCAGAGGACCAGTTAATACATTTCCCATTCCTGTAGTATCGTCTACATAGTTTGTCTGATGATTCTCTATTACTTTTTGATAACCCAAGATATTTCCAAAGTTAGTTGTCTGTAAATGCCCTATATACCTGAATAAGGTTTCCTCTTAAATATCTATATGAGACACTGATAAGTTTAGATACTTTAGTCTTTCATAATAACTTAAATTTTCACATCCATGAATGCTCTTGGTATATTTCCACTGTACAATTTCCAGTTTATTCATACTTGTTTTCTTATAAGGTTTCCATATTGTCATTCCATACTCAAGTTTGATCTAATGTAACTAACAAACAAGGACTTCCTCATTTCTGATTTCCTAGAATTTATAAGTCTTTTTATACAACATACAGTTCTATAACTATCATTAACTAATTGGTTGATATGATTAGAAAAACTCAAAGCTGGATCCACCCATATACCCAGGTCCTTAAATGAATCTACAGTTTCAATCACTGTGTGGTGTATTAAATATTCACCTTTTGAATTATGTCTCCCAAATCTTATATGCTTAGTTTTTTATGTATTTATCAGCATAATATTATTTTGTGCCCAAATGGTCAGTTTAGTGAAATTCGTTTGCAGGCATGCCCTACCTCTAACACATGTAATCAGTTTACCAAGTCATCTGCATACAGACTGTATAACATCTCAGATAAAAAAGATAGATCTGAAAAATACAATCTAAGCAAGTATAGGCCTAGGACACGCTGATACATGGTTTCAAATCCTAACCTTTCCAATTTTGAAAATAATTTATCTAATATAACCTTCTCCATTATTTTTCCAAAACATGAAAATAAGTTTATGGGTGTTTATGACTCTGGGTTTCTCCTGCAGGTTTAACAAATGCATGTCTCCAATCTTGAGGAATCTCCTCATATTTGTATGACCATGTAAATAATCTTTATAATGGTACTGTAAGTTCATGCCAAAGAGTTCTGTGGTCATTATCACTAATTCTCTTCCAGTGCTTAGTTTGGATCAAGTCTGTGTAGTTTTTCAATATAGTCTAATTTGATTTCAGTATCTCAGGTTACCTGGATGTCGCTATGGCAATTTAACATCCACTGTGTGGATCCAAACTGTTTTGTGTAAGACTATGTAAATGTATTTACATATAAGTATTGTTGGAGTCAAGTGCTGATGTTTTGTGTGAGACACTGATTTTTACACACACACACACATATATATATATATATATATATATATATATATATATATATATATATACGTATAGATATATATAGCTATATATGTGTGTGTATGTGTATATATATATATATATATATGTGTGTGTGTGTGTGTGTGTGTGTGTTCTAGGGTTGTCTTTATTGTTACAATTATGCAATCTATAGTATTGATGTTATTACTGAATATGTGATAATCACGTCTCATAACTATCTTTAATCCCTGTCATAACACCTCCAAATGATTTTTGTTAGAATGTCTCTTACAGTAAAAACATTTATACCCTGAGAGAACTGGTTTGCAGTCATTGTTCTTTAACCACATTTCACAAACAATAACAATATCAATCTTTTGGGAATGTAGCACATTTTCCAATAAAAAACTTTATTATTAATGTTTCTAGCATTAACAACCATCAAAGATGGATCAAATGTTGCTATCAGTGAACTGTTACATTTTTGACCTTGCAAAAATCCTGCCTTTTGTTTGTCAAATATTGTAAAATATCTGTTGCAAAATTTGTCTGCAGAGAGCATCTGTCTTACTCTCACCTACATATATATATATATATATATATATATATATATATTCACTTTATAATCCTGAAATACTGAAATATCGATTTTCAGTATTTCAAAAGTATAAAGTCGAATCTGCAAAATGCCAAAACCGCAAAATTAAAAATCGCAAAGTCAAACACACCATACAGGACACAACACAAACACCAGCCAACCCACACTACAAAAAAAAAACAAAACAGATGCAAACACAAATTAACAAACCTACACTATAAATAAGCAGGGGGGCAAGTCCCCCTGCACCCCCACGCCCCCACTACTTTTATATACTAACTCCAAGATCACACCAACCAGAAAAAAGACAGCAAACTCACAACTAGACATTCCACAGTCCCCTCACACACACACATATCACATATATACAAGTACCACCACTTTCAACACTTAAACACTAATACTTTTACCTGCCTATCCTAACCCACACGTACAACTTCCAAACACACTCACATACACTCAAACACCTACCCAAAACCCTTACAAAATAGTCACTTACCTTAAATTCCATCTAAATCCACACACTAAACTGTAAACCATGCACACAGTACATTTCATGTCACATACTTGAAAACCATAACAGCGAATTCGACATTTCTGAATTCGCAGTTATGCAGTTTAGTTATTATGAAAATTCGACTTTATGGTCTTAAAATACTGAACTTTGATATTTCAGTATTTTGAGATTATAAAGTGAAGCCATATATATACATACATATATATAAATACAACAGGCAAGAAACTGATATAAGACTCGAAGTATACTACCATCATTTTTTTTTTAATTATTATTTCTCATTAATGCTGAAGGTTATGGTTCAATAAAAGTTTAATCAGTTTTAAAATACAAAACCCAGAAACTATCTTTATTTCCCCAGTCTGTAATTTTCATCCTAAAGACAAAGTGACTAGCCCAACATATTTGCAAACAAATTTTACAAAGCTCCAAATCTGACCTTTTTTATTCCAGTGCAGGACATTTCCTTACTGGTTATAATCCAAATAAATATTTTCATTTTTGCAATAGGTATTCTACTAACTTAAACTGTGTGCATTTATAATTAGCAAATATTGTTTTTTCTTACTTGACAAGTAATGGACTATTTTCAATCTGAATTTATGACAGGGAAGGACATATCTTAGGATCTTCAAATAATTCAAGCTCTTCTGTAATTTCTGCAGTCCCAACTATCAAATTATTAATTTAATTTAATTTTGCCTCAATTGATGTTCATCACCTTATAAAAAAACAGAAGCAATATACTGCAAATTTTATTAAAAATGGGGATCCAGGGGATTTATTAAATTTAGTCAAGGCCCTTTTAAGGGTTATGCCCTTTTTTCATTTTAGATAATGGTCATTGGTGTTCTGTTAAAGAGCAACATGATGGGGTTAGGCAAGGTTAGGCAAGATTGTCCTCTATCAGTTATTCTTTTTATTCTTGCCTTAAATCCAGCATTATTAGCCAGTAAGAGATTTGTGAAGATGTAAAAAGAAATGGAAACATAAAAATTACTGGAACTGATGCAATGTGGCAAATTAGCTGTGTAGAACAAAAGCCAATGGACTTATAGAAGGGAGGTATTTGATCTGAAATTGATAATATTTATTATCAGAAGGTTTGAGGGTATCAAATGGTGATAAAATTATCTCATGGCTTTCAGACCATTTAGCAATATGGATAGAGGTGATAGAAAAATGGGAGTATAATAAATAACAAAGGGAATAAAAAGAATAAATAAGAAGTTATGAGGTAAAACTGGAAAATGAGAAGTATTTCAATTATAAAAGGATCATATAACCAAGAAGGACTTCTATAAAAACTGGTTTGACAGCTAAACTAAATTTAAAAAGAAGTATAAAAAGTTTTTTTGATGGTTGGATGATGTAAGAAAGGAAGAGAAATTGAATTATGTGAAAATGTATAGAAATGTATTAGAAATTTTAGTGAAAAATACAAGAGACTATTGTGCTATGGAAATAATCATATAAAAGTAATCAAGAAAAAATGAAGACATTACTGTTTATGCAGAGATATTATTTACAAGGCAGGAGGGAGTCAATATCTGCAGAGTTGGATAAAATAGTAAAGGAGGCTATTAGTATAATGAGAGAAATAAAAAATGTAAAAGGAAAAGCAAAAAAGAAGACAAATTATGAGTATTGTGGTGTGGCATATGGAAAATATGTATAAGAGTGCAAGGACAGAAAAAAAGAGAAAAAGGAAAGTAAAGATATTTTCAGAATAAGTTAAGGAAAACTTTTAAAAAGAAATTACTATTCTTGAATTGGAGTGCTTAAGAAAGTGAATGTTGATTCAGTATCATGCCCAGCTGGCATAGGTTATGGAATGTACAAGGAATTAATGGACTGGAAAAGAGGGCATTTTGTAAATGAATGTAATGAATAGTTGAAAGAAGGTTTTATTTATTAAGAGTTATGTAGTGGGATTTTAAAATGTATATGGAAGAAAGACGAGAAGAATGAAATAAAAAAATGTGACCCTATCATGCTAAATAACACACATTTTATTGAAGAATGGAAGGACGGATGAGAAGTATTATGGAAGAAAGTATATATGGTAAAAAATGGAGGAGATGTCAAGAATTGTTATTGTTTGTGTGAGAAATTGTGGATGATGTTATAAGTAAAGGGCAAGATGTGAAACTTATGATAAGTGATATTAGCAAAGCGTTTGATGCTCTAGGATAAGATGCTTTGCGGGATGTTACAGAGAAAAAAGGAATTAGGAGAGTATGTTTGTCTGCATGTCAGAATAATATAGTGAGCATGTTGGTGAATGGGTGACTGAGTAAAGAAATATGCATGAAGTGTGGTATAAGACAAGGATGTCCCATGACTGGAATATTGTTTACACTGGTGATGAATGTGATAGTTAATTGAAGTAGCATATACAATAAAATAAACTAGATATGTGATGCAAAAGGAGATGGTGATACCAGTAGTTTTGACATAAGTAGACAATATAGTTGTAGTTACTAAGAATAAATGTGTGTTTTTCAATGAATGAAGTGTCTTCACTAGGAATAAAATTTGAGGAAAATGATGTAGTTATTATAAAGTGGGAAGGGTAAATGAAACAAATGAAAGGACTATCTTCTGTGGAGTACATATAGATTAACATTCAGGAAAAAGATTTATCTGGTGAAATTATTAATGGGGAAAACAGCATATATGTTAAATGCTTGTATGATCCTTGTAAAATTTGAAATTGAATCATGCAAGTGGTGTTTTTTTAATATGAGCTTTAAGATTAAGCCTAGTAAAAATAGGTGTGTTGTATATGAATGAAGATGAGGGAACATTAGGATTACTAAATCCAGTTATTTATTTTTCTCTTTAAACTTGCATAGAATATTTAAGTGGGTAAAGGAAGAGAATGAGAATTTAGTAGTGAGAATGTTTAATATAAGTACAAGAAATTCTGGGAGATTGTGAGACTAAGAAAAAGGGAAAATATGTGAATAAAGAAGTTAAAAATTATCAAGAAAAAGTACTAACATGGAAAATGAAAATTGATGATATAGAGAATGATAGAATGATGTGGTATAATAATGTGATAAAACAATATTATTATGTAAATCCATGAAATATTTTACCAGAAGAAGTGATTAGAAAAATGAATATAAGGAAAAGTTGGTGCATCAAGATAGTAGAGTGTCATGATTTTCTATAGAGACTAGTAATAAATTTATGGCCAGTAAAGAGGAGCATGCTGTATAAAAAGAAAATTGAAAGAGTATATTTATTTTGTTGTGAGGATGAGACAACAGAATTTCATTTTTGAAATGTAAGAGTTGTAAAACTGATACAATTGTGTGAAGAATTTTTTTAGAATATTAATGTCATAAACAATAAAGATCTGAATATAATTATGTATAGATATAATAAGAATAATAAGAATAAATATGTGAGAAAGGCAGATAAGAATTTAGACTGAATTAAATTTTGTTTAATGCAGAATGTATTTTGGCAGATATATTGTGAAAATCAGATTATGGTTGCAAAAGAAGAAGAAGAATGTAAGAGTTATGGAAGAGTAACAATGAGGATGTTATAAGAAAAGTGATATATAGTAAGAAATAGAGACATGCATCTATGTGCCTGTAAATATGTAAATAATAAACTAAAAACCACGCTGATGATATACTTAAATCAAATAAGCTTCAAAACCCCATGCTCTACAATAAGGAAACCACAAGAAAGTCCAAGTGTATTTTAGTGCTTTCATTTTTTTAATCCAAGAGCTCCATCAGAAAAACTTCACCAGATAAAACCAAACATCTAAATCATCTTAAACACCCATCAATTAAACAATTAAACAATCAATCATTACTGGCATCACTTCCTTTTCATTGATATCAAGTTAAAACACATTTAATATTCAGGTCTTCATTTATACCATCTGTAACCAGCAAAAACTACCACTTCAGTTCTTTTACTTCTGAAAAATTATACACATCTTCAATAAATGTGTTAATCTGCTCAAGCACAATAAATTCAAACTTCCTAAAATCCTTACACAGTGAACTATGTTTAGCTAATACACAGATTCTATTTTTTTCTTCATGTCAGTCTTATATTCATATTTTTTTAGTTAGGGGTCTGGTGGTGTTACCCACACAAGCCCCTAGTGTGAAATACATGCTATAGCATACACTATCATTAATTTTATCTCAACTTCATTATATCTTATCTATATCCCATAGCACTTCTACCACCTCTAGCTAAAATCATGGACAAATGTATCCATAAACAACTATTTAACCACCTTCTCCATAACAACCTACTTGCTAACTGTCAGCATGGATTCAGACCTTCCCACAGTACTACCACTGCTTTACTCTCCTTTACCAACTCCATCAACTACAACCGCAACAACAATTGTCTATCATCTTCAGTCTTCATTGACTTATCTAAGGCTTTCGACATGGTCAATCATAAACTTCTTCTGCACATACTAAAATCTCTCTCACTTGATACCCCTTCCTTAACTTGGTTTACATCTTACCTAGAAAACCATCAGCAGGCAGTACTCTGGAAAAATTCACTATCTAATCTCCTTCCTACCTCTTTAGGTGTACCTCAAGGCTCTATCCTAGGCCCCCTTCTATTTTCTATCTTTATTAATGACCTCCAATCAGCTATCCCTAACACTACCTGCATACAATATGCAGATGATTCTACTATAATCTGCAGTGCTACCTCTCAAACTGAACTCCAGTTTCTTACCCAAAAAGCTTTTACCACTGTTGAACAATGGTTCTCAGACCGTTGCCTTCTCCTCAACCCCAAGAAAACCAAACCACTCTCACTTCCACTGATAGCACTCTCATTTCTCCAGATTCAACTACAAAATTACTAGGAATAAATGTTGACAATAATCTAAGCTTTGACTCTCACATCAACAACACAATAAAATTAGTTAACAAAAAAATTGGATCCCTTTACAGAATTAAACCCTTCCTTACACCTGAAGCAAGAACCACCTTAGCCAGATCTCATCTTATCTCTACTCTTCTATATCCTTCCCCCATTTACTCTAATTTCTCCAAAAACAACCTCAAGAAACTTGCAACATCTTATTATAATATTGCTAGATTTGCTACAGGATCCCAGTTTAGAACTCACCACTGCCTGAACCTAAGACAACTAGGTTGGCTTGAACTTCCCAACAAACTAATACTTCAACAGCTCTTAGTAGCTCACAAAATTCTATATCAACCAACTAAAATACCAATACTCTCTAACCTCATTTCACCATACAATAACATGAAATACCTACGTTCTTCAAACAAACTACTGATTTATACTCCCAAACCAAATAACTCTGCAGGTGACTGCCTCTTTTCCAACTCTGTTGGAAAAATGTGAAACAAACTACCCTCTGATATCTCATCTTTGTCCGCACTACCACTTTTTAAAAGACAACTGAAAATGCATCTCAATAATCACTGGCTTTGCTCCTGTACCAACCCAGATTAACTTTCCTTCTTCCTCTCTCTCTTTTCTTCTACCATAATTACTTTCATTCTCTTCTCCCTATATCCTTGATAGCTATCCCTTTACATAACATCTATGTAGATAAATGTTATCTCATATATACTGTATGACCATTGTAAAAAAAAAAAAAAAAAAACTTTTTATTTCATTTTTTAAAACATTTTATTATTTCTCTTTTGTTTTTGCTCCTATCATATTTGTATATTACATATATTAACTAACTCTGTTTTGCCTATTGTATTGTATTGCCTATTGCTGTTTAAACTTGTAATAACCATTGGAGCTTTTCTCCCCGGGCCTCTACTGAAAATGGACATATATCCAGTTGGACTAGCCCGGTCAACAAATGTAAAATAAAAAATAAATAAATAAATCTTAACACGAAATTGTAAACACATCTTTGTTTTACACTTATGACACTTGTACATTGCAAATGGGTGTCTAGATTTGTCATTTTCATTCTCTTTAACCTGTCTATTCTAAAAAATAGTTCAAGGTTTTTGTTTTCTTATAACAAAAGTGTGGACTAGTGCCAGCTACCACTTAAATCTTGATTACTCCAGACAAGTGACAAGTGGAGTACCTCAGGGTTCAGTCTTGGGACCACTCTTGTTTGGCATATACTTCTCTGAAGTACAGGCCAACACTAAGGGACTCTGGCTAACAAAGTTTGCAGATGACTGCAAACTGGGAGCCATTATTGAATCCCCAAATGATGTGGATACTCTACAAAAGGGCCTTACAGAAACAGATGCTTGGTGCCAGAGCCATGGGCTCAAGCTCAATGCCAAGAAATGTATAGTTATCCCTTTGGGAAAAAACATGTATTTGTGAATTACCATATAGGTGGCAGTACACTAAACACAGAAAGTGTGATAAGAGACTCAGGGACACAGGTGGACAGTGGTCTCACCTTCGATAACCACATCACCACAACAGTCAGGAAATCCTTCTATGTGGCACACCTCATCACTAAGGGCTTTTCATCCAGAAAAAAGGAGGTCATTGTCCCACTGTACTCATCCCTCATTAGACCCATTATAGAATACAACACCTCGTTTGGTATGTACCTCTCAAGACATCTGCAACAACTGGAAAGGCTGCAGAAATACCTCACTAAAAGAATCACAGGCCTAAAGCAGATGCCCTATGCTGACCACCTTAAAAACCTCCAGCTATACTCTGTCGCATATTGTCTACTCAGAGGCGATCTCTGCTTAACATACAAGGCCATGTCAAACAAGAGCTGTTGGACATGCTACACTTAAAGAAATCCCAATCACTCAGAGCCACACGCTCCAGGGATCTAAACCTTGTCATCACAATAAACAAAACATGCTGGAGGGATAGGTTCCTGACCCAGAGACTCCCCAGACTCTGGAATAGATTGCCCATACATGTCAAGCAGAGTGCCTCTCTGGCCCTCTTCAAAAGGAACCTTGATGATTGGATGGGAGAAAGGAAATTCACCTTGGGGATCATGTCAGTTGCCCTGCTAGACAGGGGTCAAGGGAAGTAAATAGTGTGGGAAGAAATAGCCAGGGAATTGTTATGGCTAGGCTTGTATAGGCCCTAGGGCTGATAACCTAGTACCAACCTATGAACCTATGAATAATTTTCCAGTTATTCATAAAAATAGTTTTAATTGCCAATGTATCTCTACTAACCGGTATTGGAAAGGCCAAATGATAATCAGTTCTAGTTAAACTTGATTTAATTTTATGTATAAACCCAAACTTGGGAATAGGGTGATATATTTCATATCTTACCTTACCTACTTCTTCAGTAATTTCATCAATAATTTTCTCTGGATAGTTATGAAACATAAATAACTTTTTAATAACAATCATACTTCTCTGAAGTTGTTGCCATCACTAACAATTCTTCATAACCTGATAATTTCCTTATAATATTAAACTTCATAAATGTTGAATGTTGGCTAAAAAATCCAAATAATTGTTTGCAAATGTTCTCTTTCTATAAACTGCAGAATGAAAACACATATTTTCCTGATCTAATGTTAATTCTAGATCTGAAAAGTATATGTTCTTCCCTATATAGCCTAATGTGAAACTAAGAAAGTCAATACTATCCTTAATTTTCTGCTGTTCCTCACCAAATAAAATGTCATCAATAAATCATTTGTATGAGGATGTCATGTTATAACCATCAAGCCCTATCAAGAATTGACCAACTAAGTACAACATTGAATAAGCAGGTGTCATTCTTGCACCCATTATTACTTCATGTATTAGCTGATAAACATTTTCATTGAAGAAAAATAATTACTGGTTAACACTAATTCCAACAATAAACATATAGTATTGATTTTAATATTGTTAAACTCTGTGTATTTACTTAAATAAAGTCATATATTCAATACCTCTACTAAATATAATGCTAGTATATAAGGATTCTATATCTAGTGTAACCAAAACGTTTTCATTTCCTGTAAACTTAAATTGATATAATTCATTCAAAAATATAAAGAATCTTTGATGAAAAATGTAGTACTTTGTGCAACAGGGTTAAGAATCAGATCAAGATACACTGACAAATATTTGTTTTTAGTCCTATGAGATGACACTGTTGGTTGAAAAGGAGGGTAACCTGTTTTGCAAAATTTGGGAATACTGAACATCTTACCAATACTAGGATGTTCAACCACTGTGAACTTATATTCATTAACATCAAGGAAACTTTGTTCCAATAAATCCAACAGGAAATAGTGTATCTTCTTAAAATGTGCTAATAATTCACATTTATTGATATATTTATAACAGAAGAAACAGCACTGGAATAGCCAAAGACAAAGGAAGACCAAAATTAGCACAAACTGGTTATTTCTTCTGTATTTTTACCTTACTAATTGATTTTAACGATGTCATAATTGAAGTGCATTTTTATTGGTCCATTTTGATTATTTAAACTTGTATTGTTAGTTAGTTAATGTATCTGTTTTTTCTGAAGAAGTCTCTGATGAAAGTGAGTAATAAATGCAAGTTCACACTAATTTTTGGTCTACCTTTGTATTTGGCTATTCCAGTGGTCTTTCTTCAGTTTTGGTTTTCTGGAATCATGAACTTTTGTGGTTTTCTATATTTATAACAGAAACTATTGGAGAGATGGTCATTCATTTTGCAAGAATATTTTTCCTGATCCATAACCACAATTCCTGTACTTTATCTGCTTTCATAACATGTAAACATTTGTTGTTACAAAGGTCAATTGGAGCTTCTCTTTCTTTCTGAGACAGGTTAAACCATTTATAATAAGACCTATCATTAAATGGCATGCAGATATTTTTCATGGTGGAAATCAAATTTGGATTAACCCTGGTTTTCCTTTTACATAAATAACTACCATGGATTTTATAATTCTATTATCATTCAATGCAAATTTCAAGCTAACTTTGCCTGCAAATGATCTGACATCTACTTAAACATCAACTAAATTTGATCTCTGTGCAGGAATAAATGTCAGCCCTTTGTTTAAAACATTATAATGCAATGGAAAAAGAACAAAACTACTAAAATTATAAATAGGATAAACAGATTTGTCTGTCTCATAGCAGTCCTTATTTAATGTCAATTCCGTCCTTAGCCTATCCTGTGACATCTTCCATGACCCCTGGATGCCTTATTTTTGGAATATCCATTTCCTTGAATTGGTGATACAAATGGCTGTTATTCACATTATTATTGTTAGCCCATTTCTCAACAATACTGTCTACTATGTTACCAACTTCAACAGATGCCCTATTCCCTTCAACGGAAACACTTCCTCTGGCCGTTGGTGGGAATTCAGCCAAACCAAATACATCTTTTGTCTCCTTTTTACCCCCTGCTATCACAGGGGTCTTGTATGTTTGGGGACCACCCTTAAGAATATAATCTTGTCAATTGTCACACAAATCAGCATCCCTGGCCAGATTTTTCTTTTTCTTGAAAATCAAAGTAGCAACATGCCTGGAAAGTACTAAATTACAAAATACATAAATACATTTTTTTATGTTGTGTTAAAAAAAGGACCTATAATATTTACTATAAGTTTCATGCAACTTTTAACATCCACCTGAGCTACCACCAACTCAAGTAGGTGCAGTATCAGTACTGGAAAATTGATACAACTACATGGTGTGGAATTTCTATGAATTGGAATCTAGTAGATATGCAGACTAGCTGTTCCAAGGTGTTTACACTTACAAAATCAAGAATCTTTGAGCCTGCATGTTAGTGGTTATATATGCATCCCAGTTCATGGTGTGATAATTGAAATCACCCATGAATATGGTGTTGAACTGAATTGTGACTTACCACAGTTCATTCAAGTATGTGGTATGGTTATCCTGGGTCATAGATGGGGACCTATAGTTAGCAAGGATATGGTATGGGACTTTACCTAAGGTTAGTTGGACATGGAGTAGCTCAAGCATGTTATATTGTTTGACCAGTCTTGAGGTGTGCTTACATTTTATGTAGATCAATACGCCTCCACAACTTGTCCGTTTTTGTGCAGTACCTGGTCTAAATTTGTGGAAGGCATTATAGTCTTGCACTGCCATGGTGCCTCCAGTGGCTTTAAACCATGTCTCAGTAATTGCACAGATGTCAACACTCTCCAAAGTGAGGAGCACTTCCAAAGCATGGAGCTTCTAGTCAACATTCCTCACATTGAACAGTAGCATCTTTAGTTTATCTTGTGTAGAATTTACTATGTTGTAAGGTTTTTAGATTGGCATTGACTAAAAAGGCACTGTTGGGGTGGATATGTTTTGGCTAATATCTGAAAACCTAATGGGGACAAGTGCAGACTATCCTTGGTTAACTAGTGTGTGGTCTGTCTATCATGTCCTCCAAAGATGAAAAATAATGAACCCCCTTAGAATAACACTCATAAATAAACCAATGGTTAAAGTCCATCATCTTCTATTTATATTGTTGTATCATTCTTTGAGAAGGTAAAATGCTGAACAGTGATAGGCTTATTTCTGCATAATCTGAAAGTGCTATTATGTGTCTCTTCATATAGTCCAGAGAGGTATGCCTCAGATCATTAACACCCACACACACACTATGGCAGAAGGATGCAACAACACTAAGGTCCCAGACCAAGTTACAAATTCAAAAAGCTGACTTTTGGGTAAAACAAGGAAAAATGCAGAAAACAACAATACACAATTCAGTTTAATAATCTGAATATTCTGGTATGCACTTGTTGAAATGGGGCAATATAAAAAAGAGGCTAACTCAAGCTTAAGAGTCAAATGGGAGTGCCTTATCAGTTTGAGCTATCAAAGTCCAGTAGAAATAGCACTGGGAGGGGCTTACAAACTCTAATTACAGAAGAGGTGGACAGCTGAAAAGCCACCATGTTTAAAAGCATAACAATCCAAAAATAAATGCAGTCAAATAGCAGTTTTAAACTCAGAACTCTTGTAGCTAAAGAGGAAAGTTGGTGAATAGCGTACATAAGAAAGTGTTTCTCAGCTACTCACACAGATTAGCTAAATCCAATTCCTATTCAGTCAAAGAATGTAAAAGGTATGTTTTCTAACTGACTCTAGTCAGCAACTTTAAAGACTTCAAGGAAAAAAACTTTCCAGTAGAACAAAATACAACAAACTGTAATATAATAGGACCAAAATCAAACAGTAATGGAAATATCCAAACCTTAAATGTAGAAAATCCAAAAATCAATTCAGTTTTAAGCTTAGAGCTCTTTTAACAGTATTCTTCAAGAGCACAAACATTTAATACCACTACAGCATGAGGAATGGTTCTTTTTTTCTTGGCAAGGAAACATATTTGCAATTACTTATATTCATTTTTTTCAGTGTGAATTGCCATATATCAATCAGGAAATTAATTACCCAATCAGATTCCACAACTCACATCTCAAAAAATATGTACACGATGCAACCAGCTATTGAAACAGAAAGTGCTGCACTGTGCTGTGATGCATAGCAGGTACAGTTATAAGACTGCAAGTAGCACCAGGAGAAGGTTTCATTGAAACCACCCCACCTCATGAAAGCCCTCTCAAGGTATTTGTTTCCAATAAAGAATCTTGGCTGTGTGGCCTTCATTACCAGGGCATGAGAAATAGAACAGTGACTAACAAAACTAGTCAGCAATAACTTGCAATTGTCATCTCCCATTCCATAAATGCTAACAAATAGGTCCATAGACATATGAAAAACTGACGTAAATGCTGTTGGACTTCAACCTTGTAGCTGAACTGGAAGATGTTAATTTGAAGTGTAAATCAAGCTCTGATACCATCTATGCAGACTGGTTAATTTCAGCTGCACCTGTGGGCATAGCCAGCTTTAGGCACCTGTGAAACCCACAACCACAGGGGCCACCAACTGAAATGCTGTTTGAAGGGCCCAGAGAACAGCCAGAATAGTAATCAGCCATGGGGAGGTATCACAGAGGTTCCTTTCTGTAACCAAACTGTAAGGTTATCAGGCTAAGTTCAACGTCTCTTCATTTTTTTAAAGCGAGGAAATGAGCGATGTCATTCTAGGTCTGAGATCAAGTAATGTGACAATAAGCCACAACTGTCCCTGATTCTGACTCATATTTTTATTCTTTGTCTCATAAAATGTTTGATTTTCTTATAAAACACTGATGATTACAGTTATTCAGTAACACCATAAATTAGTGTTTCATGCTTCTTATTATTCTGAAAATGCCCGATGCAACACAAAGTGCCATTCTCAGATTTTTTAAGTGAACTAGAGTAATATTTATAAAGCAATGTCGCTTATTTTAGGCTGTATTCCCCTGTGATTTTTTTTTTGTGGTTCCAATACAGTTGGTATCCCCATTGCATTTTTAATTTAGAGCATTTCTGCTCTCAGCCAGTATATTTACTGAAAGGAGGTGTTATTTCCCAGGAATACACATTTAAAAAAAGCACCTGTTCATGTCAAAGAACCAATTACAAATGTATGTATTTATTTATTTATTTATTTATTTATTTTACATTTGTTAACCGGGGGTGTCTGACTGAGCCGAAAAAGGCCCTTTTTCAGCAGAGGCCCGGAGAGAAAAGCTCCACATAGAAAAATTACAAATACACAAATAAATAATATGTTGGTCAAATATCAAGTTTTGATTTGTGATGACCACTAATAGTTTAGTATGACACCTATTCTGTTACAATATTTTGATTAGATGTGATTTTGAAACCAGTATTATTTTATGTCCAGAGTTTTGGGCATAGGAAAAGTAACTCTTTTGACAAACTTTATTCTGTTAAGCAAAATAGAAAAATGGTTAACATAGCGGTGTGGGGATGGTAAAGAAGGGTTGTCTGAGAAATTTGTGACAGTCATCCTTTGCATGCAACTCAGCTCTACTTATTATGAAGAATATTCCCTATTTTAAATCTTATATTTCAGATTGTCTTACAATGAACTTTTTGTAAATCAGTGAAAAACAGTTATTAAACATACATTGAGCTTCCTAATCAAAGTTATTAAGTGCTCCACATTTTGTCAATTTTCTCCACTATATGAGAGGCAATGTTCCATATTTTTGGTTATATAAGGATCATACATAGCAGGTTACTAGGCTCATGGCCCCAGGGCCCATACAAGCCTAGCCAAGTTCAACCTGTGTTTCCAAGAGTGTCTGGTTCGAGCAGACACTAAAATCAGCACCTATTGCCCCTGCTTAAGAGGGACACAGGTGACATGGGTGAACTTCTGGTTACCAATCTGTGATGTCGAGTTAATATCCCATCAGACTACCACCAATTAATGTGACATCCAGTCAGTATCCCACCAGACTACCATCAATTAATGTAACGTTCCCCCACTTAAAACCCAGGTAAGTAATTAAGGAGCCTCAGTCCTCACCACTGACTCCAGTGTGGGAGCATCATGGAAAACACCAGAGCACATAGCTCACAAGCATAACATTCCACAATTTCCATTAAGAGCACAACAGGAACACACATTATTTTCCTGGGTCTGGACAATATACCTCTGCCCATCCCAAATGTAATCCCTTATCATACACTTCAGAGCAATGTGTTCTGGTTTAAGGCCTCTGACTTACTCACACTCAAAATAAATTTAAATCTTAGTCACTCAAACATTTATGGGAAATCTGACACAGATTTCCAGCTGTGTCCCCTCCTCAGTAGAAATGGTAAATGGTGCCACCAGAGTCAGACAGGTCTACACACCCTTCAAAGGGTGATCAATTATTAAAAATTAAATATCAAAATAAATGATAGCTGTGACCAGAAGCAGCCAGGCATTTGAGGTGTCCAGGGGAGTATCAAACAGGTATAAGCACTATCTAATCTCTAAAGAACACACTGATTGTCCAGCTACAATGTAAAGTAATTAAAACATTTAATAATAAGCAAAATGATTACAAGAATGTAAATCAATAACTTTCAATAAACACCAGAATTCAATCACCAGAAATATAAAATTAAACTGTAGGATAGGAGTCCATCATCTTAGAAAACCTCTATCTAAATAACTAAACTTTCCTAATCTAACTAGAGAATACTGGCCCTAATCTAATCTGAAACATAACAGTAAAGCAAAGGTAGACTTGCAGTTCCAGTGAGTCCTTTTTCCAGGTATCTTCTGCACAGCACTGTAACTGACTATAACTCTCAACAAACTGCTCAGCAGTCTCTTCTATATTCCAAGTTAACAGTTTCAACTGTCTTATTTTAAAAATAGCACTCAGCTGTTTGAAAAAGTTCATTTTTTATGTCAGTCAGCTGTTCAAAAAAATCACCTAGCAACCAGGAGCATTCTAATGACATCACATACTCTTCAGCTGATTCTCCAGACAGTTTGTACTTTAGAATCTCCCTCACAAACACGTGCAATTAGAAATGTATCAAAACACTGACAGACTCTTCAAACATTTTGTATAAGCAGTGAGATACTCAACATTTTAAAAAAACATATTTACATTTTCACAAGTAGACATTCTGGCATACAATACAAGTTAATCTGAGAATATACACAAATCTCTTGCCAGACATGCTAACACAGATGAAAGCATTTTCATTTTCTTCACACCATCCAATCATGTTCCTTTGATGTGTGGGAACATTTTTTTGTCTCATCTCATACCACTTGAGTGTCATTGTACTGTCACTTTTTTCACTCTAATTTACCTGCATGGGGTTTGTATGCCTGTAAATGTGGGTGTGTATATGTCTCATTGTCTGAGTTAAATGACTGTGTGTGTCTGGATGTGCATCACTGTGTGGATTTGTGTTTCTTTCTGTAATTTGCATGTGTCTCTGAATGTGGCTGTGCAGGTGTTCATATGGGTGTATGTGGCTATCTATGGGTTTATATGCACGTTCATGTGCCTGTGTGTAAATTAGTATGCTTTTTTATGTATGTGGGCATCCTGAGTATGGCTGTGTCTGGTTGAGTACAAGCAGAACTCAGAGGAACTGGTTGCCTTGATGTGATACAGAGTCTTGCAATGTACCAGAAATTGCTACTAAACATAAGTCATTTTCTTTGTCTGGGTGTGTGTGAGTGGTTGTCTACAGGACTAGTTACCTCATTTCAGTTTAAGACTTGTTAAACAGCACTGTTTCTATATACCAGGCAGTGTGTTTGGGCTGGCAACCTTGACATGGTGCAGAGACTTATTGTAGTATAACTGCTTAGCAGCTAAATTCTAATCAGCATGTATAGCAATACTCTTATGTGAGACCTGGCTACCTCATGGAATATTGGCATAGATAGTCCAAAGCATAGGTGACCTAGGTGGCCTCCCATGGCACCACTCAGCCCATGGTGCTTTTCTAACTTCTCTTTTACCCTTTTTCCCTAAGCTAAATCAACACTTTGACTGTTTGAAATAGCAGCATCCTATGCTTGCAAGCAAAGCACTGAACACAAATTTCTGGGCTTTCTGCTCAGTCCTGCCCCTGACCAATACCATGAATCACAGATCCTTTGCTCTTTGATTTGTTGTCTACATCATGGTGGGTGGGAACAAATAAAATATCAGGAAACATTGAATGATGGAGAGTGACTGCAGCATCAGCATCAAGAGTTTGTAGCCAATCATACTGTGAGGGTCTGCTGTGACTCTAAAAAATGATGAGGGTGGAATGAATCTACACAGAATGATGTGGTTTGTTGTAGGCATTTTTTTTATCCCAGGCAAGCAGGCAACCAGATATTCATAAGTCTCAGCTGTCCATGATTTCATAGGACTTCCTTAGTTTGGTCTTATATTTTAGGTGGTCCCTAGTAAATCTTGTGGTTTCTAGTAAATCTTTAAAGATTACCATCACTAAATAGTGACATATATTTGAATTTTACACTTTGTGCCATTCAGAAAATGTATATAGGAGCAATATTTAAAACCGTCCCTGATTTTTTGCTTTTTGTCCCTGATTTTAGCACAATGGGTTGACAGTTAGTTGAATGTATTACTGTGCTGACCTTATTTTTTAGTAAGAGGTGGACATCTGAGATGTACCCAAAACAGCAATATTGCTTGGGATGTTGGTGGAAGACAATGACTAACTCTCTGCTGCTGTTTGCTCATTATTCTGGCTTTGCATAATAAATGCAATTTGTATTTGCAATTTGAAATACTTTCATGTTTGGTTACTGTTTCTGAGGAACTTATTTGAAATTCATTACATGGCCATTATATTTCTCCTACAATCAAACATCTGTAGAGTATACAGAACTTTCTTTAATTGCTGGGTCAGAGTTAGTGTGGCCTGTGGATGACAGTAACTGACCCTCATGTCATTTGCTCAGTTTGAACACTCATGGTTTTGGAGGACTAATGTGCATTTCTGGGAAATAAAAATGAATAGTTTACAGAAATCACTGGGTGTTTCTGTAAAACAAAGATGAATCACTGAGACCATTTATCACAGTCAGACATCTGAGGTATATACAGTCAATAAAGTGTCTGTAATTGAAGGGTATGGAGGCTGTCTGTCTGTAAAAAATGTTTTAACCCTGCTGCTGTTTGATCACTTTAAAAAGTCACTGAAATGGCATGGCAGAAACAGTGACACACAATTAATCGTATTTGTTGAAATCAATTTAAAACTAGGATTGCCATGGTTTATGCCACATGATGCATTTAAGAGTATCACTTTCACCATGATTTCTTTCATTTTCCATCAGCATTGCTATTATGTTTATAAGCATATGGGATGTTATTGCATTGTATTAGAAGTGACATGTTGATCATAATTTCTTTCACTTTCCTTCAGAAATATCAACCTTGCACTTGATAAGTGGCTATCTTTGGCAGTTTGGCAAGAGCAGGATGTGTGTAAAAGCAGCTGTTCATTGTTTCAGTGGCATACTGCATAGCTTTGCCATTTCATAGTACTTAACTCTGGTTGAGTTCTTGGTTATAGCATTTTCTTTTTGGATCTTGCATTCCCTCCCTGTCTCTGTAGGTTCCTCGGATACATCAAGGACATACTGTAGGTGAAATGGCATTCATTTAATTTACCTGAAGGTGAGTGTCCAGTGTGTGTGTGTGTGTGTGTGTGTGTGTGTGTGTGTGTGTGTGTGTGTGTGTGTGTGTGTGTGTGTGTGTGTGTGTGTGTGTGTGTGTGTGTGTGTGTGTGTGTGTGTGTAAATTATGTGACAGATTGTTATAGTATAAATGTGTTTTTAGATCCAATTATTATTTAAAAAGTAATGCATTCAAGTGCTCAGAGTTGCAGGTCCCATGACACAGGATAAGTTGATATAGCTAGTTTATCATGGATTGCACTATGACCTCATTAATGCTTAAAGTTTTGCAACCACAGACTCAGTTCTTTACAAAAATTGCAGTCGTGTTATTTTTCTGCCAGTGCTTCAGATAGCAGAAAGGCTAGAAATCCTTTGCAGTAGTACAAATTCCTAGACCAAGGACTAATCAACCTAGAGAAAATAATGTGCGGTGACACCTGATGTTTTAATATAGCTATTTTAGTATCACTGAATGCATCTTTTATACAAGGCTATTAGCTTAAGACCACCTATGAGTAATATTTATTTGTGACTTGCACGGTGGAGTTTAAATGTGAGTTTCTGGACTTCTTTAATAACTGTAAAAGTTTACAAATGCATTTTGAAGCTTGTTTTAGATGTAAATTCAGTGATCCCGCAAGGCCAGATGTGCCGTTATGTATTATTTTACTAAACATGCACTTCTAGACTGTATCACACATTTGTTATTTTTAGATAAAGCTTATCTAAGACAAACAGTTCAAAATGTCAGGAATATGTGATGTAAAAAAAGTAAAATGTTTGCCATTTCTTAGAAAATTTGACATCTTTGGAATATTCAGAAACTCTTACGATTACAATTGGCTATAAAAGGTCAAAGGTTCAGACTGCTAGTTGTGTTCTTTCAAACTGTCAGTATGACAGTTCTAAAATGACGTTTTCTTATTAGCAGATAGGTAAATAGAATTGTCATCCATTATTAAGTAAATACAATGTCATCTGCTTTCCTTATGATGTCAAAGTATTATTTCTTAATATTGCCATTTCTATGACAGCACTCGGTGACTCGTATGAAGGTTCAGAAGATGTCGACACCACCTGTGCCCTCCAATAAGGTAACAAGACAATTTTCTTTAAAAGTATGGGGGGGGTCCCTTATGGGAGCACTGGTATAATGTAATTCCTCTTCCTGAGTATTAATGCCTAATGCCTCCATTAAGTGTACACTAAATGAGCACAATCTATATTAAATAGCATCCCTACCACATTTTTTATGCTTTCTAGTCATTCAGGAAGACTATGGTAAGTGGACTTTTAAGGCTGCAAGAAAATGGTATGACTTCTGCTTGTGATGTCTGTTCACTCAGATCGGTTTATAATTATTGTGCACTTACTGTAGGCATTAATGAATCCCAGAGCACGTTTCGCTCTAACAGAGAAATGTTGATGAGAAAAAAGAAAACAATAACGATAAGAAGGAAAAATGTCAGTCGATTGTACATGTGAAAAGTAAGTCAGGTTAAGGCTAAATCAACGGTACCAAATATATGGCTATCAGGTGTTATCTATCAGATTCAATCAGCCAGTGTTCAAATGAATGTGTAAATTATGCATGTATAATTCCTGTACACTATAGATAGCAGTGTGGATGTCCTCACTGTATTGAGGGCAGGTATGAATAAAGTGCTGTTTGTGCAGTATGCAAGTTAAAATCTCCTGAGTTTTAAATGGCATCAAGCTAAAATGTCTTGGTTAAACATTTTGAAAAGAAATTGATTTGCAGAGATAATGTTTCTGCATCTGTCAGAGTAACCCTGCTGTTGTTTAAAATTTATACTTCTCCCCCTAGTAATGGTGGAAAATGTATGCATATCTTACTATGTCTTGGCTCTGAGACAGTTCCCTTGCTTTCTGTTGTGCAAAAGTAGTATAAATGTATGTGCATCTGTTCAAGTATGAATGAGTTTGTGGGAAGGGGATTCTCCCTGCAATTTAGAATACTGGCTAAGTGAAGAGATGTGCATATCTTAAGTCGAGGCACCAGAAGTGTTATTCATAAACTTCAAATTACTAATAAGATTTCAAAAGTACTATTATAAAAAAAAATGAATATAGAATACAGAGATAAGATGATCAGCTTTAACAATTGGCTTAAACTCTGGTGTCATTCAAAGGGGATCCAATGTCTGTCTGCCTGGGATGACATGCTGGACAAGCCACGCTGCTTATGAGGGATGGCTTGCACTTGTCACCCCTGGGATTCCGGATTTTGGCAAAGGCTCTTGCCACCCCCATAGTGCCTTTTTTAGGCAAGGCTCAAATTCTAAACCTACCACCCTAGAAAACAAACAAAGAAAAAAAACTAAGGGTAATGCTGCTCAATGCCAGAAATTTCATCCTCAAGATGCACGCACTCGAGGCCCTTCTCAGTATGGAGAACATCGATGTCTGTGCTGTGACAGAAACCTGGTTCAAGGCTCCTGAGAGCACCCCAGCACTATCAGGTTTTACCTCATATCATGCGTTCCGGCCCCAAAACCCGGACAATACCAAGAAAGGAGGAGGGGTATCCATATTCATAAAGGACACCCACACCTCAAGATTGGTGGCAATGCACGATGCATCAGAAACCATCCAGGTGCAATTAACCATAGGCAAGACTGCTCTGCAATTTGTAGCATGTTACAGGCCACCCTCGCAAACTCAGGAACCTCATATGGCCTTCCTGAAAACACTGGAGGGGATAAATGTATCTCCGAACACCATCATACTAGGTGACTTCAACTACCCTAATATAGACTGGGAACACTACTCAAGCCCAAACACCCTAGCCCAAAAGTTCCTGGAATTCATAAACTCAAATGCCATGGAACAACTAGTCACCATCCCCACAAGAGGAGAAAACATACTTGATCTCATCATCACGAACATGGGAGCACAATGTTCAACGCCAGAAGTATACCCCTCACTGGTGAGATCAGATCACAAACTAATCTCGCTGGAGGTCCTCATCCCGCCCCCACCCGAAATGAAAAAGACCACAGTAAAGAACTTCTCGAAAGCCGACTTCACACTTCTAAAGACTAGTGTGGTCTCCTTTAAGGCTCCTGAGCCGGCTGTAAACATTACTCAAACCGCTGAATCACTTACAAATGCCTTCTACCAGCACCTGCAGGGCTGCATGGATCAGGCAATCCCAAGCAAAACAAAGACTCTTTGTACCAAAGGCAAGCGTCCAGTCTGGTGGACCCCAGCTATAAACAAACTCTACAACAAAAGGAGAAAGCTACTACAAGATAGAGCAAAATCCTTAAAAGGTAAGACACCGCTGATCACTATAAGTAAAAAGCTAAGAGCTCTCATAAAAACATCCAAAGCTAATTTTGAGAAAAAAATAGCTAAGGACTCTAAAGACAACCATAAGGCATTCTTTAGCTATGTCAGAAACCTAGGAGGAAACTCCCAGATATGCTCAGAATTAGTTCAAAATGATGTGAAGATTACTGATCCTACAGACATTGCCAACATACTGGCTGACAGGTTCAGTGCAAACTTCTCCCCTAAAGGAGAGATATCTATACCAAATGATTGTAGCCCCCAAACATCTCTAACGCCCAGGTGAGAACTGCTCTCCAAGGCAAAGAACACAGCATCCATGGGACCTGATGGTGTCCCCGGCTGTGTGCTCCATGAACTCAACGAGGAATTAAACCCACAGTTAGGATAGCTGTTTAATCTTAGTCTCACTTCGGATCATTACCCAGGAGTGGCGCACAGTGACTGTGGTCCCACTCCACAAAGGCGGTGCCTCCACCGACCCTGGAAATTACCGTCCCATTAGCTTGACAAGCCTTATCTGCAAAGCCATGGAGAGGATCATAATGCATCTCATAAATAAAGACATAGGGAATTTGCAGACCTTGGATCCAACCCAGTTTGGCTTTGTCAAAGGCAGATCATGCCTTTTAAACTTGGTTGACTTTTCGAAACAGTCACCAAGGCCATTGACGAGGGTAAGGCAGTCCATACAGCCTACCTAGACCTGGCGAAGGCTTTCGATACAATATCCCACTCGGGTATCATTGAAAAACTCATCAACTTAAATGTAAACCCATACATTACAAGATGGGTTGCAAACTGGCTGAGTGACAGAACCCACAGGGTCAGAGTTGCTGGCACCATGTCAGACTCAAAGCCTGTCACAAGTGGAGTCCCACAGGGCTCAGTCCTGGGCCCACTCTTGTTTGGCATCTACTTTTCTGAAGTACAAGCAACCACAGGAGGGTTATGGCTGACAAAGTTTGCAGATGACTGCAAACTGGGCGCCGTAGTTGAAAACACATCCGACACAGATATCCTTCAGAAGGGTCTCACACAAATGGATAACTGGTGCCAGAGCCATGGCCTAAAGTTAAATGCCAAGAAATGCATAGTCATACCCTTCGGGAAAAATAAGGTTACCCCTAGCTACCATATAGGTGGCAATCCCCTGATCACAGAAGAAGTTATCAGGGACCTGGGAACCCAGGTTGACAGTAGCCTTTCATTCGACACTCATATTGCTAAAGTAGTTAGGAAGACCTTCTACATTGCCCACCTTATCATGAAGGGATTCACATCTAGATCAAGGGAAGTCATAGTCTCCCTATACTCATCACTCATCAGACCAATGATCGAGTACAATGCCCCATTCGGAATGTATCTGACCCGACACTTGCAGCAGCAGGAGAGGCCACAAAAGTTCCTCACCAAAAGGATAAAGGGTCTCAAAAATCTGTCTTATGCTGCCCGACTGAAAGAACTCCAGCTATATTCAGTTGCTTACCGCTTGCTCAGAGGTGACCCATGCCTGACATACAAGGCCATGTCAAACCCAGATTTGATGAACATGCTTCATCTCAAAAAATCTAGATCCCTCAGAGCCACAAGGGCGGGAGACTTAAACCTCGACACGGTTATTAATAGGACGTGCTGGAGGGATAGATTCATCACCCAAAGACTCCCTATGCTATGGAACAAAATCCCGGTTTATGTGAGGCAGAGCACCTCGCTGGCCTTGTTCAAGAGGAATCTTGACCAATGGATGGGAGACCGCAGATACACCCCAGGGGTTACCTCAGTGTCACTGCTCGACAGAGGCACAGTAAAATAATGGGCATAGTTTCTCCAAACTAATGGGGTGGCGTAAGCCACAAAACTATGGGCTAGGCTTATAAATGCCCTCGGGCAGATAGCCTAATATGAACCTATGAACCTATGAACCTATGAGATAAGCATTGCTGTGTATTCCAGGACACAGCAATGTTATATAATTTTGAAACAGATACAAATCTATCTTGTCACTTGTCACTAATGCAACAATGTCATGTCACTGATACAAGTATGATTTGTCAATAATTATTTTAAAATCATGCTTAAAGCTTTGATATAGGATACGTGTTATAGGCTAAAAGATCAATGCAACATATGAAATAATCATGCCTGTATGTTAAATCATGGTTTACATTTGTTATGTACTATTTAGAGTTTTGCTGTATTATATTCTTGATTGTAAAAGTTGTGCATATGCCAAGAAAACAGCAAATTATGATAAAGCAAACTATGTTGGCAGTCCTGCTTCATTAAAGTATACACCTGAACATCATTAAAGTAGGCAAAGCAGGTAAGGGGAATAGTAATATTTGAAACTTACTGGTAGTGTCATATTATATAAAAATATCCATTTGATTAACTACATGTTATTTTATAACATTACTATGTAATGCAAAAGGCTACTGTATTATGTTCAGCATCAAATGTTTATGCTAAGCAGAACTATCCAAGGTCAGGAAAAAGCTTCCCTGAAGCTAAGAATGTGTATGTTTATACATCATGCTCAAGTATTTCAAAAAGTTCAGTAAATCTAATACATATTATGTTCAACCTGTAATGATCATTCATATTTTCAGTTACTTATTGGTAATATGCATAGATGTAGAACTTTATCCCTGGCTACAATGACAGAGAGGGTATAAAATGCAGTTGCACTGCATGCAGTTTGTATGTAATATGATTTGCATACTGTTAATTACATGCCTCTCAACTCTCCGTACTTTTGCCTCATATTTTTGCCCTCCACCCCCATGGATTGCTTGACTTTATTTATTTATTTTTTTCGGTGAGTCACTGAAGATTACAGTCCATTACTGATGTCAGAATTTAGAGTTTCCTACTTCTGATTGTTCATACAGTGCATGTTGATGTAACACCTGTTAATCTAGTTTTTATTTTTTTTATTTATTTATTTTTTTTTTGTAAATGAATTAGAGTATTTCAAAAGTGGCCCTGATTTTGGCCATTACATTCCTCCTATTGTTTTTGATTTTGTCCAAAATTCTTGAGCAAAGAGACTGAGAGGTACGAGTAATAGTAAAACTACAAAGATGCCACTAGAGTTCAGTAATAAACAAATTATTGCATTTCATTGTTATACAGTTTTGATCTACATTGCTGCTGTTATAAAACACTTTTCTGAATTGAAACATTTATCAGAGATTATAAACTGCTACATAAAATATTCCCATTTTCAATAGATAAAGAAGATTACAATGCCTACAAGTTAAACAGACTAAAATCAAGCCATAGCTAATAAACATTCTCATTGACTGGCATAAGTGTGCGCCGGACTGGCAACTCAACACCGTAAAACTCCACTGCCAATCATGAGTGGACAGGTGATCCACTGTAGCAACCCCTAACTGGAAAAAGATGAAAGAAGAAGAAGAAGTTTTCTTTAGTAAAGTGTTCCTTTCATTAAACAGTAGTTCCAGGAGGCTGGGGCCAGTTCATAAAGAGATTTCTCACAAATAAATAAAGCAAAATTAGTTTTGATTAATTTAATGGTCTGCCATGGTGGTGCAGCGGTAACGTTGTCGCCTCACAGCAAGAGGTTCTCCCATTCGATTCTTGGCTGAAGCGCCTTCTGTGTGGAGTCTGCATGTCCTCCCCGCAGTCGAGTGGCATTCAAAAGACATGCATGAATGGGTGTGCCTTCGTTGAAGGTTCAGCATTGAGCTGGCACCCCGGCACTGTAAAAATCTACTGCCAATCATTAGTGGACTGGAGTTCCACTGTGGCGATCCCTAACCAGGAAAAGCCGAAAGAAGAAGAACAACAACAAGTTGTTTCTGAGAATATAAAAGTGTAATTTACTTATTTTGTTTGCAAGGAGGAAAAACTTTGTAGAATAAAAGCAGAAGTGTTTAATAAAATGCTTACTCTTTCTGAAATAACTAGTAATTTTGACCTTTAAACAACAGTATAGTAATGTTCATTGGAGAGTAAAAGGTTGATCAGCCTTAAAATATGACTTTCAGTGGTTTGAACTGTCACTGTAGTATACTCTGATAGTGAGACAATAAAAGTATATTCAATGAAACAGTTGGTACAGGCACAACTACATAAACAAAATTACCATCCCATGGCTGACTTTCAGTGAATCTGCTTGCTAGTGACATTTTCTATAAGTTTATAAAAACCTTGTCTAAAATATAACTCAAACATTTTGAGTCCAATATTTCAGTTGCTGCTAAATAGTTTCATTGACATTTATATAATATGTATAACTCACTAATATCTTCTTCTTGAAAAGTACATGAGCAGTAAATTGTTTAAATAGTATTCCCATAAAGCTGGAACCCAGACAGAGTTGCTGCAAGTAAACAAGCGATACTCAAATCTGTATCAGACATGATTGATGGCATAACACTTAATGTACAAAGTTTGCTTATGTGAAAAATATTTGTGTAATAACAGATAACAAATGTTAATTTAATGGGCATTGTTTTAGTAAATATATTTAAGATAATAGTAATACTATATAAATTTTAGCAACCATGAATGTGTGAAAGCTATAGCAAATAATTGTTTAAGCATTTCAGTAGAAAACAAAATATTTAAAAAGACTACAACAGATCCCCTATCAAATTGCTCCAGACAAGCTAATTAAAATATCTTCACAGAACGCATCCATTTGACTTCTAAATAAAACCCAGTAGGTTGACCTTTAAAGGATGTAAACTGTACCGAGAGTGTTGAGAAATAGCTTGCATACTTGGCCATTTGTTGATTTTATGCAAACATTTAATACAAGAATTTAATATAAGCAGACTATTGTAAAAAAAAAAAAAAAAAAACATAGCTGTAACATGCTACATCACCTTTTATTAATATACACCGAGATGCATACAGAACTGTTACTTATATAATGTAAAATTATTTTTTTGTAGTAGTATGCAGCAAAACATTAGTTTCATCATACAATTTAAAAATAAGGGCATGACAGTGCTGAAAATGAGTATAAGCTGTTGTATAGTAAAGCTGCCAAAGCATAACATGTCTGTGTTACTAGTAAACTGTTTCAGAAGCCTAGGCAGAGGGGTGCATAATGAGGACGTACTGCTCAGATTTATAACTCGAGCCAAACAAGCAATAAAGGTAGCATGTAAAAGGGGCATGTACACCTATGTCTAACAAAGAAAGGTGAGGTACTGTACAGAAAAGTAATTTATGTCTAGTAAGTTTTATACTTTGTTCTCTGAACAGTAATAAGTTAAATGCTTAAATGTTCATTGTAAAGTCCTACTATAAAGTAATTCTGGCAGCTGAAAAAATAGGGGGATATAAAACACATATATGAGCCGTTAACTGACTACCAAGACTTCTGTATGATAAATGCAACTTCTTAGCAAGTAACTGACATGTCAGAGCATACTGCAGTGCAATCTTGGAGTTGGTATATATATATATAAGTAGGGAAGTGTGGGGGGTGCAGCCCTCCACCTGTGTGGGTTTGATATATTGTACTATATATTATGTTGGGAATGTTGGGCAACTTTCTCCTTTTCCTGTGAAACACGTTCGTGGATGTGAACATTCGTTTAACTGAACTTTCACAGTTTTTTGTTAGTTGAAGGCCAGTTCACTGAATTGTGTTTTCAATGAACTGATATAGACCCTATACATATATATATATATATATATATATATATATATATATATATATATATATATATATACTACATCACAAAGATAAAAAGTATTTGTTCTATTTAAACACAGGGTATGTGTTTCACTCAGGACTTTCACAAACAACAAATTTAGTATTTGAAAAAAAGGAAATCTATTCTAATGATTTATTGTTAATCTCTTTGGTTGTATTACTTCTTCTTACTGCTGTCCTCAATATTATTTCTCCTGTTTCTGTTCTGCAAAAATTAATAATGATGACACCTACCTTTAGATCTTATAACTTTTTGTGAGTTTCCTTCTCTCATTATCTCATAACCTACCAAAGGACTGACTGTTGAGCTAAACAGCAGTGGAGAGTGTTGATGTTTCTGTATTCATTATTAAATATTATACAACGACTGGCCATTAACATTTAAAAAGTAGCAGCGTGCCCATTGTAAATCCAAGCATAGACCAATGGAAAAGGGCCCAGCCGCCTAGACTTTCTTCCATTAATATATGCCATAAAAATTTCACTTTTCTTGCACTTAAAAAAAAAAATAATAAACTTACAAAACTCGAGACTTGAAACCAATGAGAGAGATGGGACATACAAAAATAAAAGGATAATTGGGTACGTTATTGAAAACTATCCTTTTATTGTTTTTATGTCCCATCTCTCCCGTACATTCAAAGTCTCCCATTATCTTTTTTTTTTTAAATAGAAAAGAAAGCAATGAAAATCTTCCTTTCTCCATTGCTTTCTATTCACAACACCCCTCACACAGCACTGATGTATTGCGTAAGCGTGGGAACAAAAGTCCCATACGCATGTGCAGTACATCAAAAAAGCACCAGGATATCCAAGGAAAGTGGATGAATACCATGGAGCCATCATACAAATACATTACTTAAGAAAGATAAGTAATTTTTACTTAAATAATGTCATTGTATAATAGCAATAACCAATGATGTGGGTGTGGTATTTTGAAGATTTACCCTCATGATTAAACCATACCAATCATGGGTAAATCTTCAATATACCACACCCATGTCGTTGGTTATTGCTATATTATGCTTCGGTAAAAGAATATTTGTCAATATAAACATGAACAGTATGAGTACATGGGAAAAAAAGAAAAAAGAATCCTGACAGTCTACATTCTATATGTCGTTTGGTTTCTTAACAAAAAAAATAGTGTATGACTACTAATTTTATAATAATGCCACTAATAAAAATGTGTATGCATTATTTATGTATCACTGGCCAGGAGTAGTTGGGGCCAACAGCAAAACAATGCAATCTTGTATGCCATATGGATAAAATCTGATATGGAAATTGGATATGTCCATATTTATGCATGTATCACAAGACAGTCAATATTTTCTTGTTATGACAGTGCTTTGATATTAAGCACTGATAGTACCAGGCATTATGCACCTCATGTGCCAAACATTAGTTTGTCTGGTTAAATACCTTTAATTAAATATGCAGCAAAACTGAAAACACTTCACAGTAGTATGTTTTAATGTAAAGAAGCCATTATACTGACGTATATATCGAATGTCAAGAAAAAGTGTTACTGATTGTCACTAAAAGTAGGCTAAAATTCCATATATGAGTATTTCTTGAATATGATATAGATATTTACAGAGTAGTTTATTTATTATGATCAAAGGAGGTGCATTATAATCAAAAGGACAAATTATAAGTTATTGGCAAGCACTGATATCCCCTAAAGTCATTTTTCTTAATGTGATTGTATAAAAATTGTTGCCTTTCCATGTATATTAATCAGACTGTGCAGTATGTGCCAAAAATGAATACTATATACAACTCAGCTATAAAATTATTCGAGAAAATAGCATTGTATCATTGGTATGTTTCCATTTTCTTGTTGATAGTCTGTCTATGCAGAATCTGTTATTGTAAATATTAGTATTTTCTGGGATTACAAGTATGCTTTGTTAATAAAGCAACAAATTTTCAGTAAAAATATGAAAAAGAAATAGCCTACTCAGCAAATAGTATTATGGTCAAGTAAATAAAAAGATTCTTGTGCACTGTTTAAATTAGTGCTGAAAGTCTAAATAAACACACATTATTGTAAATTGGCCCCCTCCGACATTATTAATGACACATCTATAATAGTCATGTTTAAATGATTCCTGTGCATAATGACAGATAAACATCAGCCTCAGATAAGCTAAAAAGGATGTGTTATATTCTTTCTGAAAAAAAAATATAATCCAACAATTAAAGTTCTTACTTTGTAGTGGTGGCCATCTTTGCTTCTGAGGAGATATGGATAGTTCCAGATGTAATCTGCTTTGACCTGCTCAGGTGTTGAGAGAAAAATGTCCAGGGGACTGGAAAAAAAAAAAAAAAAAAAGACTTGTGTTTTTTCCTTTTACAGCATGGGCAACTCCTGTCAGCATTTTTATTCCTGAGACATGCAGCGAGCCTGCAGCTCTGGGGAAAGGGCGCTGTTTACCTCCCTGAGGGGTGTACCCCTCAGCTATGTTGCTGCTGTTACTTGAGATTATCTGTCAATTCATTTGCTGGAAAAGCTAGTTGTGACAAGTCATTATTCTACTGTTTGCTGTAAGATACTGAATGTGTTTAATGCCTTAATTTCCTAAAAGAACCAGTAGACTGGCCATGGCAATGACTGTCCAGCATAATGCCCTATTTCAAACTATGTAGCTTGATCATCTAGAAATGCTAATAAACAAAATCCCTTTTTATGCATACAGAATCACTGTGACCTACATGTGCTAACTGCACAGCATCCCAGTGTGAAAAAGGACTGCTAAACTCTGCCTAACAATTGCTATGACCTTGTTAAATGCAAAACAAAATAACTGTTGTGGATATCATTCAAATACCAACAGCAAGAAGCTAATTCCAGACTGCTTAAATCCCTGTTGTTAGTAACATTTCATCATGTGCATAAAAAGTGTGCTGCCCTATGGGTCTATATTAGAACACCGAACATTCAAAATGTCTTGTGTTCTAATATCGAACCCTACCAATCACCGAACATTCAGAACAGCGAATTTTTCCTAGGGAAAAAATTTGCTGTTCCAAAAGACATACACACAACACAAGCACACCAATCAGCAATCCACACACATACACCTAAACTCTTACCCCTAACCCTACACTACACTATTTTAGTAGTGGTATTAGTGATTGCTGCTCAGGTCCTAGTTCTTAATATAAATAACGTAGATCTGGCGCTTGTTTAGCTATCTAGCTATCGACCATTAGTCTTGTAGTAGAGTTTAAGCTTAAATATCAAATGCTATACGTTTATGTCTGCTTTTAACTTTGTAATATGAACAAAGCTTTTCCTTGGTTTAGACACCATTTCTGCTTTCTTAATCAGAGCTTCAGCCTTTAACTGTGAATGCCTTTAATGCTTTTTCTGTACGTGTTTGTGGGTGCAGAAGCGTGTTTCCTCACTCTATTTGTGCATACTTAAGTATCATTAATCTATGTCTTTATTTCACTAAATAATTTAATCAGTAACATTTGTGAATGACACTGCTGCTAATTTTATTGTGTTATTCAGCTCATTAGGTTTTAATTGCTGTTAGGTAAGGTTTGCCTTGGCTAATATTACTGGCTTACTAGAAAGATACGGTGTAATATTTCATCACGCATCAGATATCCCTGCTGTTTTTATATGTTACTATATTTTCTGAGCGACTGCGGTGGTGATGCTGTGGTAGCATTGTCGCCTCACAGTAAGACGTTGTCCTGTTCGATTCTCAGCTAGAGCATCTTCTGTGTGGAGACATGTGTGAATGGGCGTACTTTCATTGAAGGTTGTGCATCAGGGCCGGCAACTCGGCACGTAAAAATCTAATGCCTATCATTGGCGGACCGTAGTTCTGCTGTGGCGACCCCTAACCGGGAAAAGCCAAAAGACACAACAACAACAACAACTATATTTGCTGAGCATATGTTGTTTAAGTCCTGTACTAAAGTCAAATTCTTATCCACTGTACCTGTTCTTTTTCTTCCACATTTTCTATCAAGTACCAAGCTCACTGAGCTCCATATCCTGTCCTTGGGAATCTGACTCCTCTGACCTGAAGGCTAAGGACCCACTCCAATCTGGTGTTTCAGCATAGCATCTACCATCCTGCTCCCCAAAGTATTAAAAAGGAAGCAAAAGTATGTTTGTATCCTAAATCTTCCAGTACATTCTAGAATTGTTACAACTAATTTATGGTGACTAATAGGTCGCTTTAAGCCAGGATAGCCAGCAGCCATTCCCGTATAGACTGTGTAACTTTCCTCCATACTAGCTTTGTACCTTAATTCTAGCCTCTTAATTTTTATCCCTGGTCTGTCCTCTCAGAATCTCCACTGTACTTTAGAGTTCTTCTGCTAGGTGGTGTCCTCTTCCAGCTCTTCTCCCCTCTCAGTTTTCCTGCTACCTCTGCATCTAATCTTTTTCCTATCCCTGGCCCAAGTTTCATGGTTAAATATTCTTCACTTCATCTCTGTGACTACTCTATTGCACTCCACTTCATCCTTTAATATATTGTATTTTAACTACTAAACCCCCTCCTATACTCCTCCCATGTCTACCCTATCTCTTTACACACCTCTTATACTACTCTACCTTACATCATATGCTTTTTCACTGATTGTTCTTTTCAACATTCCTCCCTCTCTTGTCTCTACCTGCTTCGTTCGCCCTGCGGGCTCACTCCGCTCCCCTACCCTACCCCCAAATTCCACACACCCCCAGAGGCCCTGGACTTATACTTCCTTACCACACCCTCTTCCCTATCCCACCACTTAGACATCCCCACTACTCTAATTGTTTAGAACCACACCCCCACCTGACATCTAACCACTAACAATTTCCCACCACTTAAACTAATTAACCACATCCTATTTCCTCTCTGTCTTACTTTAATCCTAACACCTACAAATCACTCTTATCCAAACATAGTAACATGCCTACAACAAACATGCTAACCCACTCTACCCTTACCAAGCTACTACTAATTACCACACTCATACTTATTCTAACCTCAGCCTATATCCTTACCTCCTATGAAAACCTGATACATCTTCAGTTTTACTACCCCTCCAAACAAACAGCTACACAGACTCTTACTCTCTCCCATAGTTATATAAACGTTACAGCCATTCCTAACTATCTGCTAGCCAAATTCCACAGATTTACACACATTAAATATTATAGTCTCATAGTAAAGAAAGATAAATATCCAAATATTAATATACATAATCCCAGACTAAGACTAAAAAACCTCTCCTTAAAAGATGGTGACATTCATCCTAACCCTGGCCCGACAAATATCTCAACAATTGAAACTCATAACCACAATCCTTCAATCCCACTAATTCCCTCTCGACCTCCCAACTCACTCCTACTAGCATAACTCAATATTCAGAGTTTAAACAATAAAGTAGCCCATCTCCATGCTCTCCTAGAAGTTCACTCCTGTAATATCCTATGTCTGACTGAGACATGGTTAAAATTTGGAACTAAAGATATTGAAATTATCCCTCCAGGATATAATATATTGAGACAAGACCACATAAAGCGTAAGGGAGGGAGAGTAGCAATTCTATTTAAAGATGGCCTGCAAATCACCTCTTCACTATATAACTCACCCTTGGACAATAATGAAGAAGTGCTTATTTCCAGACTACAACTCAACTGAAGTAAGTCCTTATAAATTATCTGTATCTACCTACCACCTGGTAATAACACCAATACAATAGAGGTTATCCTAGACTGGGTGTCAACAACTTACCCACAAGAAACAATAATACTAGTGGACTTTAATATGGATTGGAAATGTGTTAACACTGAAAATCCTACCTCCCATATCAATCTTCATGGTTTCTCTCAAACCATCAACTCCACAACCAGAATAATCAAACCAAGCAAAAAAGAGAGCACCTTAGATTGGATTCTTATCAATAAACTTCACCAAACCTATAAGGTAGGATCCTTACCTGATGATATAAGCGATCACTCATTGACCTGTATTATCAGGCAAAAGAATAACATTTTAAACCCCTCCACATATAAAAACTCACGGAATACCAAACACTTTAACCTTACGCAATTCCAAAGTGAGCTGAGTGCATGTGACTGGAACCCTCTAAAAAGACTTCCACTTGAAGAGGCTGTTAAATACTTTAACTCTAAATTCTTAACTATCCTAGACCAACATGCACCTAAGCATTCCATTAGAATCAAGCCAAAACCAGCCCCCTGGCTCTCAAAAGAAACCAGACAAAACAATTTAATCAGGAACAAATCTTGGGCTAAGTGGCGTGCCACCAAAAATATCTCAGACCAGCAAACGTTTAGACAACTGAGAAATACAACAAAAAAGCTGTAATCACAGACAAAAAGAACTTTTATTGCAAACTGCAACAAGCCCACCAAAATACTCCACAAAAGTTCTGGACAAGTATCAATAGACTTCTTCACCCAGGGCACTCCAGTACTCCAGCACCACTAGGGTCTAGTCTTAACACTCCCCAGCAAACTGCCAATGCCTTCAATACCTTCTTCAGAGAAGCTATACAATCTCTATCTAGTCAACTATCCCCAGATAGCTCAAGCCTCCTACCCCCAATTCTAGCACTCTCCCTTCTTTCTGACTACAACCCATCTCTACTACCTGCATCTTTAAACTTCTCCTAAAACTTAAGCCATGTACTCCTTCTGCTGACCAGATACCATCTGGATATCTACAAAAAGCTGCAAAAGCCATAGCCTATCCTATATCTATCCTTATTAACAGAACCATTAATGAGGGAACTATCCCAGCCATCTGGAAAATCACTCACATTATACCCCTACACAAAGGTGGTAACTCATATGAATATTCTAACTATAGACCCATAGCCCTTCTATCACCCTTAGCTAAAATCATGGAAAAATGCATTCATTGTCAGCTACTAGAACATTTAATTCAATACGAAGTGGACAAGAACCCAAGATAGGGCACACTACCAATAATCCACACAATTGAGAACAACCACTGCTCACAGGAACATCAAAAACCAAGTGAAAAAAACTGATTTAATGACAATAAATGGCATCATCAGAGTCGGTGTAAAATCACAACCTCACGATATTTGAATACAATACATCCATAAATTAATGACATCATGAGTTAATCAACCAATGAGCCTGCCAATATCACAAAAACTAATCAATAAATCAATAATTAATTAACCACTACATAACCTCACCTTACACACAAATAACTGTGAGCAGTGGTTGTTCTCAATTGTGTGATTTAATTCAATACAATATACTAGCTAATAGCCAGCATGGTTTTAGACCATTTCACAGTACCACCACTGCCCTCTTATCCTTCACTGACATACCTCTCCTCATTTGGGGTCTTAAAAAGTTCATGTTCTTCGAAATTCCTCAAAGTTCCATATTGAAAGAGTCTGTCACAAATTCAATGTTAATTATTCATATTAATTCATTAAAGAATCTTCTTTATAAGTAAATCCAGCATATTTTGACCATCCTGTGACCTACCTAGTTGAAGTTGTTAGTATGCCATTAGTATGTGTTCCACATTTTGCCCATTTGTTCCACATTATGAAGGCGAGTGTTCCTCATTTTGGCGATGGAAGGTTGAGAGCTATGTTCACTGATTCCATTAACAGAAACAGTAATAATAAAATCCTCTCTTCAGCACTCTTCATTGATTTTTCTAAAGCCTTTGATATGGTAAACCACCCTCTGCTTATAAATATTCTCAAATCCCTTTCTCTTGACACTCAGGCTGTACAATGGTTCAATTCCTACCTCAGTAATAGGTAGCAGGCAGTGCTTTGGGAGAACAGCATATCATCACACCTTCCAGTCACCCTTGGAGTCCCTCAGGGCTCCATTCTAGGTCCTCTCTTGTTCTCACTATTTATCAATGATCTATACTTAGCAATTCCCCAAGCTACCTGTATTCAATATGCTGACGATTCAACAATCATATACTCAGCCAATTCCTCTTCTGAACTGCAATCCCTGACTCAGATGATATTCAGTACTGTAGAGACTAGGTTCTTAAAACGTTGTCTCCTCTTGAATCCCAAAAAAAACAAGCTCCTACTCTTTACTCCTTCTAGCAAGTCCTCCCCTGTATATTTCTCAGTAATATCTAGCACTGGTACCCTCATATCCCCAGACTCCACCACCAAACTCTTAGGAATTACAATAGATAATAACCTTACCTTTGATAGCCATATTAATAACACTATAAAAACAGTAAATAGAAAAATGGGCTCCCTATACAGGATAAAATACTTCCTGACTCCTATAGCCAGAAACACAATTGCCCATTCCCATCTAATCTCAACTCTTCTTTACGCCTCACCCATATACACTAATTTGAAAAAAAAAAAGAATCTTCTCAAGTTAGCTAACTCCTACAATAGCATTGCCAGATTTGCCTCTGGGAATCTCTTTAGAACTCACCATTGTCAGAATGTAAAACAGCTCGGTTGGCTAGAACTACAAAACCAATTCCATCTTACCCAGCTTACCATTGCCCATAAAATCCTAAATCAACCTAATAACACTCCTATCCTCTCTAACTTCATCATCCCCTACAAAAATCTTAATACATTATGCTCTTCAAGCAAACTCCTAGTTAGTATAATCAAGGCCAACAACTTGGCAGGGGATTCCCTGTCCACAAACACTGTTGGAAAAGTTTGGAACCTACTACCTAATGAACTCACTTCACTCACCTCCATACCCCTCTTTAAACAAAATCTCAAAAGACACCTCAAATCTCATTGGCTATGCCCCTGCAGTAACCCTGACTAATTCTGTGCCCTCTCCACTAATATTTTACAAGATCCTACTTTGTTTAATTAAGTTATCTCTTCTCACTACCTCTGACTGTAGAAATCATAATCATAAAAACCTATAGGAACTACCTATGAACATTAAGTATTATCTACTGCAAATTATTTCTTGTATCATACTGTTAAAACAGTTGTTTTACCCTGTATGCCGTTTCTTGTAATATTTTTTTCATTTTTCTATGTTACTACTACATTTAGTGTTGTTTATAATCCTTATTATTTTGTTTAGATTTAGAACTGCTTTCTTATTTTTAGTGTTTCTAGTGGAGCTTTTCTCCCTGGGCCTCTACTGTAAATGGACATATATCCAGCTAGACTAGCCCGGTTAACAAATGTAAAATAAATAACTAAAAATACACTAAACTATACACACACCACTAACTATCCACTTACCTTAACCCAAACCCTAACCCTAAGGTCTGTCACTATCGCATACTCACCTCACCCGCATCCTAACCCTAACTCAACTACCCCGCCCTAATCCTCACGTCCACACAATCGCACACTTACCTGACCCGCGCCCTAACCCTAACTCACCTAACCCGCCCTAAGCCTCATGTCCACACAATCGCACACATACGTAACCTGTGCCCTAACCCTAACTCACCTAACCCGCCCTAACCCTCATGTCCACACAATCGCACACATACCTAACCCACATCCTAACCCTAACTATCGCACACTTACCTGAACCCGACCCGTAACTTTCCACCAGAGTGCTGAAAATACCGAAGAAACAGAAACGGACAACCAAATTCTTTCCCTAGGAAAAAATTTGATTTTCTGTTTCTTCAATATTTTCAGCATTCACTGAAAACGGGTCGATATTAGAATACACGACATTTTAAATGTTCGGTGTTCTAATATAGACCCTGCCATATAACTGCATATCCATATACTCCTTCAAATAAACTGCAAATAACCTGAGCATCATAACGGTTAAAACAGCAACCACCAAGACTTAACAAATGGCCTAGTCTTCATCTATAAAAGAGTGTTTTTGCTGGCTCTGCATTCACAGGTGGTCATAAACTGATATGCATAGAGTTGGATTTGTTGCTTGCCTGATTACTTCCCTGTACTGTTTGTTAAACATGACATGACTTCAGCCTTCAGATCCAGCACATTTCAATGTTAAGCATGAAAACATGTGTTCCTAAACTCAGACATGCAAAAGAAAAACAAACAAACAAAAAATTCCTTTTGCAAATCTTGTATTTCAAAAAGTTCCACCACACTGAACAATGAGTTTTTTATTTAACTGACAAACCACCTGAACATGAAAAACTATGTAAAGTTGTGCTGCCAGATCAAGAGCCTTGTGTCCACGGAGCATTATCACAGTTCTGTTTGTCTTAATTAGAGACATAAAATATGCATTCAGTTATGTCATGTCATTTGTACTATATTGCAATAATATGTCCATCACATCATGAATAACTGACCTGAATAAATATGTCTTTTTACAGTTGACATAAAGGTCAGAATACTGTAGTGGAAATGTGTGTTCAAATCCCATCACTACTAAAAAAGTAATTTTATAATACATTTCAACAGTTCGAGTTGCATATCCTGTGACACCAGATAAGTCTGTACAGATAGTTTATCAAAGATTGCATTGTGTTCTCATTACTGCTTACAGTTTTATAACCTCTATACTTAATTCTTTATAACAATTGCACATAGCATTTTTCTGTTTGTCTTTGGTTCAGGTAGTAGAAAGGGTAGAAAGTCTCTGTGGTAGTAAACATTTTAAGACTAAGGACTAATAGATCTAGAAAAAAATAATGTGCAGTGACAACTGTTGGCTTAATGCAGCTATTCTAGTATCACTGAACACATCTTTTATATAAGGCTATTGTTTAAGATCACCTATAAGTAATGTTTATTTCTTTGTACAGTAGAGCTGAAATGTGAATTTCCTAATTTCTTTAATAACTGTACACACTCACATATGTACTCTGCAATATGTATTAGATGTAAATTCAGTGTTTCTGAAAGGTCAAATGTATCATAACATACTGTTCACATTTCTAGACTGTATCACACATTTGTTATTTTAGATAAAGCTTATCTAAGACAAACTGTTCAAAATGTTAACATATTATGTAAAAAAAAATAAAATGTTTATGTCATGGAAAATTATGAATATCCAATTAAAATGAAGTGACATCTTTGTAATAATCAGAAAATCTTCAGACAAAATGAGCCCAACCTATTACAATTAGCCGCTAAAGGTCAGAGGTTCACAATGCTAGTTAAGTGCTCTTTCAAACTGACAGTATGACAGTTCTGAAATGATGCTTCCCTACTTCCAAATAGGAAAATAGAATTGTTGTTGGTTATTAAATGAATAAAATGTCATCTGATGTTCTTATAATGTCAGAGTGTTATTTCTTAATATTATCATTTCCATGACACTGGACTTGCCAGAGGTAGTGCCAGTGTGTGTGTGTGTGTGTGTGTGTGTGTGTGTGTGTGTGTGTGTGTGTGTGTGTGTGTGTGTGTGTGTGTGTGTGTGTGTGTGTGTGTGTGTGTGCGTGTGTGTGTGTGTGTGTGCGTGTGTGTGTGTGTGTGTGTGCGTGTGTGTGTGTGTGTGTGTGTGTGTGTGTGTGTGTGTGTGTGTGTGTGTGTGTGTGTGTGTGTGTGTGTGTGTGTGTGTGTGTGTGTGTGTGTGTGTGCGTGTGTGTGTGTGTGTGTGCGTGTGTGTGTGTGTGTGTGTGTGTGTGTGTGTGTGTGTGTGTGTGTGTGTGTGTGTGTGTGTGTGTGTAATATCATTACCTATTTTTAATGGTGCACATGTACAATATTGCCAGACAGATATATAACTGTTCTTTGTAGCAGTTAAAAAAGTAGCAAGTGATATCTTTGAAAATATTCATAAAATGCATCACAGAAGATTTAGACTCTAAGAGCTTAAAGGAGTCTGATGGTCCCACATACCAGACTGTATAAGTGGATTTTGAAACTGAGTTATTGGCAGCCTCTGCCTTGAACTACAGCTATTCTAAAATCTGCCCCGCTTCGAAGCGTGTGCAGAAGGCTGTTATAGCTGATGTGGGGGATTGGGACAGAGTGGCTTTTATTTCTTTAATTTTCCTCACAATCAGACCTCACAGGTATGAAGGAGAAGTTGTTAAGCTTGTTTTAAGCAGAGAATAGCATGATCCTTATTTCTTTAACTTTTCTCACAAACCTCAGCAGTGGGCACAAAAGGTCACTATTGCTTGTGAATAGTGTCTAGAGACAACAAATTTGAATACATTGATATGATCATTATTGTTTTATTTTCCTTACAGTCAAATATCAGATGCATACAGAGGTCTTTTAGCATTGGGGTAATGAAGCATGCTGTTTCTATAAGTCTGACATCAACAGCTTGGAATATGTTACTGTATTTTATTTGTTCTTTTAGTTTTACCTTAGCCTAACATCAGAGGTGTACAGAGAAGATGGCTCCCTTTTGGAGGAAAGTAACACGCCGTATATTTAAGCATGAGAGCAGCACTTGAAATAAATGACTTAAGTTATCTGTACCTTTATTTTTATTCCAGTCTAACATTAGAGGGAGAGACAGCAGGTTGTCTATTTTTGTGGTGGGGATATAGGAAGACAGGCAATGTTTACAAATAAGATTTATGTGTCTGTTCTAATATTTGTCTTCTAAGCCTTTGGCACAATATATTTCTCCCTTCAAAGAAAAAAAAAAGATTGAAGACAAATGTGAGAAAAGGAGGAAAGGTCATCTGGATGGTGTTGGGAGGGCAGGAAAGAGGAAAAACATTTGAGAGGGAAAGCACTGAAGGATTTATGGGGGCAGTGGGCAGTGAGTGGGGCACCATGATGCCATTTGCTTATGACACAGTTTTGCCTAAGGCCAGCCCTGAACATAGGGTCATTGCAATGCAACATCATTTCAACTAAACACCAGTCATTGTGAATGACTTTCTATGGATTGGTCCAATTGGTGTGATAGACAGGCCCATTGTAAGAGCACTGCAACTGTGGTTATGTCTGTATATACTACTCCTAAAGCTGTCTAGCCTAAGCTAAATAGTTGTTCAAGAAGGAGTAGCAGCAACAGTAAAATAGTTAGATTGAAAGTATTGAAGGGGCCCCAACTTGAAACTTGCTCTGGGACCCCCAATATTAACACATTAATTCTGAACAACAGACAAAAATGAAAAAAAAGATGGTTTTGTTGTGCTGTTTGTTATGCCGCTGCATCGCCATGTATTTTAATTATTTTAGGCATAAAGTAAGCCTTACATAGGCTGTGATAACCAGAGCCCTTCCCCTGGCCCTGTTATTTGCTACTCTGTTGAAGTATGCTCTGCCTGCCAGGAAAACTCAAGGAAACAAATATCATAACAAAATGTACCACCAACAAATATTTGCACATGCTACAGAGAACAGCAAATATTCATACCACAGTCATTACTGTGCAGCATTGAGAAAGCTAAACATGCATGCCTACTCCAACTACTGTTCAGCCCTGAGAATTTTAAATGCTCATACCCACCTCTATTGCTATTCAACACTGAGAACATAAAATATTTAAATCAAAACCATTACTACTAAGCTTTGAAAATGTTACATATTTACAGACACACATCACACATGGACACACACACACACACACACACACACACACACACACACACACACACACACACACACACACACACACACAAACTCTGTCTACTGTGTAGCAGTTGTAAACATTGAATATTTATACCAACCCCCACTACTTCTCAGCACTAGAGAATATTAAATATCTATACCAACCTCCACTATCACTTAAAGCTGAGAACATTAAATATCCACACTCACCTCTACTATCACTCAGCGCTAACAACATTAAATCTCCACACTCACCTCTATCACTTAACGCTGAGAACATTAAATAGCCACACTCACCTCTACTGTCACTCAGCGCTGAGAACATTAAATATCCATACCCACCTCTACTATCACTCACCACTGAGAACATTAAATATCCATACGCACCTCTACTATCACTCAATACTATCACTCAGCGCAGAGAACATTAAATATCCACACTCACCTCTACTATCTCTCAGCGCTGAGAACATTAAATATCCATATCCACCTCTACTATCACTCAACACTGAGAACATTAAATATCCACACTCACCTCTACTATCACGCAGCGCAGAGAACATTAAATAGCCACACTCACCTCTACTATCACTAAACGCTGAGAACATTAAATATCCACACTCACCTCTACTATCACTCAGCGCAGAGAACATTAAATAGCCACACTCACCTCTACTATCACTTAAAGCTGATAACATTAAATATCCACACTCACCTCTACTATCACTCAGCACTGAGAACATTAAATAGCCACACTCACCTCTACTATCACTTAACGCTGAGAACAATAAATAGCCAGACTCACCTCTACTATCACACAGCGCTGAGAACATTAAATAGCCGCACTCACCTCTACTATCAGTTAACTCTGAGAACATTAAATATCCATACCCACCTCTACTATTACTCAGCACTCAGAACATTAAATAGCCACACTCACCTCTACTATCACTCAGCACTAACAACATTAAATCTCCACACTCACCTCTACTATCACTCAGCGCAGAGAACATTAAATATCCATACACCCCTCTACTATCACTCAGCACTGAAAACATTAAATATCCATACCTACCTCTGCTATCACTCACCACTGAGAACATTAAATAGCCACACTCACCTCTACTGTCACTTAACGCTGAGAACATTAAATATCCATACCTACCTCTACTGTCACTTAACGCTGAGAACATTAAATATCCACACTCATCTCTACTATCACTTAACACTGAGAACATTAAATATCCACACTCACCTCTACTATCACACAGCGCAGAGAACATTAAATAGCCACACTCACCTCTACTATCACTTAACGCTGAAAACATTAAATATCCACACTCACCTCTACTATCACTCAGCGCTGAGAACATTAAATATCCACACTCACCTCTACTATCACTCACCACTGAGAACATTAAATAGCCACACTCACATCTACTATCACACAGCGCTGAGAACATTAAATAGCCACACTCACCTCTACTATCAGTTAACTCTGAGAACATTAAATATCCATACCTACCTCTACTATCACTTAATGCAGAGAACATTAAATATCCACACTCACCTCTACTATCACTCAGCGCTGAGAACATTAAATATCCGCACTCACCTCTACTATCACTCACCACTGAGAACATTAAATAGCCACACTCACATCTACTATCACACAGCACTGAGAACATTAAATAGCCGCACTCACCTCTACTATCAGTTAACTCTGAGGACATTAAATATCTATACCCACCTCTATAATTACTCAGCACTCAGAACATTAAATAGCCACACTCACCTCTACTATCACTCACCGCTAACAACATTAAATCTCCACACTCACCTCTACTATCACTCAGCGCTGAGAACATTAAATATCCATACCTACCTCTACTGTCACTTAACGCTGAGAACATTAAATATTCATACTCACCTGTACTATCACTCAGCAATGAGAACATTAAATAGCCACACTCACCTCTACTATCACTCAGCTCTGAGAACATTAAATAGCCACACTCACCTCTACTATCACTCAGCTCTGAGAACATTAAATATACATACCCACCTCTACTATCACTCAGCTCTGAGAACATTAAATAGCCACACTCACCTCTATCACTTAACACTGAGAACATTAAATATTCATACTCACCTGTACTATCACTCAGCAATGAGAACATTAAATAGCCACACTCACCTCTGCTATCACTCAGCTCTGAGAACATTAAATATCCATACCCACCTCTACTATCACTCACCATTGAGAACATTAAATAGCCACACTCACCTCTACTGTCACTTAACGCTGAGAACATTGAATAGCCACACTCACCTCTATCACTTAATGCTGAGAACCTTAAATATCCACACTCACCTCTACTATCACTTAACGCTGAGAACATTAAATATCCACACTCACCTTTACTATCACTCAGCGCAGAGAACATTAAATAGCCACACTCATCTCTACTATCACTTAACGCTGAGAACATTAAATATCCATACCCACCTCTACTATTACTCAGCACTCAGAACATTAAATAGCCACACTCACCTCTACTATCACTCAGCGCTAACAACATTAAATCTCCACACTCACCTCTACTATCACTCAGCGCAGAGAACATTAAATATCCATACGCCCCTCTACTATCACTCAGCACTGAGAACATTAAATATCCATACCTACCTCTGCTATCAATCACCACTGAGAACATTAAATCTCCACACTCACCACTACTATCACTCAGCGCTGAGAACATTAAATATCCATACCTACCTCTACTGTCACTTAACGCTGAGAACATTAAATATTCATACTCACCTGTACTATCACTCAGCAATGAGAACATTAAATAGCCACACTCACCTCTACTATCACTCAGCTCTGAGAACATTAAATAGCCACACTCACCTCTACAATCACTCAGCTCTGAGAACATTAAATATCCATACCCACCTCTACTATCACTCAGCTCTGAGAACATTAAATAGCCACACTTACCTCTACTATCACTTAACGCTAAGAACATTAAATATTCTTACTCACCTGTACTATCACTCAGCAATGAGAACATTAAATAGCCACACTCACCTCTACTATCACTCAGCTCTGAGAACATTAAATATCCATACCCACCTCTACTATCACTCACCATTGAGAACATTAAATAGTCACACTCACCTCTACTGTCACTTAACGCTGAGTAAATTGAATAGCCACACTCACCTCTATCACTTAACGCTGAGAGCATTAAATAGCCACACTCACCTCTACTATCACTTAATGCTGAGAACATTAAATAACCATACCTACCTCTACTATCACTCAGCGCTGAGAACATTAAATAGCCACACTCACCTCTACTATTGCTGAGTGCTGAGAACATTAAATAACCATACCTACCTCTGCTATCACTCAGCACTGAGAACATTGAATAGCCACAAGCAACATTTATAGCAGAAAAGCTGAAGCACTACAAAGTATTAACCTGGGACAGCAATAGATGAAGGATAGAATGAGAACAAAGCTTAGCAAGCAATGCCCTAAAAGACAAAAGCTAATATTGCAATCTGCCTTGACATCTAGGAATTCAGTTCAGGCTATAAATCATCTTGCTTCTGCTGTTTTAACCTTCAGCTTTGGTATGATTGACTGGCCTGAAAAATCATTGGGTAAGTTGGACAAAAAAAAAAAAAAGAAGAAATGCTTCATGCTTATCGAACGATATATAAAATCAGTGGGCTGCAAGATTATACACGTCTCAGTCTGCAGCAGGTATGCAACTCCTCGAAATCGATTGTATGTATAGGTTTTCAATCTTGGGACTACCTAAACATTTATTAATACAATCAGATCCAAATACAATGAATGTTGTAAACCATGGAGAAAAAAGTATAAGATGACATCTTTGCACATGTAAGCAGAAGAATTTTAGAAAGGTATGGGAATAGAAATCAAAAGGAAAGAAAATGGGAAAGCCCGTAGTTACCAGCAGGTACACAGAACTCCGGGACCAACCATGTGTTGATCAAAAGTTGATGCATGAATGGCTAAGGAAAAGCAAATTTAAACCAAAAGATGAAGGCTAATAATGAGAGCTCAGGTTAGCTGACTGGGTACATGTTGGTTTGCAAAGTCTACAGAAAAAGTGGAGGATACAGACAAATGGAGGTTCAATAGTACAGAGCTATAAACTGCTGCACAACGTGTTGCTAGCTGTGATATATGCATGCCTGATGGTCTGTATACTGAAAAGCACAACAATGCGGCTGTTGCACTGGGATTGTGCTAACACTAAAACATGCAAATAGCTGAGAGGCATTGGAAACATAAACCACAAAGCATCAGTAGAAGTTCTTAGCACTTTTGATAATCCGGTACCAGCAGTTAAAAAGGCAGAAACAACAACAAAAAAAAATAGATATGACAGTCAAAGAAAAAAGGACAAAAATATCATTAATCACTGAAATAGCTACATCCACTGATTATAGTGTCCTGCATACTGAGAGAGAGATAGTCATAAAATACCAGGGTATGCAAGCAAAAACCCAGATAGTTCCAGTAATAAGAACAATAGAGCTAATAAAAAAAAGAATTTTCAAGTTTACTTGATGGTAACATAGCAAGGGAAGAACAAAGCAGGCAACTTCCTTGGAACAAAGTAATAGCTCAAAAGTTTCTGCATTTTAATTCTTTTTTGTACAAAAGTAGCAGTACATAAAGTGACTTCTGCCTTTATTTATTTATTTTTTTTTTGGCTTTCTGTAGTAAAAGCTGAAGTCTGCAGCTGAAGACCATAAGGGCATAGATTTGTAGGAAGCAGATTTACAAGCACCAAGTCAAAATAGGGGGGCACTCAACTGTCTATATTTTTGACTCATAGTTTTGCTCTGTTTCTCCAAAAAAATGGTGGTTTTCTGGCAAATCCTTGAGGACTAAAGTCAGAAAATAATGACAGAAATTTGAGTTTTAGACTTTATATTCTATAAAAAATCCATGCTAATGCAAAACCTGTTTTTCTATCAACTTTCTAAGTTTGTAAGAGCAATATTTAAAAACTGTCCCTATTTTGGGCCTTTGTCCCCACCCCCATTATTTTTGGCTTTGTCAAGATTTCTTGCTTTAAAAGGTTGAGAGGTATGGAGGCAAGGATGTTTACTAAGCCAATTGCCAAGGACTTATCAGCTTTCTACAAAGCTGAAGTCTTTTTTGGAGGTGGGGATAGCTGAAAAGGGAGGGCATGGATTTGTGGGAAGCTGATTGTGAAGGACCAATTGGCTTTCTACAAAGCAGAAGTCCTTTTTTTATTTTGCTTTTCAGTTAAAGTGGGGGGAGGTTGGATTTGTAGGAAGCTGATTTGCAAGGACAGTCACTTAGGTAAGCAGGTGGAGCAGTACTGCAGAGGCTGGTACTGGGCACTAAATGAGCCAGCCATTTCTCTGGTACTCAAATATGCTACTGATGCATATATAACTCTGTATGACCTGCAAAAGAGGCAATTCTAGGTACACTGAAAAGCTGATGGGTGTGCATCTGTAGGAAGATGACTGGTATAAAAGCACCAACTGGTGCTTTTTTTTCATTTTGCTTTTCAGTTAGAGTGGGGGTGGGGAGGGTGTTGGATTTGTAGAAAGTCTTTGGCAAGTACAAACTGACTTTTTTTTTTATCCTCATTTGGGTAAGGGGGTGGAGTGGTACATCAGAGGCCAGTACCAATTATTAAATGGATCAGCTATGGCTCTGACACTTAACTCTGCTACTGATGCATAAAACTCAGTATGAACTGCAGAAGGAGGCAGTTCTGAGTACATTGCAATTGTTGAGATATACACTCTTGGCAAACACCAAAGATTAAAGCAACACTAATTTCAAGGGTCCAATCCTGTCACAGTATTAGAAATCCAAAATATCTGGAGTAATTAAAAAATGCACTTAAATATAAAATGTTATGTACTTTCATCTTAACCTGTACTTGGAACCCTTTCATTTGCCATAAGGAGCAGTGACTGCAAAGCCGCTAAGAAGAACTGAGTCACTAAGGAGAAAGAATAGACAAGGTCAGGCAAAGTCAGCACTCTTAAATAGCACCCTTAAGCCCCAATGATTTATATAATCTAGTTTGGCTTAAATGTTATTAGTCACGTTCTGAAGCAGATACAAGTGACAAACATTTGGCATTGGCTATAACTTCCATACCATATACAGTTCCAAATTATACAGTTTTTGATGTAAAAAATATACTGTTTGTGCATTTTATTTTGTTGATAAGTATATCACCATGGATTTTTTTCTCAGAACTGAAAATTCTTGCAGTGACATCACAAAAGACCAAACCCACAAGCCCTCACTACCCACATTAATAAAATGAAGCTACTGTAATTTCTAGCTAAATTAATTAGTAGTTTCTTCCTTCCTAAAAAGGTAAGAAGCCAACTAGGTCTTCCAGATGGAACACCTCACATTGAAGACGAACACATGTGACTGTAAAGTAGTGAAACCACAATGTACATAAGTGGCACACTCTCTAAAGAGGTACGTTGTTTGATAACTCACAATACTTTACAGCTATATGCAAATCACAACTGATAACCTATAATAGCATAATTTTTGTGTGGTTAAAGAGAAAAAAATGAGTAAACAATGAAACTACAATCTAAATAATGCCACCACTTTTTTATTTAGTTAGGTAGTTATTGCAAAATCGCTTGCAACTTTAATATGAGGAATATAACAGGAAATGAAATTAATTGTAAAAGAAGGATGCTTCTGAAAGTAAACAATACACTTTAAATATTTTGCACATCACATTTAGGGGCTATGAATAATATCTTTACCTAAAATCATTTCAAGCTTTTCAGATTCTATTTGCACCATTTGCATTTATGTAATCAACATAATTATCATTAACTCATGCTTCATAGATTTTTATATCTACATATACTATCTGTAATTATAACTGCACTGCACTATTTAATTTATTCAGACTACATGGAAAATGCATTCACTACAGCCTCCTTGTCCTGCTGTATTAAGTAGACCAGGAGAGACCTTTGTTCTTCTGAGTGGCACATAGTTAATCTGTACACTTCCAGAAGGCCTTGGCCATAAATACTCGCTTCTTCAGGCACATCAGTATTGGACCAATTGGGTGACATGAAGCAACTCTCATGTCATTTACAACCAAAGAGATGTGAACATCTAAGAATATGATGCTACTTTCTCTGGCCCTGTATCAAATGAGTATCACCACCCTGCAGACAGAGTATAGCATTGTGCTACCAAATATTTAGATGTCACACAATGGACTGGTATTCTGAGTAGCTGAGCAGACGCCTAGTAATCTGAACCTTCTCCAAGGCCTTTAATGCCAAGAGAACTATTCTGATATGCAAATACCTCAGCTGTAGCCGACTTTCTATAAGAGCACATACTCTCAGAACCATTATAAGAGTTAATATGAACTCACATTGTCAGTAAAGAGTATTCATCAAAATGTGTGACAGGAAATGCTACAGGAAGAGGAGACAGTGCCACAAGGAGATTTTTGAGGTAATGTTTTATTACTTCAAGGCATGGCAATAACCACTTGACACCAAATAGAAGTCAGTGACCTTTTCTCATTATACCATAAAATTCATTAGACAAAACTTCTAATTAGTACTTGATGGGTCATAGTTCATTACATTCCACACTGAACAGAAAATGGTTTGTCTTCACATGAAAGGAGAATGCCAGAGAGAGTCATGAAAATGTTCTTAAAATACAAGAGAGAGACAGATACATACAGAAGTTGGAGGCCAGCCTCTCACCTACATACACAGAGCACCCACGAGGCTGACATTAATCACATCCACCTTCCACCTGCATATCACTTATCTAAAAGCAAGCCTTCTGTGGTACTTAAGAAGTCTCTCCCAGAGCTACAAAAGCCTCTGATTTAAAAGCCTGATTTCCAAACTCTACAGTAGCATAATAAAATTTCACCACGTACTTCAAGGCCTACTCCAGGGAGTCATGATCAAATCGATGCTGCACACCTATGGTCACCCCCTCGATAGTCAGGTCAGACCATAAGCTAATCACCCTAAACATCCACATCCCACCCCCACCCCCCCAGTAAAGAAACCTCCATAAAAAACTTCTCCAAAGCCAACTTCATGCTACTCAAGTCAGAAGTTACAAACTTCATGACACCCATGCAGACGGGAACTGAAAGTTCGACTGCTGAGTCCTACACTAAACCACTGTACAAGCACATCCACTCACGCATGAATTGTGCCATCCCAAATAGAACCAAGATGCTCTCCTCCAAAAAAGGAAATCAATCTGGTGGTCCCCCGCTATAAACAAACTTTACAACAAAAGGAAGAAACTGATGTAGAAAAGAGGAAAATCCCGGGGATGCAAAAAACTCCCTTACCAGCCACAGTAAGAAGCTGAGATCCCGCATAAAATTCTCCAAAGCTAGTTACGAAAATATAATTGCCAAAGATTCCAAAGAAAACCTCAAGGCATTCTATAACTATGTCAATAATCTAAATGGCAATGCTCAGATCTGCCCTGAGCTATAATAGAATGGCATTAAATATACTGATCCCAAGGATATTGCCAATATCCTGGCAGATTGATTCAGTGCCAAATTCACCCCCCTCTCACCCCCTAAATGGCACATCTCAATACCGGAAGATTGCTAAATTCTGGTAATAATGGCCACACAGGTAAAAAACGCACTCTCCAAAGCTAAGAATACAGCATCCATGGGACCAGATGACATCCTGGTCTGTGTAATACATGAACTACAAAATGAACTGGCACATCACCTAAGTGTCATGTTTAATCATACCCTCACCTCAGGCTTTGTGCCCACTGAGTGGCGCACAGCTACAGTTATCCCACTCCACAAGGGGGGGGGGTCTACCTTAGATCCCGGGAACTACCTCCCCATCAGTCCGATGAGCCTGATCTGCAAGGCCATGGAACGTATTATCATGGAACTTATAAACAAAGACATTGGCAACCTTAAAACACTGGACCCCACCCAGTTTGGGTTTGTGAAGGGCCGATCTTGTCTCCTGAACCTGATTGACTTCTTTGAATTAGTCTCCAGAGCTGTGGTTGAGAGTAAGGCAGTCTACACAGCCTATCTGGACCTCGCCAAGGCCTTTGACACCATCCCCCACTCTGGAATCATAGATAAACTTACTAAGCTGGGCATTAATCCCTACGTCACTCGATGTGTTGCCAACTGGCTTACTGACAGAACCCACACTGTAAAAGTAGCTGACTCCAAATCCAGCTCCATACAAGTGACAAGTGGAGTACCTCAGGGTTCAGTCCTGGGGCCTCTCTTGTTTGGCATCTATGTCTCTGAAGTACAGGCTAACACTAAGATACTCTGGCTAACAAAGTTTGCAGATGACTGCAAACTGGGAGCCATTACTGAATCCCCAAATGATGTGGATACTCTACAAAAGGGTCTTACAGAAACAGATGCTTGGTGCCAGAGCCATGGGCTCAAGCTCAATACCAAGAAATGTATAGTTATCCCCTTTGGGAAAAAACATGTACCCATGAATTACCACATAGGTGGCAGTACACTAAACACAGAAAGTGTGATAAGAGACTTAGGGGCACAGGTGGCCAGTGGTCTCAACTTCAATAACCACATCGCCACAACAGTCAGGAAATCCTTCTATGTGGCACACCTCATCACTAAAGGCTTTTCATCCAGAAAAAAGGAGGTCATTGTCCCACTGTATTCATCCCTCATTAGACCCATTATAGAATACAGTGCCCCATTTGGTATGTACCTCTCAAGACATCTGCAACAACTGGAAAGGCTGCATAAATACCTCACTAAAAGAATCCAAAAGAAACAGGCCTAAAGCAGATGCCCTATGCTGACCGCCTTAAAAAACTCCAGCTATACTCTGTTACATATCATCTATTCTGAGGCGATCTCTGCTTAACATACAAGGCCATGTCAATCCCAGAGCTGTTGGACATGCTACACTTAAAGAAATCCCAATCCCTCAGAGCCACACGCTCCAGCGATCTAAATCTTGTCATCACAATAAACAAAACATGCTGGAGGGATAGGTTCCAGACCCAGAGACTTCCCAGACTCTAGAATAGACTACCTATGCATGTCAAGTAGAACCTACCTGTTCAACCTATTCATGTGGCTGTTAATGATTTGAGACAATCATCCCTGGATTATATGAAGACATACATCGTAGTGCTTACACAGTATGCTTCCAAGGAAGGTATAAAGCCTGTCTTGAGCAGTATCCTGCCTTCACTGAGAATGATGTCAGTGTCTATAGCCCTATAAGGGTCCAAAGATTATCACATGGTCAGATTCTCCACTGAAGTATCTCTGTATCTGATGGTGGTGTGTCCACATGTCTCTATGTCAACTCCACTTCTAAACATATACAGCTATATAATGGCCATGAACTCCTTTACATCTAAACCCCTGTACCATTTCCTGGCTAACTACAGAACCCCTACTATGACACTTACATCCCAAGAGGCATATCTAGGGAAGCTAGTGTCCCTTACTATTTAACCAAAAACTACTATACCTAGGAGTTTCAATTGTCCATCTATTAACTGGGATACTTACACTACCACAAATAAATATTCTTAACAATTCACTTCACTAATTCCAAACTCTCCACACCAAACTGCGTGCTCCCACATTAGAGGAACAGACATATTGGACCTAATCATTATAAGCATAATATCATTATGCTCTGCTCCTATAATTACACTCACTTTGGTTAAGTCTAACCATCAAACAGAGGTTCTTGCTGGCAGAAATCAACAGAAAACACACACAAACACTACCACGTGCAATGATTTCTCTAAGACAATCATAGTGCCCTCCCCTTAAAGGCCCACCAGCAAACATTGCTTCATTCATGGAGGGACTCTATTCTCAACTCAATACCTGCACTGAGACATCATTCCAGATTCATAAGTAATACAGCTCCAAGCTTAATAAATGAAACTGAAAAACTAAAAACTTCAAACTGAAAACATAAAACAAAAGTTGAAACTCAACACCACGTCCCAGGAAAGCATGGACACTGTGACTTAGCTTTCATTCACTTTAATAATTGTGAACTACCTCAGAAAACATCCATCTACCCTCACAAACACACTTAAATAATTAATTGAAAAATTACATGATTAATTAGGCATTAAGCATTGCTAAAGTTAAATACACAGTCCATATATATTCAATACACAAAATTTACAAAACATATTTAAATATTAAAAAAATGTTTACTTAAAACGATTTACATGTATTGTAAAAAACATTTTAAATTAATAATGTCATTAAAACCTGGTGCACTGTCAGTGCCTAAACATATTTGCCATAAACTTTCTTTACATTCTAACCTCGTTTTGTAGTCCCCTGAAAATATCTTTGAACTGACACTATCCAACACTGAAAAAACTAATTTCTTAAAACTCTTGCAAACAACAGCATGTCTAGCTAAGACCTTTTTTTCTTCACCTTTCTTTATGGCTAAAAGATGTTCATAAATGCATCTTTTCAGACATCTGGTCATTTTTCCAATGTAGTAACACGAACACGAAAGACACTGTGCCACATAGACTACCATTTCACTGTTGCAGGTAAAATAGCCACTAGTCCAAAAGGTTTTTTTATTGTGAATGAAAAAAAACGAGGATGTATTACTCATATACCTACACTGTCTACAATTGTTGCACGCATAACTACCTTTCTTTTGTATTGAATTCATGTTAGTGTTACTCCTATCATTTGATCCTTGTTCCAACAAACTTTTCATATTTGTAACTTTCTTGTAGGTGAAAGATGGACGTGAACTAATAATCCTAACCAAATCAGAATTTCCTTAAAGAATCTTCCAATTTTCTGTTATGATGTTCCTTATGAACCACATCTCATTAGTGATAGGTAATGGGAAGGAACAGCTATACCTTTGAATAGAACCTGACACTGTATTGTTAGTGTGTCCATCATCTTGTAACTCTTGTCCAATAATACCTTTCAAAACTGGAACAGCTTTTCCACTTCTTAACAATAACACTTCCTTCTCTATCCTTTGTAACCAATCTTTTTTGTACCCTCTAGCTTCAAAAGAACTTCTTAAGGTGTCCACTTCATTTAAAAACATATCATCGTTAGATGTTAATCTACTTAACCTAATCCATTGCCCCTTCACCACTCCCTTTTTCATATGGGGTGGGTGAAGGCCATCTCTGTGTAAGTATTGATTGGCGAATATAGATTTCCTATAAATGCTGACAGCAAAATTCATACTCTGAAAATCATAAGTAAGATGCAAATCCAAGAAATCAATACTTTGTCCAAAACCACTGATGACAAACTTCAAAAAACTAGTAGAATTGTTTAAATCTGAAACAAAACTAACAAATTCATCATAATTGCCCTTCCATAGGAAAAACAAATCATCAATGTAATGATGGTATACCAAAACTTTATCAGCCAACTGGTGTTTAACCAAAAATTTGTTCTCCCAGTTGGTCATTACTAAATTCGCAAATGCAGGGGCTGCCCTTGCCCCCATCGCTACACCCGAAGATTGTTTGTAGAAATTGCCATTAAAGAGAAAAACGTTATTGTCTAATATTATGTCCATAAGTGCACATATAGTGTTGATTTTTGTGCCAGTGAAATCAGTACAACTACTTAAATATTCTCTCAGATATTCAAGTCCTACTTCCTGATCCAAGCTTAGTAATAAATCCCTTTCATGAAGCTCTAACATACACAAACTGTACAGCAAGAAAAAAAATAATGTCCCACAGTAATGAACTGAAAGCTGCACACTTAAAACTATGCTCAACAAATTAAAGAACTTAGAAACAAAATCAGATTTTCTAAGGCTAAGTATGAATTTAAATTGCCACCTCTGTTAAAGAAAATCCCAAGTCCTTCTTCAATTACATAAGGAGCCTTAACAACAACACATTGCTTTCAGGTGGTACTTAATGGCTCTGCTTAGTCTGTCCACATAGTTATGGCTATCCAATTAACAGACAAATTTAATTCAAGCTTCTCTCTCTGTATCCACTTAGCCTACAGATACCTGACACCTTATCAGCAATTCCCTTAACATCACTGCTGAACAAATCCTAACAACACACTTAGACGTGAGTAATAATAGGGCCCAAAAATGTGCTAGGGTGCTTTCATGCTAGCATGAAACATTGTCTTACTGGCCCACTCCACAACCTTGTCAACCTTAGCCTCTAATCTGACTTTATATCTGAGATGTCTAGAACTGAATCAGTCATCCCTGAACACAAGTGAGTCCCCATCACTGATACTGGTGACTATAAACCCATAAGTCTCACACACCCTATCTGCAAGGCAATAGAAACAACCATTATGGACCTCATAAACATGGACACTGGCTGCCTAAAGTCCCTCAACCCAAATCAGTTTGCCTTTAGTGAAGGGTAGCTCCAGATGCCATGGATGGGGACATGTCAGTACACACAGCTTACCTTGACCTAGCCAAGGAATCTGGCACCATCTGTCACTCAAAGCTGATATCAAGGGTATTTTGCTGATTAAGTTTTCCAGTATCTGTATACTTGCTGCCATCATCAACTCCCCTGGGACTCCAAAATTCTACAAGGACTAACACTCTCAAACAAATAGGGTCACAACCATGGTCTCAAGTTGAATCCCAAAATTTGTATCATATTCCTTAGCAAAAGGCAATGCCCTTCTGCTTACCACATTAATGGTAGCCCCTTCTAAACAGACACAGTTGTGATAGACCCCAGCATGTTTGGTGACAAGGAGCTCTCCTTTGTCCACCATGTTGTAAAGTTGCAACAAACCTCTTCTATTATCCCAGCATATTACTAAGAGTATTTATCACAAGCCCAAGGATGATTTAATAACTTTCTGCTACTCCCTTATTAGACACATACTTTGGTATGTATCTGCTCAGAGATACAACCTGAAAGCCACTAATATTCCCTCACAAAGAAAGCAGAAGGCTTGACTTATGTTACCTATGCTGAATGCAGCAATGCCCTGCCTCTTTTCCTATCTTTTACAGAATACTTAAAGATAACCTCTGCCTGGCCTAAAAGGCCTCAAGTGACCCATCCTGAGCAACTTCCTTCATCTCAAATCTGGCAACAACATGAACACATGCACTAAAGATCTGAACCTTCATTGCAACACGATCTGAATCAGTTGGCATGAACAATGCCTCACTTAAAGAATCTGTATGATCTGGAATCCAGTTCCCTTTCATATTAAACAAATAATTCCCTCTCTCTTTCCATACACAACCTGGATGAATGGATGAGTAACTACAAAGATATCCCTGATCTTGCCTGACAAACCATAATGGAAAGAAATAGCAGTTAATATTAATTGCAGCGACTTGGCCACAAATAATCCACCCAATGAATTGCCTAGTAACAACCTATGACCCTAGGAAGCTATCTTCAGGCATGAAAATAGTAGTATAAAGATAGTGCTGACACCAAACTCAAGGTGCAGACATACTCAGGCCTTTACTTTGCACTGCATATTCACCTAGTGTGCCAAGGCCATGGCCACTTGGGTCCTGTTCAAGTCAAGAATGACTAATATTGGAGTCTGGCATGCAATAAGGAGGATTGTGAATATGACCTGTAAACAAGCAATTTCCTTTAATCAAGGGTTTTATTCTTCTCCATCTCTTTTTGCCTTCTGTGTTACTCTGAGCAAGTCACTTAACCAGACAGTGGTCTCTGGCAACTCTGAAATTTGGACTAAGATCCTCAGTGGTGTCCCAAACGGAATACATGCATTTGGTCGCGTGACCAACTGCTGAACGTCAGTTTTTCCGAACCAGAATGTCAAATTTCAAGGTGCCAAATGGTCAGAATGTCATAAAAAACTCTGAATTTGACATTCCCGACTGCTCTACCATGTAAACAAATGCTACCATGGGTCAAAAATGGGGGGATGTTTTGCATTTCAACATAATTGCATTTGCAATTGTGCGAAGTCAGCACACTGCTTTCGAACATTTTCCGGTAGGCTATCCACCGGCCAACCAAATGCATGCATACCATCCCTGACTACAAATAAAGGATTTTTTTGTAAGAGAAGTGAACAGAAAAAATGCTTTCAATGTATTGTCACCTTCATGGACTGCATATAAGGGATTGCCTAACCAGGAGGCAGTTGTCCAAGTATGAGAACACCAGAATATCATTCTCCCTCAATGCTTCAGCCAGGGCAGCTAACAGCTTGGTAACAATCCTGGCCAGTGAAGAAAGCTCAAATGACAACACTTTGCACTGTTAGTAATGCCAACCCAGAGCATACTGGAAACACCTTCAACATGGACCCCAAATAGTGATGTTCCAAAAGACATCCATCAGGTACCTAGCCTGTGAGTTCTTTAACCATTTAGATCATTTTGATTTTTCAGCATGATTTTCTTTGTGTCCTTTATATATAAATTCTGATGCCATAAATGGCACAGTGAAATGCCAAATTATATGAAACAGTGTGAAGGTAGACCAAACCAGATAAGACAGTGTTATGACATAAAACATTAAAATAAAAGTGTATAAAAGGAAATTCCCTAATGTTGTCTCTAAACTATACACATTCTACACAATTTACAGTTATGTATGTTTTATATATTTTCTGACATTTATATGTAAAGCATCCATAGATGTTTTTTCTGACTAGCTTATGCATATTTAATTTTCTGTTATAACTTGCATGTCTTTTCAGAAGATATGTGCACTCACATAAAGCATACAATTATGCCCGACGTTTTTTATTTATTTTTTTGTTTTTGTTTTTACAATTTCACATATAAACTTAGTTACAAGAAAAGCAACCAGACTGAAGGGGATAGGGACCATTTCTCAAAAGTGATACCACCCAAAATTTATTTTCAAGTCACAGTTTTTAGATTTGCTTATGATAATAATCTGAAGCAGAACTCTATATAATTTAATGTTATGTCTTGGAACTCCATGCAGTATAATTCAGACTTGTTCTTAAACCCCACTTTTATTAGTTGGCAATCTATCCTGCTGATTTTTTATCCTTTTTTTTTCTTTTTTGGCAGACAGTTCTTTGCACTGCACTGCCTGTATTCTAGTACAAAAATTAAGTAGGAATTCATGCATTCTCATTCCTGCTTCTAGTGAAGTCTGTTGAATAACAAAGCACACCCAAGGGAGACGTTTGCATGACACTCACTGATATTCCCTGCTCATGTGAAAATAAACCATTTAGCTAATCAGTGTGGAATCTTATGATCTGGGACTCATCAACAACTAATTAAAATTTTTGTTCAACCAGATTTGTGGTATAATGGGATAAGGGATTAGGGGTAGTCAGCTACAGATATGGTGTCTTATTATTTTTGATGGCTTGAATCCCATATGTAAGCTAAAACTAAACAAAGTTATTAAAAGAATTTGCAAAGTTGTCATGCATGTGTTGGCAAAAAATATGTCTCTCATTTGAACATGCACAATAAACTTAAATTAAAGTTCACAGCTATCATTAGGCATAAAATCCAAACTAAAACAGTACATGCCATTAATTCAGTTTCATTCAGAAGTTTAAAATGAGGCAATAAAGCTAATGGCAGGGTTTGTATATAGTTACTGTTTTAATCTTATAATGTTGCGTTTTGCCTTATTGTTTTTCTTTCCACATTTTTGACAGAGAATGCACATGCAACCTGTAGTGTGAAGAATATTTTTTGTTTTCTGAATTTCTAAATTTATTCAGTTTGCATTAAGTGCTCGGTCTCTTCTCTTATCTTTCCTTCTTTCTTCTGCCTGTGCACCCTGAATCTAGAGGGCTTGAATATACTCAATTATTTAATATTAATTATTAAATTAATTATTTAATTATTTAATATAATATTAAATTTAATATTTAATAATTATTTAATATATTGATTATTTATTTAATTATTTAATATTTACTCAATTATTGAATATAACAAGAAAGTGCAGTTATGCCATCAATAGTAATTAAAAAGGAAAGGTCATTTGGCACAGTTTTACAAATCTTGACTTTGCTGTAAATACCAAGCAGGGAGAACTCTGAGGGTCTGAAGAAGTATTCAAAGACCAAGACTGCTTATTTTGCTTTGTACTGTTTTTTAATTTTAATTTGGAGAGTGCTGGGAAGGAATCGTGTAATTTTAAGCTATACAATCTGCAGAGTGTGCTCAGCCCAAAACTTGTATTTTGTTTTTAATTAATGCATTTCACGTGTATGATATTTCTTTGAAGATAAGCCTATTGATAACAGCATAAGCAAGCCTAAGCAGTTGAAAATAAAATAACACCCATTGACTGAATACTCACCAAATTTAACAATACACAGAGAATATTTAATAAAGGAAGCAAAGCCCCATACATTTTCGCCCTCAAACAGGACAAAACACCTCATATATCCCATAAGTGCAACCCTAATCTTAAACCTAAACCTAATTTTAACCAAAACCATAACAGCAGGAAACATATTGAACCAAAGAGCACTTCACTCAATATAACTTTGAAAATAAATCACATTCAAATTAACACTGTCAGGAGTCAAACTGTCCATGAGCAAATAATCTACTCAGTTTGTACTCAAGTAACTGACCTAGAAATAGAACTTGCATTCGGATTGATTACTTTCATATAAAGTAGCATAATCTGTTCCATCTTTTATCAGTAGCTTACCAAGACAAATGTCACAAATTTCCATATAACACAAATGCAGTTAGCTGTTATTACTAGGTCATGGATAGCAAGGATGTTCCATTGCAGAAGGTAGCCAGTGTAGGACCTGGAAACCTTTTCAGGCCAATAGCATATGAATCAGGATATTCTGAGAACTTCTTGTTGAAAAAAAAAAAGCCGAATTTGTCATTTGCTGCATGGATATAATGATGTTACTCTGTGATTACTGGGAAAGAAGTATTCCTATTTTTCATAGCAGGGTGCCTGTAAAGTTGACAAAGCATAATAGCATAGTTGTGAGGCTATGGAGGTACAGTCCAACTCATACAGCTTTGAGGGGGGGGGCTTTCCATCTCCCACACCGTAAAAGGAAAAACCTTATATTTTACTTCTTTTTTCTACCACCTATCCATATCCATGCACTGTTGCAAGTAGTAATTTAGGGAGATTGTAGTTTATCAAATGAACATTTAATACGTTGTGCTTTAAAAGATGCCTCTAACCCTCAGAATCCATCAATTACTGAGTTGTAATGCAATGCTCAGTAGTTATTTCTAAGTGTGTGGTGTTGACTAGGAATTATAATGTTGGGTAGATCATTGAGTTATGGGGTTCTTTTCTCCTCTGTGTGCATGAAAGAAAAACAGGAAACTGCAGGATAATCTGGACACATAGTTAGAAAGGGAATGTCCCTCTAATCATGTCCTGTCCAGTGGGATGATGGAGTGACCAAACAAATCAAATATTCCACCTACTCAAATAGATTCCTATCATTGGTTGATCAAACAAATGACTGACCTTGAAAATGTTGACCCTAAAAAGTTAAAACACAAAAAATAACTCATCCTCAAAAAACTTTTAACGATGGTTATGCAAGTGGGCAAGCCCCCCATAACCATGGCTAATTATATACCAAACTCTAAGAGAGATCATAAAAGGGGGGAACTAAAACTCCTTTCTTGCTGTTCTCGCTCTCTCTCTCTGTATATATATATATATATATATATATATATATATATATATATATATATATATATATATATATATATATATATCAGTTTGTAGAGTGTGGGAGCATGCCACCTCCATATAAGGGGTGTAAATAGACTTGCTTGCCTGCAAAAACAAGGAGGAAATTGATGTGTCATGTATTCACTGTTTTCCTGTGTTTTTTTTCCAGCATTATAAGGCTCACTATTGAGAGTGTCAACTTTTCAATAGGAAGCCACTTATCATATCAGCTGGTGGTGTTAATGTGGTATTATACCATGATCCGCTGATTGGCCAGCTTATACTAAAAAGGTCCGTCCGCCCGGACTTTTTCCATTAGTATAACTCGTTTTTTTTTAACATAGCGAGTTTTACAAATAAGCAACAGAGATCTCCGCTGCTTATTTTTAAAGCTGTCTCATGTTAAACCCATTTAACATAGGAGAAAGCAAGATCTCTGTTGCTTTTTTAGTTATGTTAAATGAGTTTAACATGGCGAGACAGTTTAAAATAAGCAACGGAGATTGCTTATTTTAAAACTGTCTCGCCATGTTAAACTCATTTAACATAGGAGATCTTGCTTTCTCTGATGTAATCAGAACTGCCGCGGATGCCAGACATCTGCGGAAGGGCAGTAAACAGGCATTATACTATGCCATTATTTAAGAAAAGTAACAGCTTTTCTTAAATAATGTCATGTATTATCATATCAGCTGGTGGTGTTAATGTGGTATTATAGCCTTAGGTCTCAAGAGTGGGTGTTTGCTTTAAAACTGGTTATATTTAGGTAAAGGAGTTCAAAGAGAGTTGGGTCAGTCATAATGTGGAAGGCTAAACTGAGATCACCCTTCAGACATCTGAATGACACTTAGCAGATGTCTGGTATTTTCAGTCTATCAGAGTAGCTAATGACACCAAGCCCTATGACTTTTCAGTGAGAAAACATTGAAACCTCTCTAGTCGGTTATGTGCTTTGCAAGATACATAACAAAGGAGGCATTATATTCAATCATGGGTCTAATAAGGGATGAATAAACTGGTGCATTAACTTCTATGGACCTTGTGGAGATACCAGACAGGATGAGCTGTGCAACATAGAAGGATTTCCTAATCACCACAGAAATGTGGTGGTAAAAGGGAAGTTTTTTTATCATCACAGGTACTGAAATCTTTAATGATCATGTCAGACTAATGCTGGATGCTGGATGCTGTCTATATAGTAAACAGTAATTATGGTCAAGTTGCCAAAAGAAATTATACTGCTTTTGTTGGCACTGAGGGTAAACTCACAATTACTATGTCAAACATTTGTTTGATCCAGTCCTTGCTGGAGAATTTGAGCAGCAGAGTATGATTTGATAAATATCTATAGTTTGCAATCATCAGCAAATTTGTTAGCCATAGTCCCTTAATATCACTTTATTTCAGAGAAGTATATACAAAAGAGGTGAAGGACCCAGTACAGAGTCCCTTGGTGATGTCTTTCTGTCTAGATTAAATACCCCCCACCTTAATGGTGTGGGTTATGTGCATGGGCTTGTTTTCAGATGGAAGCGTTTGTCAATAAACTCAACATGGGAGGTAGTACTGAAGTACTTGGCAAGGTCCAAGTAAGCAGTATACAGTGTATTCCCTTACGCATGGCTTTATTATCCTTAATGAAGAACTCAACCAGGATGAGCAGGCATGACCTGTCTTTTCCAATGCTGAACTAACATGTAGCTGTGGATATAACATCCCCTATTTTATTGTTTTTGTTTGTATCTTTTATTGTCTTACAAATAATATTAGTGAGAGTAAAAGACTTCTAACTCCTAGGGTCAGTAGAGGAGCCACCTTAATGCAAGGGCAGCACAACAGCAACTGTTCCTCACAACTCAGGTCTGTAACAAGTGGAAAGATGCAGCTTGAAGAGTCAATGTGAAGGGTCTCCATCACTAAGACCACTAATAGTTCTCCCCCAATGGCTCCAGTGGCAAAGAAGGGTACTGTTCCTGATTTGGTTATACCCACCAAACAGCAATCACACAAGAGGTCCTGGTACAATGATATGCTACAGCCAGACCCTTTGTGCAATGGTTCAGTCAACAAATATGCAGGGCTATTATCCAGGCAGTTTGTTGCTACTGATGACAGCAAGGAAATGATTGGTGTGATGCATGGTTGTCAACTACTGCTGCTGATGTCTGGGTTATCCCTAGACTCCATGGCTCACTTAGGTATCAACATCACTCATTGCACAATATAAGTTATCATTTTGCACATCTCTCACAGAGTCCATGCTACATACAATTTGTAGCATTTTTTCCATTTGTTCCATAAATTAGGCTAGATTCTTGGACTAGATTTTTATATTCCCAGAACAGTTATTCAACTTACCTGCCATAAAAATAATTGAAATATTATAACAATTTTAATATAGTAAACCTACATGCAGTGGAGTCTGCTCTGACAGGATTTATTGACACCTACCTCAGAACTGGAAAGGTGGATGATTTCAGGTATCTGAGTCCTCATTTGGAATCTCTGCAAAGGATGTTAGTGCAGCAAAATTTGTTAGTAGAAGTACAGCCCGTTCACTTCTCTGATTGCCATCTGCGACTTATAATTTAATGTCTACATATCTCTTTTTCTCCCAGACTTTAATGCCCCTATGTCTCTTTTAAAGCATGGCTTTTATTGATCTTTCTGATAAATGACACATCATAACAACAAAACTTTCAGTAAAGAATTACAAAAGTACAGAAAAGAAAATCTAAACAGAATGAATAGAAGCTTAGTTTAAATTTCTTAAGTGCAGTTCTATAGCAATAATTAATTTTCCTGTCTTTGTTCAAGAGCTAAGCAAATCAAGGAATATAAATCCTAACAACTTATTTACAGATGGATCTCATCTTGTTGCTCATCAAACCAAGACTGTATAGTCCACAGTCCATATTGCCCAACTTTGATTCTTATCAGATCCACGTTTATATAGCTATATGGCAGAAAAGATATTGCAGATCATTGTCTATATAATATTAAAGTGAATCTACCTTTTCTTGAAACTGTAAGGTCTGGTCATAGAGTTTTATGTCATCAGTATGCTCAGAAAATAGGGACCTATACAGTGGAACTGTTTAGGTTGGTCACAGTTAAGGTATATCTCAGTAAAAATTCAAGGATACCTCTTATTTAAAAATGTTTACCTCCGTTTGTCTTCAGTACACTCAAATTCAAAAATCTTCTGCATTATAATTTTATTTTTTTTCCCTTTCAAGAGTCCATTGTGTACTCTGTTTTCTAGCCGTGCATATTTTTCCATTAGCATTAATAGTGACAACATGACTATTTCACGTCTGCTGCATCCGTCAACTCATTAAGTCCCACAGCAAAAAAAAAAAAAAAAACAGTAGAATACAGCGAAACCTTCCCTTCATATATCCTGCTGAGGAGGTCCTGCTGCTCATTTTTTAAACTGACCTATATGGTTGCTTTCCCAAAATATGTGAAGCTAGATCCCACTGACTCCAGATTTATATTTTCAATATTCTGCAGGTAGGTCTGGGAACATCTGTTAAAACTTATTGGGAGTATAAAACTATCTGTGGAAACACCTCCACCCAAATGTCACAAAGTATTTAGATTTAGTAGCATATCAAGGTAACAATGGCATTTCCTCTTTTCCTGCTCTAAAAATAGTTGCATAATTTCTTTCCAAAATTGCCTCCTCAAGTAACCTCATTGTTGAAAGTGCAGCTTCTTTAGAGACTACTAAATGATGTCTCCAGAATGAGATCAATCTCAAGTACAACAGCAGAAGAAGTAATTTTTTGCTCTATTAGCCTTTTAACCATTGAACAGTACTGAAAATAATCTTGCCTTCTACAAGTAAACCTTAAACTATACGTATTCCATGTCAGGATATTTTCACCATCTATAAATTGTTCCCAAATTTCTCCAGAAAGTTTCCATTTAAGAGATGTGACCATATGATCCAACTTTAACTGTCTCATGTTCAGCACTAAGGACTACTGAGCCCCTGTGTATAAAGCCTGTTTTTTTATCTACTACATTCAGTTCAACTTAAATTTTATTGAAGTGCTTTTAAGACAAAGCACTTTGCAAAACAGATGAACTTAAATGTTAAATAACTGCTAGAAAAAAAAGCAACTGGAATACATACTAACTAAAATAAACATCTGTGTTACAGATAACGTCTACATTTGCCTCGACTTCTATCTTGACTGTAGGAACTTCTTTAGACAAATTTTCTGTGCAATTAATCAGTTGTGGCTGAAAGTTAATAACAAGTCCTGTATTACCATCACATGTTGCTTCTTCTCTTACCACAGATTTTTGCTGCAGCCAGTTATTAATTTTTTAACTGATCCCCTTCATTACTTCCCAAATAACTTTGTTGTGCTTGATGGTTTCAGTAACTCTAAGTAACCAAAGATGCAACCTGAAATCTGAAACAGTCTACACAGAAGGGGAATTTCCAATGATTTTTCTATTTTATCTTTTTGTTATCCAGGTAAGCCCATGGCCTCACATGTCCCTTTTTAGGGGCAATCTGGGAGCACTGACAGGGTAATTGACTTTCTCAGAATCATACATTAGGTGAATGGAGGTGAAATAAATCTAATCTTGTATCACTGACTACATTAAGCAGCTTGCTAGCAGCTCAAAGCCATAACCCTCTGCACTAACTGGCAAGTCCTTACTCCATGTGGATAATCCATTGCTTCTTTCACCAGTTATATGCATGCCCTCTGCATATTCATATGAAACCACATAATCTGAATATCCTGTCTAATTTAAGTCAGCCTAAATTTGTAAATTACTGTACTTCTTAGCTCTTGTAACATTTATTTTCTAGGAGAATGAACATTGGGTGAAATAGCCCCATCTGGATAAGTCCATGACACTGGTCAACAAAAAATAAATAAATTGTTATGTTTGAACAGAATCATCAGACTGGCATTTGAGTGAAGCTTCCAGATTAACAAGTTACTGCAAATATCCTTTTGTGACAATGGCTTTATTCAGCATAGACCAAGAATTAACAGGATATATTTTTAGACTAGATTTTCACATTTCTCAGTTATTCAGCTTGGGGCTGAGTAAATAAAGTTATCATGTGATGGTATGGGTAGTGTAACAAAGATATTGGCTAAACTCATTAATGTGTCACATTTACTAAATACATTTTCGAACCAAAAACACAGGAAAAATGCCAAACTTTTCCAGTCTAGCTACAGAAAATGATAAACTTTTATTATATTTATTATATATTTATTATAATTTTCCATAGATAGAGTGGAGCAGTTTGGCATTTTTCCTGTGTTTTTGGTTTAAAATCATTTTCACCAGTAGAAGCCTCTGTGGTCAACCTACATGTCTCTGTCCCAAGTGACTAAATTCCAGTCACTCAACAGTAAAGAAAATCCCTTCCAGAAGATAATTATTTCCCCTAATTTACCCCTCAGGTCCTAAGATGCTCCGGTAGGAGTTACAGTCAGTTCCTTGTATTACCTGTGCTTTTAGCACAGCTGCTGAACTGTAAGAGTCTGAGCCTTCAATTACTCATATTAGTTTTGAGCCAGAAACAAATGAGTAAGCTGGTGTCACATATTCATGTCTGTTTAATGTCTGATCTTGAGTCCACTTCAGATGATCGAAGTTTTAAAACTTGAAATATCATATGGCTGAGGACCACATGATCAAAGTTTTGAAACTTTGAACATCTAATAAAAAAATAAATAAATAAATATTGTTACATTTTTGCAGGGGGGCAAGCCCCATTGTACCACACACCCCCTGCTAAGTATCTGAGCATCTGAAGGGGACCCGTGACCTAATATCTTAGTCTCTCAGGGGCTTTACACTGCTTGTCAATCACTGCATTTTCTTCAAGAGGCAGCAACGTCAGAGTTATAGTTATCAAGGGGAGTGTAGCAGTTTTGGGAAAGACTACAACAGCAGTAGAGCATGTCCTGGGAGGCTGCACTGTAATACTAACAATGTTGTATATTTGGCTTCATATATACCCTGTTTGGCTTTCTGTGACATCCATAAAGGCAATACCAGGAATGTCTTATGTAGACATATGCAAACATGTGGAGATTTTAATTATTTTCTTTGTCATTGATACAGTTTTGTATGCTGACAATGGGAGAATATTTGAAAATAAGCTTGAGATGAAAGAGTTGTATCGGCAAATAAAGCTAAATGCATGTTCGGACCAGGGTTGAATGATTCTAAGTCCATTTGTCAGTGTCTTAAAACACAGAACAGTGAAATTTTTACATTTGTTTTTTATTATTTGTTGTGTTTAATGATACTGTTTTGCACTATATAAACAAGTTTTATAATTATGAAATATTCTGTCATATTAAATAGGTTATACCATTTTGTTTTTTCTTTTAGAGTAAACATTTTAGTAGTGATGATTCTACACTTTTAAAAGATTAATTACTGTTATCTATTTGTGAGATTTGATTGGTAACACAGTACTGTTTAAGGGTACACAAACATTAATTTGTTTAACACTATGATGAAGTTTGGTTTAATAAACAGACAAATGCATGCAGTGTTTTTATGTTTTGATTATTAAACTGTTAAGATGAATCCTGGTTTCCATCATGGTTTTATTCTTGCTTTGTGGTCTGGATAGAATTATTTCATAATTGATGCTGCAAAGTGGTCAAAGGTAAAAGAACTATAGTCCCAAGTGTTAAGATCCTTGACTATTATGTCCATGAGTAGTAAGGTACTGGATATGCTATAAATTGTAAATGAGGGGTGCTTAACAAAGATGACAGTGCTGCACATTTTCCATTTAGTTTGAGTCCTTCCTCTGTGCATCATTGCTTTGCAAGGACTCTTTTTTTCTGAAGCATTTCTGTATAAATGGGCTTGTAGTCATCAGTAAATTTAGATAGCCATAGGTCAGGTCTTGGGGTATGGATGACAGAAAAGTATATATCTAAAAGTAGGTGTCCCAGTTCTGAGTCCTTTGATATTCTACTGGTTACTTACTATTTTCTAAAGTGGCATACTTCTCTGTGATTGAGTTCTGTCCTTCAGCCAGTTTACACTCCATCTGACAATGTAAGGGTCTACCTTTAATTCTTTTAGCTTATTTTCAATGCTCGCATGGGGTACAGTATTGAAGGCCTTGTCCAAATACAGATATGCTATGTGGACTGAGTTTCCACAGTCCACTGCCTCTATGACCTTTTTAAAAAAGCTTACCAAAATGATTAGTCATAATTTGCCATTGACAAAATACAACTGTTATGGGTTTAGTTATACAAGATTTTTTTATGTTGTAGTTTAAGAGGTCAGATATGATGTTCCATGACCTTGCAAATTAGGCTGATTAGACTTATGGTCCTCTAATTATTGGGTCTGTGGTAGCCCAGCCCCCTTGTGCAGAGGTGCTACTACAGCTGGTTTCAAACTTCAAAGATTCACTCTGTGACTAGGATTAAATTGCAAAAATGCAAGAGGGGCTAAACAAGGACATGTCTGGTGCTCTTAATTAGGTTTCCAGATAAATTGTGTGGGCCCATGGAATTGGTGCTTTAGTTTTAGAGTATAGTCAGAACATTGTGAACTCAAGGAGGCAGTGGGACTCATAGATTTGAGGAAATGTAATGACTGTTTTTATGGTTAAATTACTACTCCATTTGTTTGCAAATATGTTAGCTACATCTTTAGGAACAACGTGATGCCATTTTGGATTGGTTATGTACATAGCAAAGTGTTATTTCTCGGTTTCCTAATTTAACTAAAAAAGGTTCTGTGGTAATCTTTGGTTTCTGATGCAAGTTTCAGTTCATGTTCCACTTTGGTCTTTCTGATGATGATTTTTAGTCCCTTACTGATCTTTTTGATTAAGTTTTTTTTCTCATTTTTTTTTTATTTTTCAAATACATTTGAATGAATACCATAGTATTTATACATAACATCTTAAATAACTATGTACACTGTTTACATTAGCCTGACCCTATAGCAGATCTTAATGTATACAGTTACTTTATAAGTATGTCCAATCCATTATCAGAATGTTTGATCAATTATTGTATAGTGTCAATCAACTATAAGACTTTTCCCCAAGGGTTGTTGATAAATGGCTTTGGATAAACTCTTAGTGCTTTAATTTTAATTTCCAGTAATGCTGTGGTCTTCAGTAGGCTATAGAAGTCTTCCAAAGTTGGTATTATGTTTGTATTCCATCTCCTTATTATACACTTCCCTGAAATTGCAAGTATAGTCCATACCAGATACATGTTTGACCTATTCAAATGAGGACCTTTGTTCACATTTAATAATACAAGAGTTTTAGTTAAATAAAACAATTAATTAAATAACGCTTGTAGAAAGTTATTAATACCATTCTAAAATGGCTTCATTTTAACACAATCAAAGAAAATGTGGTTCCAATCTGCATTGTATAGTTGCTCACATCTCCAACATATTCCTTTTATGGAAGAACTAATTTTATTGATTCTATCTAGGGTTAAGAATGCTCTGTGCAAGCATTTCCAATTAAAACCTTTCCAGTATTGTGTAAAGGATGTATATTTGAACGCTAGTAAGATATTTGTTTTAATATCTTCAGTTAACTGTATTGAGTGTCCTTTTGTTATATATTTCCAGTATGAGGTTTTGCGTATTGTTTTATAGTTTATCAATGTTTTGTAACTTTTTGAAATACTGTTTCCCATGTCAAAGTCATTACATATGATATCATATATGTATTTTGTAAATTTAGGTATTTATTTCAATGAAGAATTGTTAATTATTCTACTTAAATCTTGTGAATGTGACAGAATACTCTGTAAAGTTAGCCAGTCCTGTTGTGGAATTTTGTATGTTGTTTTTATTACTTGCATATCTAAAACTTTTAGTTCTTTGATACGTTGGAGCCAACAAATAAATCCTTTCTGTTCTCAAGAATTAATAATTTCTCTATTTACTTTATGTGGAAAGTTCTTTGTGACTATAAATGGTGTTAAAAGATCAAACCAGATTTTTAAATCTATATTTGCATTAATAATTTTCCTAAATGAGTCAATGTAATAATTAATCATACGGGTTTTAGTGGGTTTAGTTATGTTATATTGCATACTAATACATATGTGCTATGGCAAATTGTTTTTATCTATTTAAATTTTTTTTTATCAAATTCATTTATTGATATTACAGTTAGCAATTCTTTCCAATTTTCAGAGTAATTTGGACTTATCCAATCTGAGATTGTTTTAGATATTGATGCTTGTATATATGTTTCTATATCAGGAAAGTTTAATCCTCCCTGTTTCCATGGTCTGACATGATTTATTAAAGCTATTTAGTTTCTTTTGGGAAACCATAAAAATGTTATCAGGCATGAATACATTTCTTTAAGTATATTCCTTTCTGGTAACAGTTGTATTGCCAAGGTTATATATAGGATCTTGGGGAGTAAAACCATTTTTATTAACTGTAGTCTATCTTCAAATGTTAATATTATTTTGTTTCATTTTTCCACAGAGATTTTAATTGTATTGATGATATTATTGTAGTTTTTTTAGACTAATTTGTTATTATCCTTGCATAACTCAATTCCTAGATATTTTAAGGTAGATTCTTGTTTCCCAATGATGTGAGCCCCCTTAGTCTGCAATTCTTTTTTTTAAATAAAAATTTTGATTTTGATTTATTGAAATAGAGTGCTGAAAGTATGTGAAATTTGTCAATTAATATATCTAATTCTTCTAATGTCTCTTTTGTATTAGATAATGTTAGTAATATGTCATCAGCAAATAGCATTACTTTAGAACAGTATTGTTCATAAACATCTATTCCTTTGATTTTTATATTGTTATGAATTGAATCTGCCAATATTTCAATAGCCAGAGCAAATAGAATCGGTGACATGGGACATCCTTGTTTAGTGCCTTTTGTTATATGTATAGATTCAGAGGTAAAAGGACCTAACTTGACATACGCTAAATTATTTGTGTGTGTGTGTGTGTGTGTGTGTGTGTGTGTGTGTGTGTGTGTGTGTGTGTGTGTGTGTATATATATATATATATATATATATATATATATATATATATATATATATATATTCTTTAGGAGATGAACAAAGGATGCAGAAAATACAAATAGCATTAAGATTTTGAATAAATATTCCCAATTTAGGGAATCAAAGGCTTTCTCTATAAGCCAATTATGAGTGTTTCTTTATTTTCTTTATGAACATAATCTATAAGAGAAATTATCCTTGTAATATTGTCATGTGTGTATCTATGATATATAAATCCAGTTTGATCATTATTTAATTTCCATAATTGGTACCATCTATACCTGGAGATTTATTATTTTTTTTATTATTTATTGTATTTGCAATTTCTTATGGGATGTGAGTTATTGCAGATCTTTTTTTTTTTTTTTTCTATATTTTTATATTTTTTCATCTTTTCATAAGACATTTTCCATTGTATTTTGATTCTTGTAAGACAAATTATGTAAGATATTGGGAGAAAGTAGCAAAATAATAATTTTAGCTTTTCTAAAAAGTTTTTATTAGTTAGATATGTTAGATTGTTATTATTGTTTATTTAATCTTTTTTCTACTTTTTTTCTCCAAATAATTTTTGATTTAACAGTGGTCTTTTATTTGTAGTTTCAAAATATCAAATATACAGTTAACATCTCCTCCTAATATTAAGTGTCTTTATAATTATTTGAAACAAAATCTATCTAATTTTTACAGTTTTGTAATCGTCATTTGTTTTGAAATGAGTTTCTTGAAGGAAGACAATTTGTGCTTTGTTCAATTTTAAATATTTCATTAGATTTGATCTCTTGATAGGATTGTTTAAGCCATTGGTATTTAAAGACAATACAGTTAAATCCATCTTAGGTTATTTAGACTATGTATTTTTTTTTTGTGTGACTATTAAACATTTTCTTCTGATAACTATAAAGTATATGTTTGAGCTTTGAAAGGAAATGATCAGTTTTATACTTTGAGTGTTTACCAATAAAGTAATGTTTTTGGTCAGGCATACTAAAAATGTTTTTGTGATATAACAAATTTCAAACAGTAAATGTTAAACTTAAGATCCACACTAGCCATGGAATGAAAATTATTCTTAATCTGATGGATAAACCTAAGTCCATGAGATTATGACTCATACCTTGACAATCCAGAATATCTGAGCTCCATATATTGAATTATCATATAGATAATATGTGTAATAGGGATAAGCAATATTTATATTATTTTGAAATGATATAGTACTATTGTAGATTAGACAGAATTCTAATACAATATAAATGTCTACTTATTGTATAAGCAATTAATATTTACATGAAAGATAGATGACAAGCAATTCAATCATATTAAAGCAAGATGTATCATATATAAAACCTCAGTAAAAGATTATAGCACACAATTATTTAACAAATTCACCCTTATTGATGAAGTCTTTCAAAGCTTATTACTTAATATAAATAGATGGTAATAATGTTTACACCTAATGTTTATAATGCAATGTATTTTACTAGATATATCAGAAGTTATATTTCATCGTATGCTAGCATTTAAGTAATCACTTTGTTTGTTGCTAACTTACTTAAAACATCAAGTTTGTTTTATGTGAACATTGATAAAAGTTAGTGCATTTTAATTATCAGTGCATCCCTCTTCTCCCATTTCCTACATATAAGGATTTTCATATCTGTCATTTCTTATTATAAAATGAGCAAAATTATAGGTTAAAAACAACAAATTCACTTATTGTGATTAATGATTACAAGTTCCCTTTCCATATTCATAAATTGCCATTTTATGGCATATACTGAAAGTTTTTAGATTTAAATGGTAACATTCTATTTTGTATAATCAGCAAAGGTTAAACTGAGTGATTATTGTCAATTTAATACTCTTTGTTTAGAATGTGATCATTACATTCTGTGGCATTCCTAGTTCAGGCTTCTATTGTTTTCCTTGAACAACTTTGTCAGTTTGATGTCATGTATTAGTTACCTTGGTAACAGCTTAAGTATTATGTATGGTCAAGATGGGTTACAAAACCACAATTCAAGTTAAAGCAATCATATGACTTGTTATGCACATTTACTTATATGAGAAAATCATCATGCTTCCCCTTGATGTTCAATACTGTGTATGTCATTTATGACAAGTTAAAACAGTTGTGCTATTATACACAAGCCCATGTTATTAAACTGAGTGTCTATTGCCAATTTAATACTATTTGTTCAGAATATGATTGTTCATAGGTTCATAGGTTGGTACTAGGCTATCGGCCCTAGGGCCTATGCAAGCCTAGCCATAACAATTCCCTGGCTATTTCTTCCCACACTATTTACTTCCCTGAACCCATGTCTAGCAGGGTGACTGACGTGATCCCCAAGGTGAATTTCCTTTCTCCCATCCAATCATCAAGGTTCCTTTTGAAGAGGGCCAAAGAGGTGCTCTGCTTGACATGTATGGGCAGTCTATTCCAGAGTCTGGGGAGTCTCTGGGTCAAGAATCTATCCCTCCAGCATGTTGTGTTTATTGTGATGACAAGGTTTAGATCCCTGGAGTGTGTGGCTCTGAGTGATTGGGATTTCTTTAAGTGTAGCATGTCCAACAGCTTTGGATTGACATGGCCTTGTATGTTAAGCAGAGATCACCTCAGAGTAGACGATATGCGATAGAATATAGCTGGAGTTTCTTAAGGTGGTCAGCATAGGGCATCTGCTTTAGGCCTGTGATTCTTTTAGTGAGGTATTTCTGCAGCCTTTCTAGTTGTTGCAGATGTCTTGAGAGGTACATACCAAATGGGGCATTGTACTCTATAATGGGTCTACTGAGGGATGAGTACCATGGGACAATGACCTCCTTTTTTTTGGATGAAAAGCCCTTAGTGATGAGGTGTGCCATATAGAAGGATTTCCTGACTATTGTGGCAATGTGGTTATTGAAGGTGAGACCACTGTCCACCTGTGTCCCTAAGTCTCTTATCACACTTTCGGTGTTTAATGTACTGCCACCTATGTGGTAATTCACGGGTACATGTTTTTTCCCAAAGGGGATAACTATACATTTCTTGGCATTGAGCTTGAGCTCATGGCTCTGGCACCAAGCATCTGTTTTTGTAAGGCCCCTTTGTAGAGTATCCACATCATTTGGTGATTCAATAATGGCTCCCAGTTTGCAGTCATCTTAGTGTTGGCCTGTACTTCAGAAAAGTAGATCTCAAACAAGAGAGGTCCCAGGACTGAACCCTGAGGTACTCCACTTGTCACTTATCTGGACCTGGATTTGGAGTCAGCTACTTTTACAGTGTGGGTTCTGCCAGTAAGCCAGTTGGCAACCCATTGAGTGATGTAGGGATTAATGCCCAGCTTAGTAAGTTTATCTATGATTCCAGAGTAAGGAATGATGTCAAAGGTCTTGGCGAGGTCCAGATAGGCTGTGTGGATTGCCTTACCCTCATCCATGGCTCTGGAGACTGATTTGCAGAAGTCAAACAGGTTCAGGAGACAAGATCGGCCCTTCACGAACCCAAACTGGGTGGGGTCCAGTGTTTTAAGGTTGCCAATGTCTTTGTTTATAAGTTCCATGATAATATGTTCCATGGCCTTGCAGATCAGGTTTGTCAGACTGATGGGGCGGTAGTTCCTGGGATCCAAGGTGGATCCCCCCTTGTGGAGTGGGATAACTGTACCTGTGTCTCACTCAGTGGGCACGAAGCCTGAGGTGAGGGTATGATTAAACATGACACTTAGGTGACACTTCATTTTGTAGTTCACGTAGTACACAGCCCGAGATGTCATATGGTCCCATGGATGCTGTATTCTTAGCTTTGGAGAGTGCGTTTTTTTACCTATGTGGCTGTTATTACTGGAATTTGGCAATCTTCCGGTATTGAGATTGGCCATTTAGGGGGTGAGAGGGGCTGAAGTTGGCACTGAATCGATCTTCCAGGATATTGGCAATATCCTTGGGATCAGTATATTTAATGCCATTCTGTTGTAGCTCAGAGCAAACCTGAGCATTGCCATTTAGATTCTTGACATAGTTATAGAATGCCTTGTGGTTGTCTTTGGAATATTTGGCAATTTTATTTTTGTAACTAGCTTTGGAGAATTTTATGAGGGATCTCAGCTTCTTACTGAGGCTGGTAAGGGAGCTTTTTGCATCTTAGGATATTCCTCTTTTCTGCAACAGTTTCTTCCTTTTTTTGTAAAGTTTGTTTATGGCAGGGGACCACCAGATTGGTTTCCTTTTTTTGGAGGAGAGCATCTTGGTTCTATTTGGGATGGCACGATTCATGCATGAGTGAACGTGGTCATACAGTGCCTTAGTATAGGACTCAGCAGTTAAACTTTCAGTTCCCGTCTGCATGGGTGTCATGAAGTTTGTATCTTCTGACTTGAGAAGCATGAAGTTGGCTTTGGAGAAGTCTTTTATGGAGGTTTCCTTACTGGGGAGTGGGAGTGGGATGTGGAAGTTAATGGTGATTAGCTTATGGTCTGGTCTGGCCTGACCAATGAGGGGGTGACCATAGGTGTGGAGCCTCAATTTCCCATGTTGGTAATGACCAGGTCTAGGATATTGGAGCCCCTGGAGGGACTATGGATGGGTTGATCCAGGGCATTGGAATTTATGAATTCCAAGAACTGTTGGGCAAAGGTGTTGTTACACGAATAGTTTTCCCAGTTAATGGCAGGGTAGTTGAAATCACCCAGTATTAGGGTGTGTGGTTGTATATTATTATTTTCCAGTATGTTTAGAAAGGTGTAGTGAGAATCTTGGGGCATGGTGGGGGATCTGTAGCAAGCTACAGTTTGGATTGCAGTCTTACCTAGTGTTAGTTGCACCTGAAGAATTTCAGACACATTGTGTTGGGCAACTAACCAACTAACCTGGTGGTGTGAATATCATTGGTGAATATGGACACTCCTCCACCTTTAGTGTTTCAATCCTGGTTTGGTGGCCGAAAAGTGTGGTAAGAGTTGTAGCCTGATATTGCAGGGGTGCTCTCTGGAGCCTTGAACCAGGTCTCAGTTACTGCACAGATATCAATGTTCTTCATTTAGGAGTGCCTCGAGAGAGTGCATTTTGAGGTTTATACTTCTAGCATTGAGTAGCATTACCTTCAGATTTTGTATGCTTGTACCTGTTATGGTGGTGGTTTTGTCCTTTGAACTTTGCCTAAAAAAGGCACTATAGGGGTGGCAAGAGCCTTAGCCAGTAACCTGAATCCCAGGGGCAACAGGTGCAGACCATCTGTGGCAAAGCATCGTGGTCTGTCGATCATGTATTCCCAGGCAGACAGATACTGGATTCCCTTTGAATGACACCGGAAGCTTAGCCAATTGTTGAAGTCAATCATTTTGTCCTTATACTGTGGTATCATTCTGGGCAAAGGCAGGATGCTACTCAGGGTTAAGGTCATACCTGCCTGGGCAACATTATCCTAGAGCTCTTCCATGTCTCTTTTCATGTAGTCCAGGAAGGTACATCTCAAGTCATTCACTCCAACATGGACAATGACAGAGCCATATTTGTACTTGTTGTGGAGTGTCTTGAGTGCGTGAGTTCTGTGGCAGATCCTGGCACCCGACAGGCAACTCACTGTAATTTTCTCCTTGTTCAGCCTGGTGAGTGGAACATCAGTGTGCCTAACTATAGAGTCACCTATGACTAAAGTTTTAGGTACGGTGTCTTGCCTTAGGGGCTGTTGTTGGGTGGCACACTAGTGTTGTGAGCTATGTAACACTTTGGTTGTGATTGGTGTCTGTTTGCGTTTCAGCTTCAAAGGTCCTTGTTGCTTGGGCAGGTTACAGTTAAGAGCCTCTGCATATGTGGATTTAGCATTGCTTTATGCGGGTGTTGGTGGTGTGAGTTTAGAAGGGCTGTGTGTTGCTTGAAGTGTAGTATGGGTGTTAACCTTCTCCTCTTGACTGTCTAGCACAATCTTGGGTGGAGAGAGCTTCGCTTCCAGTTTGGCTATGTAAGTGCATCTCTCACAGGTTGTAGTATTGGGTGGTAGGAGGAGAGGGTTGTCTGTATACATTAGGCAATTGCTGCATTGCCCCAATATGCCCAGATTCACCAGGTGGACAGGAGAAATCAATGGAAGCTGACCCTTGGACATACCTGGTTTGGTGCTTTTTTTTTTTGAAAAGTACAGGAGCTGTTTTCCCTTACCTTAGCAAGGTGCTTTGCAATTATAGGCTATTTAGTGCCAATGATTAATTTCTCCTTATTAATAAGGACAGTTGAGTGTCTGTATCAGTTTAAGGCTTCCTAGTGTTTTCCAGCAGGTATTAGAGCAAGTGCTAGTCACAGGGATGCTTAAAAGTACGATGAAAAAAATGGTTTATCCTAAACACTGCAGTGCCACAAGAGAATTTAGATGTGAAAGTAAGTAACTTAAGTTTTACCTGTCTAAAAAGTTAAGTTTTAGTGGAGAGTCACTATTTTAAAACAGCAAGGTAGATTGAAAGGGGGTGATCACTTTTGTATTCTGGTACTATGGAATACAGTAGAATGGCCAAAAATTTTAAATAGTTGAAGGGGAGTGATTTCACAAAATGATAATTTTGTGCTTTTTCACACAAGCCAGTGAAAGCAGAGAGGATTGCTGCCTGTAGGCTATTGTTTTAACTGAAGCCTTTCCTCTGTGTAATTATCTTTTGTCTAGTGGGGGCTGGTTCTTTTGTGTTCTTGTAAAAAAAAAAAAAGTTGTTCTGGTATTTAAGCCCTAACTTTGATAGGGTTTCTGTCTTTACACATAGTGCAGACTGGATTAATTGTTGACCGCAACTGAGCTGAAAATATAAGTATCTTGATTTTTTTGATTATTTTTACAGATTACTGCTTTTAAAATTTAATATATATATAGCACTTTGTCTATTCTGTATCTTTACAAATCCTTATCTGTTTAAAAACTTTCATTTGTGTCTCTAGTGCTTGCTGTCTGTAGGCTATTTTGTTCCACCCTCCCTCCCTGTTGGTGTCTTGCTCTTATACTTGGTGGCTTTGCAGTTGCCCGCCCCTACTGTGACACCCATCCCAGTCTAGTGTCATTAGCTCATTCTGCCTAATACAGAGATAACATTTGATAAGGCCTTCTGTTCCTCCTTTTTCCCTTTCAAAAAGTAAAACAAAACTTTTTTTTTTCTTTTGCCTGAACCTCCTTGTTTTCTGACTGTGCTTCTCAAACATTTTGGAAATATACAGTACATTTCAGAGTATTTATTATAACCGTAATAGCCTTAATATTGCTACAACTCAAGTGCTTTAGGTTGCACTGCATCTGAAGTGTTTGTGTGTTTTAGCTGCTTTTCTGTATATATAGACTTTTCTGTTTCTTTTACTAAATAAGCTCTGTAAAGTTGTTTTATTGCATTCCTGCCTGTATTTCTGAGGTTGTTTTGTACTTTTAAAGTTTGTTTTTGCTTAGTTTAATTGGTAGGCTACACACTCAAGTGCACTAGCCGAATTAAAGCATTTACTGTGTTTCTGTACCTAATTTCTGCTACTTTGTAAAAAAAAAAATCCTTGTTTCCTGCCTTTACTGAAATAGAATAGTCCAGTCTTCAGGTATTGCTGATCTCTGGGCTGTGTCATAGTTCCTATGTTGCCCATATCCTTATTTGGATAGGAGGAAGCTTCTTTGTTCACCAGTGAGAGTGGGGAGCTCTGAGCAGCCTATCTGTCCCTTGAGGAGTGGTTCCAGCCCAGTGACCTGTAGCTTATGGGCTGTTTTGGGACATTTCTTATCTCTTTCTAACCCCCTGCTTTAAAGCCAGCTTTAGCGCACTTTTGCGCTTGTAATTTAAAGTTTGTCCTGTTTTTTGCATTTACCTGTTGAGGCTACACACTCAAGTACGCTAGCCTGTGTTACATATTTACTGCATTTTCCTGCTATTTGTTGAAAAAAAGAAAAACAAAAAAAAAAAATTATCCTTGTTTCCCGTCTTTCCTGACCTAGAGTAGTCCAAATATAGGCTTTGCTGTATTCTGGACTTTTGGAAAGTTCCTGTGTTGCCCATTTCCTTTCTTGGATAGAGGGAGGTTTCTTTGTTCACCACTGGCAGTGGGGAACTTAGAGCAGCCTATCTATCCCTGGAGGAGTGTTCCCAGCACAAGAATCTGGTAGTCTATTGGCCGTTTTGGGCCAATTTCTAGCTCTTTCAAGTCCCCCTGTATAAAACCCACTTTGGCGAGGTTTTTGCACTTGTTACTACTCAGCCAAGCTCCTTTTGGTCAGGCAGAGTGGTGCTAGCAGCAGGGAGGCCAAAAGAGCGACTGCTAACCTGATAAAAGTGTTTTTTTCCTGCTACTATCTGGACGACTGTCCGATCTAGCTAAACTGCAAGTATTTCTGCTTCTTGAACTGTTTTAAACTGTTTAAAGTTGTTTTTGCACCTGCACTTTTAAAGTTTGTCCTGTTTGTTGTATTTACCTGTTGAGGCTACACACTCAAGTGCGCTAGCCTGTGTTAAATATTTATTGCATTTTCCTGCTGTTTGTTGCAAAAAAAAAAAAAACAAATAAATTATCCTTGTTTCCCATCTTTCCTAACCTAGAGTAGTCCAAATACAGGCTTTGCTGTATTCTGGACTTTTGGAAAGTTCCTGTGTTGCCATTTCCTTTCTTGGATTAAGGGAGGCTTCTTTGTTCACCAGTGGCAGTGGGGAGCTTAGAGCAGCCTATCTATCCCTGGAGGAGTGTTCCCAGCACAAGAATCTGGTAGTCTATTGGCCATTTTGGGCCAATTTCTAGCTCTTTCAAATCCCCCTGTATAAAACCCGCTTTGGCGAGGTTTTTGCGCTTGTTACTACTCAGCCAAGCTCCTCGTGGTCCTGCAGAGTGGTGCTAGCAGCAGAGAGGCTAAAAGAGCGACTGCTAACCTGATAAAAGTGTTTTTTCCTGCTACTACTTGGGTGACTGTCTGATCTAGCTAAACTGCAAATATTTCTGCTTCTTGAACTGTTTTAAACTGTCTAAAGTTGTTTTTGCACTTGCACTTTTAAAGTTTGTCCTGTTTGTTGCATTTACTTGTTGAGGATACACACTCAAGTGCGCTAGTCTGTGTTACATATTTATTGCAATTTCCTGCTGTTTGTTGCAAAAAAGAAAAAAAAAAGTTATCCTTGTTTCCCATCTTTCCTGACCTAGAGTAGTCCAAATACAGGCTTTGCTGTATTCTGGACTTTTGGAAAGTTCCTGTGTTGCCATTTCCTTTCTTGGATAGAGGGAGGCTTCTTTGTTCACCAGTGGCAGTGGGGAGCTTGGAGCAGCCTATCTGTCCCTGGAGGAGTGTTCCCAGTGCAGGAATCTGGCAGTCTGTTGGCTGTTTTGGGCCAATTTCTAGCTCTTTCAAGTCCGCCTGTATAAAACCCGCTGTAGCACGGCTTTGCATGATTTTGTGCATAGCGCGGCATCGAGCAGCGCCGCTTATTTGGGTTTGAGCCTTGGAACTGATCTAGTTCTCATAATAAACACCCTATTCCTACGTTAAAGCCTAGCACTTGCTCACTAAAGCAATTATATAAGTCAGCACTAAAAATTAAAAGCACTACACCCTCACAAACGTCCCTTGAGTAACTTGTTCCCCATTGGCCCTTTTTTTCAATTATAAAGGAATTCCCAATACTATTCTAGCATGTCCAAAGGTCAGTTGTCAATCTCCTCTCCGGTCCAGCTGGTGAACCTGGGAATCTTGAGGCAATGTTACAAATGCCTAATGTACACAGACAACCCTCTCCTCCTCCCAACAAATTCCAACACATGTGAGAGATGCAACCATATAGCCAAACTGGAGGCTAAGCTCTCTCAACTCAGTACTGGCGTAACCAGTCAGGAGGAGAAGGAAACCACACTCACTACAATTCCAGTCTCACATAAACCTACCACGACAGCAAACCAAACACATAAACACACAAAAACATACTTGGAGGCTCTAAATAAAAATCTGTCTAAGCAGCAGAGACCTCCAAAGCAGACATCCAAGCAACCGCTACCCCAAAACAAAACACGTGCAACACATAGCTCACAAAGCCAGTGTGCCAAACAGTCACAGCCCTTAAGGATAAACAACACACCTGATACACTTGTAATAGGTGACTCTATCATCAGGCACACTGACGTCCCGCTCACCAGGCTGAACAAGGAGAAGGTCACGGTGAGCTGCCTATCGGGAGCTAGGATCCACCACATAACACAAGCACTCAGGTCACTCCAAGGCAAATACAAATATGACTCAGTCATTGTCCATGCTGGTGTGAATGACCTGAGACGTACCTCCCTGGACTACATGAAAAGAGACATAGAGGAGCTCTCTGAGCATGTAGCCCAGGCCGGTATGACCCTGACCTTGAGTAGCATCTTACCCTCACCAAGAATGATGCCACAGTATGAAGACAAGATTATCAATTTCAACAATTGGCTTAAGTATTGGTGTCATTCAAAGGGGATCCAATGCCTTTCAGCCTGGGATGACATGCTCGACAAACCACGATGCTTCGCTAGGGACAGCTTGCACCTGTCACCCCTGAGCTTTCGGATATTGGCAAAGGCTCTTGCTACCCCCATAGTGCCTTTTTTAGGCAAGGCTCAAAAGACAAACCCACCTCCATAGGTATCACAAGGGATAAGAAACTAAGAGTAATGCTACTCAACGCCAGAAGTCTAAACCTCAAGATGCACGCATTGGAAAATCTCCTTAGCATGGAGAACATCGATATCTGTGCAGTAACAGAAACCTGGTTCAAGGCACTTGAGAACACCCCAGCACTACCAGGTTATACCTCATACCATGCTTTTTGGCCCCAAAACTTGGACTGAACCACAAAAGGAGGGGGAGTATCAATATTCGCCAAAGATACCCACACCTCCAGGTTGGTGGCACAGCACGAAGCATCAGAGACTATCCATGTGCAACTAACAGTGGGTAAAACTGCCTTCCAGTTTATAGCCTGCTACAGACCACCCTCCCAAACCCAGGAACCCCACTCGGCCTTCCTGAGAACACTGGAAAATATGAAGGTCTCTCCAAACACCATTATATTGGGTGACTTCAACTACCCAACCATAGACTGGGAGCATTACTCTAGCTCCAACACCCTAGCCCAAAGGTTCCTATAATTTATAAACTCAAATGCTATGGAACAACTTGTTACCACTCCCACAAGAGGGAAAACATACTGGACCTGATCATCACCAACATGGGGACTCTATGCTCCAGACCAGAAGTGTATCCCTCACTGGTAAGATCAGACCATAAACTAATCTCACTGGATATTCACATCCCGACCCCACCCCATGCCCAGAAAACCACAGTGAAAAACTTCTCTAAAGCAAATTTCACACTCCTCAAAACTGAGGTGGAATCCTTCAAAGCCCCCGGGCCTATGGATAATACGGCCCAGACCACAAAATCCTTTATAAACGCATTTTATGAACACCTTCAGGAATGCATGGATCATGCAATCCCAAATAAAACCAAGACCCAATCCTCCAAAGGCAGACGTCCTGTCTGGTGGACCCCAGCCATAAACAAACTATACAATAGAAGGAGGAAGCTACTACATGTCAGAGTAAAATCCCAAAAAGGGAAGGCATCTCTGATTAGTATTAGCAAAAAACTACGGGCACTCATAAAATCGTCTCAGGCCAGCTTCAAGAGAAAAATTGCACAGGACACTAAGGATAATCACAAGGCTTTCTTTAGTTATGTTAGGAACCTGGGTGGGAATTCCCAGATATGCTCAGAATTAGTCCAATATGACAAAAAATACACCGAACCCTCAGACATTGCCAACATCCTAGCTGACAGGTTCAGCGCATACCCCCCCCTCCCCACCAAAAGGGCTAATATCTATCCCAGCAGAGTGCTGCCCCCCTGACATCTCAGATGCTCAGGTAAGAGCTGCCCTCTCCAAAGCAAGAAACACAGCATCAATGGGACCAGACGGTGTCCCGGGCTGCATCCTACATGAACTCCAAGAAGAGCTAAACCCAAACCTAAAACTACTGTTCAATCTCAGCCTTACTACAGGATATGTACCCAAAGAGTGGCGTACAGCAACAGTGGTCCCTCTCCACAAAGGTGGTGCCTCAACGGATCCTGGAAACTATTGCCCCATAAGTCTCACTAGCTTGGTCTGCAAAGCTATGGCAAGGATCATCATGGACGTTATAAATAAAGATATTGGGGACCTACAGACACTGGATCCTACCCAGTTCGGCTTTGTTAAGGGCAGATCCTGCATCTTAAACCTGGTCAATTTCTTTGAAACAGTCACCAAGGCCATTGACAAGGGGAAGGTGGTCCACACAGCCTACCTGGACCTCGCAAAAGCCTTTGATACAATACCCCACTTGGGCATTATAGATAAGCTCACCAGCTTAAATATAAACCCCTATGTCACTAGATGGGTTGCAAACTGACTCAAGGACAGAACCCACATGGTTAGAATAGCTGGAGCCATGTCAGACTCCAAACCAGTTACAAGTGGCGTCCCACAAGGCTCAGTCTTGGAACCTCTCTTGTTCGGTATATATTTCTCGGAGGTACAGGCCAACATGGAAGGACTGTGGCTGACCAAGTTCGCAGATGACTGCAAACTGGGCGCCATAATAGACTCTCCAGCCGACACAAGCATCCTCCAAAAGGGCCTCATAGAAACAGACAACTGGTGCCAGAGCCATGGCCTCATGCTAAATGCCAAAAAGTGTATAGTCATCCCTTTGGCAAAACAAAGTGCCCACAAATTACCACATAGGTGGTAATCCATTAAGTACAGAAGAAGTAATTAGGGACCTGGGGACCCAAGTTGATAGCAATCTCTCATTTGACAACCACGTGGCCAAAGTGGTTAGAAAAACATTTTATATAGCCCACCTAATCATGAAGGGATTCACATTTAGATCAGGGGAGGTCATCGTGCCTCTTTACTCATCCCTCATCAGGCCCATAATTGAGTACAATGCCCCTTTGGGATGTACCTTACCAGACACCTGCAGCAACTGGAAAGACCCCAAAAGTACCTCACCAAGAGGATCAAGGGGCTCAAACAGATGCCGTATGCTGCCTGGTTAAAGAAACTCCAGCTCTACTTAGTGGCATACCGTCTGCTCAGAGGCGATCTGTGCCTGACGTATAAAGCCATGTCCAACCCGCAATTAATGGACATGCTGCACCTCAGAAAATCCAAATCCCATCGAGCTACGCACTTGAGGGACTTAAACCTCAGCACTGAAATAAATAGGACATGCTGGAGGGACAAATTCATAACCCAGAGGCTCCCTTCACTCTGGAATAAAATCCCAGTCCAGGTTAGGCAGAATTCCTCATTGACTCTCTTCAAGAGGAATCTTGATGAGTGGATGGGAGATTGTAGGTTTACCCCAGGTATCACTTCTGTGTCACTGTTAGACAGAGGCACAGTATACTAACCTCGAAAAAGGGCATAGCAAAATTAATTTAAAATGGGTGGCGAATGCCATACACACTCTGGCTAGGCTTATAAATGCCCTAGGGCAGATAGCCTAGTATGAACCTATGAACCTATGAACCTATGATCAAATTAACATAAGAGGTGGGCAACTAGAAAAACAGTGGTATTTAAGAACACAACAGTGACGGGGGGGATTTCTGCCTAACTCACAAGAGACAGAGCTGTGGTGTCTTTTGAAGTTTTAATATGCAGTTAAAAGCAGAACGCTAGCAAAACACAAGGTAAAGAAAACAAATCACAGCACTCAAAATATAAAAAGGCAATAAACTAATACAAAATACAACAAATACAAAGCAAACCAACCTTTCCCTCACAGCAAAGTGTAGCAGAGTCTGGGTGAGCCTTTACAATACATTCTGTGACATTTCAAGTTCAGGCTTCTATTGTTTCTCTTGGACAACTTTTTCAGTTTGATGTCATGTATAAACATTAGTTACCTTGGCAACCGCTTAAATATTATATATGGTCAAGATGGGTTACAAAAACTACAATTCAAGTTAAAGGAATTACATGACTCGTTATGCATATTTACTTATATAAGAAAATCATCATGCTTCTCCTTGATGTTCAATGTAGTGTATGTCACTTATATCAAGTTAAGACAGTAGTGTTATTATATACAATCCCATGTTATTAAATCCTGTCTTTAATATCTAAATTCACCAGACTGCTTTCTCTTATATGACAATTATATATTTTATGTCTATATTTACAAAAATCATACATTACATAACTATTGTGTGTGTGTTTTTTGACTGTTGTTTAGTTATTTGAGAGACCACAAGCTGTAATGCTTATTCTTATTATTAGCTTCTTCCAAGCATGTTTGTATCGTCCATAAACTTTAAATTATGAGACCCTTCTAGTTTCTTATTTGTTATAAGTATATTTCCATCCTTACATACACACATATCAGTACTTCAAGCATGGACAACAATGCCCATCCAGTTTTTCCAGAGTACCATTCACTAGTTCATGTGGTATGTTTCCAGACTGTTCTTAAAATATCCAAACCAATATTTGTCCTCCTCCATTTTACCAGCCTGTTCCATGCAATGGCCACTCTGCCAGTGAACCACTCAACACACCTTCCATTCCCACAGATATTTCCATGAAAGAAATCTGATGACTCTCTAGCACTTCCCAGCAACCCCAAACACCTTTAGAATCAGCAATCCCCATATGCCCAATATGTCCGAGCAAGCTCACCTCACAGACCACTGCAAAGGATACTGCACAAGACCAAGTGCTCTTAGTCTTTCACAATAACTCAGACTTCCACTCTTATGTAAGTCCTTAATGTGTTTGGACCAAAATACATTTTAAATATAAAATTGCAGTTATTATTTTTTTTATCAAGAATCAACTTAATGAGCTAAATGAAGTGTTGAGAGACCATCAATATGTGTACATGTGGATTAAAACAGCCCTTTTATTATTTTTTTAAACCAAAAACATTGCCAAGAATCATCTTGGAGGCTCCTCAGGGCCGCTAAGCATTATTGTTGCTCTGTCTCCATTACCATAGCAACCTGGGAGTGTCTGTTTCTGTTAGTGTGTTTGTGTACTGCATACCAGAGGCTCACAATACACCTGAAGCAAAGCTTCACTTCACTGCAACTTCAAGCCTAAATTCCCTCCCTTTCAGTGAGGCAGCAGCCATGAAAAGAACAGAGAGCAAGTAGATAAAAAAAAAACTTTCCCAACAAGCCACCACAACAAGAGATAAAACATCCAGCCTTCCCAGCTCTCACTCAGCAGATGTATAAACAAACTATTCTCTGCCAAAATATCCCAAATCACAGTGTTATCCACCCCTTCCCCTGGATCCAGTCTAAAACACCAAATGTTTCTTCCTAATACACAAGCATCAGTAAACCTCGATCACATGCCATGACCCACAGCTTCCCGGAGATGAAAATGGCAACATACAACAGCTGCCAGACACAGCTGCATCCACATACACCATGTCAGGCTTAATCAAACAGCACTCAAAGCTATGATACCTGCCATAATTGATATCAACTATGTTTAGACAGAATAATAATGACATTTGTACTAAGAGCTTGCTACTATTATTCAACCAGGATATACATGACATTTCTAAATCATACTTTAACTGAAAAAATCCATTAGTCTTAGTGACTGCATTGTTTTTTCAAAACACTCTACTGTTACTCTATTATATATGATGTTAATTTGTTACATTTGAGTCTGAACTCTGATGAATGGTACCTTGTTGAATTAGTTAATTAATTACTTAAATTATTATAAGTAAAAACAATGGAAAATGAACAAGATAAGTAATCATTGAGTATAGGTAGGGGAATCGAAACGTCTATGTTTATATTATATGTTGCTTTGTTTAGCTTATATAAAATGTAAATTGTAACCAATCTTGACCTACCTTTGTTTGTGAAGAATTACTGGACTCTTTGAATATTCTGAATAAATCATTACTGTTTCTCAGTTGTTTAAGAAACCCTCCTTTTTTAAAATCAAAACAGATGACAAGTGATGTACCATATCAGTTGATACTTTGAGAGATGTAGTTGTAAGAGATATTTTTTGGGACAGCTATCTTGGAATCAGTTTTTTGCTTCTTCTTTCTACCATCAGTCCAATGATTTCTTTCTTTTATTCTTTTAAGAGTAAGGGCCATCCATTGCATTTCTTCTGGGATAGACACTATGTTGTTTTTTTTATGAATATAATAGCTTCTTCTAAGTCATTAAAGGTTCTCATCTCATTGGCAAAAAGTATTTTTATCTTGGCTAGAAAGGCCAGCTGTGCTTTAATGTTGTTTTGTTTCAACAGTTTTATTATTGGCCAGACTTTTTTTCCTTTGTTCTAGTATTCTGGAAGAATAACCATTGTCAAACCTTATCAGGCTTTGATTGTTTTTTCAGGGTGGTTTTCTCCAAGCAGATTTGGAATTCTTCCTCTTTGAGTCTCTCTTCAATGTCATTTAGAGAAGTCTCTATATTTGTTATTTTTATATGGTGTCCTTAAGAGTATCAGTCTGTTTTTTGAGAATTTAATTTGAGGTTTTCTAAGTCATTTTTAAAGCCATCCATCTTCAAAGATAGTTCCTGTAAGGTAGATGTCATCAATTTCAGTTCTTTTTCAAAGCAGCATCTGGATGAGAATTCATTGAGTTGTTCCTATTCAGTGACTTACTATATCTCCAAGTTACTTGACAGGAAAATTTTTCTATAGCCACCAAAATTTATATTTATGTAGTTTAGTAGTTTATCTATAGATTTCTGACATTTTAAACTTGAAAATAATAACATTTTCCTATATTATTATACTAGTTTATGGAGCTCTCAAAATTCACTGCTCTCAGTTGGCCATCTAGGCTCTGCCCCGATTAAGTTTTTAATGTTAGTGTTTTTTTGTTATAGGACTTTAAGAATGTTCCTTTTAATTATTTATAGTGGTAGACTATTAAGATGGATTATTTTGAAATTAATGATTCTATTTGGTTTTACCATGAACTGCTCTATACATGTTTTACGTATGAATAGAGTTCAGATAAAAAGCAGCAGCTGAAGCTTCATGGGAAGTGATGACATTGCAAGTAAACATAGATAGCTCATTCTAGAATTTAAGGAAATGTTTATGTTTAAGGTCTATAAATTCAGAATTGTTTATCATTGTGAGGTTAGTGTTTTTTAAGGTAAATGTTACCATTTAGTGGCTACTAAAGATGAGGTACACTTGGAAGCAGTATAGATGAGGTCTTGGTATAGAATGTTCCAGCCCCTAGTGAACTGGTTAACTGTTAGTTCTAAGGATTTATTGCTCACTAGGTCTAGCAATCATAGAACATACCCAAATTTGGATGTGTAGGTACACCAGTTAGTTGAACGGTAACTGAAACCACTCAATATAAACTTATTTTTTGATTAGTGTAGTTCACTGAGTATATTTAGGACTCTTTCGTGGTCTCCTAGGGGACATGGACAGTATCCTATCAAAGGTTGTAAACTGATACTTATTCTTATTAAGGTTAAGTAAGATTTCCATGTGGGATTTGCCTGGAGGTGATATTATTTGTAATAAATATGGAGACACCTATACAGTCCTCCTCCATTTTGAAGGCATAGTAGGCAATGAATCCAAGAAAGGAGGGAAGGTTATCCTTGCATTCAAACAAAGTCTCAGTTATAACACAGATATGGATGTGCCCTATCTGCAGGAGAGCCTCAAGATCAGGCAGATAGTTAAGACCTCTTCCATTGAGAAATGAAACTTTAATGTGCTTAGGATTAATATGTATAATGACATTATTTGCAGTGTTAGAATGTCCACTAGTAGGACATGGCCTTAAATAGCAATATGCTGGCAGTGAGGGCACTGACCAGTGATTGAAGCCATGGGGCAAGAGGTGGAGGCCATGTCTAATGGAGAAGATTAGGCTATCTTCCTCTCCTTTCAGTCTTAACATTAATGGAACCCTATAAAATGACACCGACTAGTGAATTCTGCATATATAAAACTACAGATAGAAGCATTAATCCTACTGACATCATTAAAACATTAAGCTCTAAAAGGAGAATTTTGGACACAGAATTTTACAGATGGAATTATATACATAGAAATTTTCAGACAGTAGTTTAAACCCGGGCATCTACAGCTAGAATGCTAAATTCTACAGATATAGCTATTCAGTTGTTCAAGTCTGTTATCTTGTGTTTGTGTTTTTAAGGCAACATTCTGAGTGAAAGCAGGATTCGACTTGGGGATAGAGTCTTGCCTGCATGCAGGGCATGCATAATGAGATCTAACATGTGTCTCTGCATGTCCCTCAGAGTTGAGTACCACATATCACTTACTCCTGCACGGGCAACCATTAAGTCATATTTACATCTACCCATAGTGTGTGTGTGTGTGTGTGTGTGTGTGTGTGTGTGTGTGTGTGTGTGTGTGTGTGTGTGTGTGTGTGTGTGTGTGTGTGTGTGTGTGTGTGTGTGTGTGTGTGTGTGTGAGACTGTTGAGTCCTCACCACATTGTGGATTGTGATGCTGGAGAGACAACTAACTGTTATCCTGTTCTTTTTTTTTTAAACAAGAAACTTCTTTATTGCATAATCACTTATGATGTAGACAAAAATACATTTATATAAATGAAAATAAACCATATTGACTTATTTTCAGTTGCAAACAGGATATATCACTTGTAATCTTCTATACAGTCATTGTCAATCAACTATTATATATTTCATTCAATTACTTCCTTCCCTTAAACCTCATTCCTCCTCTAAAACATTATTCTGCATAAATTGTTCACACAATTCACATTTTTTCTATGTAATTTGCTCCTACCCTTTTCTAAAGATCTCACTTGCAGTTCTTTTATCTCTGTTATTATATTTAGTACTTCTAGTATGGCTGGTTTAGACTTTGATTTCCATTGTCTAGAAATTGCTTTTTAGACTGCCACCATAAGTAACTCAACAAGGCCTTACTATGTTTAGACAATTCTAACTCTGTATCACAGCTCAAAAAATAATTTCCTTAGTTACACCAATTTGCTTACCCACTATTTCTGACAGAGTAGTCTTCATGGATTTTTTTTAAAGTCTTCCAGCTCATTATACTCATAAAAAATATGTTCCCATTTATCTCTTTCTTCCTCATCACACCTCCAACATTTGTAATCTACCTGAGGAAAAATTCTTTGAAATCTGTTGGGGGTATAAAAATACCTATGGAAACACTTCCAAACAAAGATCCTAAATCTTTTAGACTTTGGTGCATATTTGGGAGCCATACATATATCTTCCCATTGTTTCTTTGTGAATTTCTTATCCGATTTCTCTTCCCAATTCTTTCTTGGCCACTCTGATTGAGTCCTATAGTTATCATGCAATACTGTATATGTCCTACTAATTATCTCTATTTTTTCCTCAAATACCTTTGTATCAATTTTTTTTCATAATTTGAAATCAAATGGCCTGATGGTTAAGGTGTTTGCCTTACAAACACAAGGTACAGGGTTTGAGTCTCCCAAGGGATAATTGGCTAGGCTTAAAATGGCTCGCAAAAGGCAGTTAGCCTAGTACTGATCTATGAACCTATGAACCTATGAAAAATGATATACAGTACAAAAGAAGTTGCTGATGTTGCAATTTGCATAACATTAGCAAGTTATTAAGCTAGGTGTTCACACACTGTGATAAAAAGAAAAAAAAACTTCAGATTAGCTGAAGCTGACAAAGGATTACCATGAAGTTATGATTGTGTTATGATTCAGTCATGAGGCATGAATATAGTAAAGCAATTGACCTGTACATTATGTTAATACAATAAGAGTATATCTTGAAGCATAACACCGACTTAATAATACACAACAAATCTAAACTACTATACATTATATACATATTTACAAAAATGTCATCTTAGTTGATGTTGTTACTACTTTTGACTAAAGAGAGAGTTTAATAATTTTATGTATATTCACATATTTTCCCTTCATGATAAAATATCAATTAAAGCTTTACAGTAGTTCTGATAATATACCTGGTTCTTTTGACTTTTGGTATACAGCTTCTTAGCTAATACATGTTTTTTTGCCATGTTCTTGTATTCTGTCCAATTAAGTTTGGATCTGTCCAGGCAGTTTTTGGCTATGTAAAATTTTAATAAGGCACATAGCATTATAGTGATGTGTTTAGTGAGGCTATTATTATTGCTCTTAAAAAATATGTAGTATCGCTGTTTCCTATGATAGAGTAGAATTTGAGTAGTCTGTTTTTTCTAAGAGAAATCTCAGTGAGCACCACAGTTTATAAACTTTTTTGCAGCTCCAGAAGATATGTAGAATATCAGCTTCTTTATTAGGACAAAAAGGACAATAAGATGACTTAGATGGATTAAATTTGTTAAGACAGATAGGTGTATGGTATGCATTAGGACAATAATGTGACTTAGATGGATTAAATTTGTTAAGATGGACAGGTGTATGCTATGCATTAGGACAATAGGGTGACTTGGATTAAATTTGTTAAGATGGACAGATGTATGTATGGTATGCATTATTGAAGATCATGATCTGAGTGTATATTAGTTTTTTAAATGACGTCAGTTTTAAGGTGTTTCCAATGGCTAATTCCTTCTGATTTTCTGTCAAGTTACTGCATTTTTCTTCCCAATACTTTGAAAATAGGATTGTATTTTGATATTTTATTTTAGTTATTAATTTATACGTATTTGAGATCATTTTCTTTTTGTATAACAGCAGCTTTTGAATTTGTTGTGCTACTTTGATATCTTGCTCATTTTCAATAATATCCTTAGTTATTTTGTTAACTAAGTATAAGATTTGTTTTATTATCACATTATATTTATTACTTGCTTTAAGAGTGTTCTTGATGTTTTCCATCGATAGGTTTTGTAACTGGTAAAGGTCCCATACTGTATGATTTTTATTAATGGATATTTATCTAAGTTTACCATAGAGTTTGCTAGTTTTATATTAGGATTGTTGTGTATTGGTTGTAGAAGAGTAATCGTATCTTTTAGTTTTAAGGATATTAACAGTTTCTTAAAAATTTCACACTTGTTAATTAAAACTGGGTGCATTTTTAATGTCTTAAGGGTTTCTTGATTTAGGAAGGGAATAGCTTTCAGGTTAATTTTAGATGAAATAATATTTTGGTGAAATAATTTAATCCATAATGGGTACCATTCATTACCCAATGGATCATAGTTAGCTATTTGAATAATACGGCTAGCATTAATAATTTCATGGTAGAGGTGGAAGTCCAGAAGGCTTAGACCTCCTTTTTCTTTTGGGAGTATTCGTTTGTTGTAACTAATTCTTGTACTCTTCGGGTGCCATATGAATTTTGCTAGTTGAACTTTAATTTTATTAAAGAAGGTGGCTGGAATTTTCATGAAAGTGGCATTCATTTGGTCTAAACTTTTAGGGAGCATGTTCATTTTGACAACTGAGGCCTTCGATAAAGTAGAGAGTTTAAGCTTTTCCCATTTGCTAATGTTGCAGACTATATTAGTCCAAGTTTTAAATATGTTGTTATTAATCATATCTGATTGTGTATGACTAAAGATTATACCTAAATATTTCAAAGTATATTCCACTTTTATATTAGTCTCCAGAAAATAAAATTCCTTAAGGCCTAGGGGTTTAGTGGATAGATAATTGACTTATTAGGATTAATTGCATAGTTAGATACTTGGGAGAAATTGTCTATGGAAATTAAGATTTTACCAAGATCAGTATTAGGATATTGAAAGTAAATATTTAGGTCATCTGCAAAGGCTGTGTATTTTATTTGAGTTTTTGATACTGAAATAAGGTGATGGCATGTTCTTTGACTTATTAGTAGAAATAGTGATTCTATATAGAAATTGAATAGGTTGGGTGAGAGTGGACATCCCTGTCTGGTGCCATTAACAATATTTATGGGGCTAGATGTTTTCTTATTAATATAAAATGTTGTAGTTGCCTTACTATATAGCGTTTTGATCATTGTTATGTATTCTTTTGAGGATTATCTCTTTTTTTAACAGCAGCTTCTGTACTAGATTCTACTAAAATTCTAGCAGTGCTGACCTTTCACTTAGGATGCCCCCATTCCTTTCTTATATTCTATACTCTTATATCAATCTTTGATAGGGAAAGCAATATTTAGTCTGCAGTCCAAATTAATTCTTGGCCTCTTCCCATTCTATTACCTTTTTCTCTTTAATTATGTGTTCCCAATACCTTGGTTCCTTTGCCATTTTTTCCATTAAATTCCAGCCCCGTCTTGCCTATTCTTTCTATCCCTATTTGTAGTCATGCCTACCGACAAAATCTCCTTTTTCCATTCCTGTGTAGTCTTAGTTTTTAGAATACTTTTTGCTACTTTATGAATATAATATTCTGTATGGTTATTGTTATTCTGCTTAAGGTTCTGCTTCCAAAATCTTAGTCTCTCCTTATTTCCTGAGCTACCCCTGTTTCATCATCATCCCTTTCCACTCTGAATTATAGCTTTCTGCCTGTGCTGTGTATAGGAGCCTTAACTGTATAGCTTTGAAATACCCCTTCAAATTAAATTCTAAACCACCTTTTTCTATTGGGTCAATGTATCCCATGTGTCTCTTCCCACTCCCACAGATAAAATCCTTCAACTTTTTATTAATTGCTATCCACAACTTCTTAGGTTGCTAAAATATGCCTGACTTGTGTATAAAACTAAATGGACTAAAGCATTTTCACTGCTTGTCTTGCTATCCATACTCATAAAATAGGGCCTCCACTTCCTCAGTTTTTAATTATATTTTGTTTAGTCTCTTCCCACATATCATTAACTGCCATAACAGAATCATTTTTAATCCATACTCCTAAGCACATCATTTTATCATCTCCCCATAAATATGAGCATTGCTGAAACAATTCACATCTGGCTACATAGTTTATAGCTATTGCCTTTGTTTTATCTTCATTAATTTTGTAACCCTAAAAAAACTTGAAACTGTCTCAGGATGTTCCACAGCACTGAAATGTCATTTTCTGTTTTTATCCGGTACAAAATAATATAATCTGCAAATAAAGCCAACTTTTCTTGATTGGCTTACCAATTATATCTTGCATTTCTGAATCCCTTGTTTTCTTTGCCAATGGTTCTAAATATAATACAAATAACAAAGGAGAAAGAAGACACCACTTTCTGATTCCTCTGCTCAAACAGAACATATCAGAAAGGAACCCCCCCACTCCACTTTAATTTTCACCTCTAATCCACTATATATCCCCTAATTCACCTTATTATTTTATCAGGGAATGCAAATGCTTCCATTACCCTACTCACAAAATCCCAGCTTACTCTGCTGAAGGCTTTCTGTGCATCAAGACCCACCAACAGCAGTGGCATTTACTTACATTTGGCTTGCTCTGTTAATATTGTACTTATATTCTCTGAGCTTGTGGTAGTGAAAGGTGTATATCCCACAGACTAGTGACTCCATGCTATGAGAGAGTAATGACATTGTGGTAATGCATTTTTGCTTTGCTGAGACTTGATCCTTCTTGATCTAGGATGTTGTAAATTCCACTTACATATATATTTTTTATATAATATATATATATATATATATATATATATATATATATATATATATGGGTAATTTGGCTGAAACCAAAACATAAAAAGCTCAAAACACTGAAAACTCATTTGACTGAAACTCAAAACACTGAATATGCTATATGCCCTTTTCCCCACGGTAGTGCAATCCTGGAGTTAGTATATATAGTTAGGGGGGGAGCGGGGGCGTAGCTCCCCACATACATCGTACATTTTAAACCCTACACATGGATACTTATAACTACAATGAATAACTGTTTGGAGAAAACAATATTTACATAAACTATGTGGGGAGCTATGCCCCCCACACACCTAACTATATACACTAACCAGGATCGCACTACTATGTGGAAAAGGGCATATAGTATTTTCAGTGTTTTGAGTTTCAATCTAATGAGTTTTCAGTGTTTTGAGCTTTCTATCTTATGGTGTCAGTGAAATGAGTTTCTATCAAATGAGCTTTCTATCATTTAACAGGGACCCATATATATATATATATATATATATATATATATATATATATATATATATATATATATGTGTGTGTGTGTGTGTGTGTGTGTGTGTGTGTGTGTGTGTGTGTGTGTGTGTGTGTGTGTGTATGTGTATATATATATATATATATATATATATATATATATATATATATATATATATATATATATATATATATATATATATATATATATATATATATATATATATATATATATATATATATATATATATATATATATATATATATATATATATATATATATATATATATATATATATATATATATATATATATATATATATATATATATATATATATACACACACACACACACTCGCAATTTGTATATAAAATTCTTAGTATAAAATGTGTTTAGAATTTTACTGTTAGGAATATGTTTTGAATTTTTTCTTTAGAACTATGTGTTTAGAATTCTATGATTAGAATTCTATCTGTAGAATTATTTCAGCAGAATGTTCAAATACTTTGCTTAGAATTCTGTATGCATAATTCTATTTAGATAACACTCTCAAGAGACTTCTGTTTAGAATTCTACATTCAGAATTTTATATCTAAAGAATTCTGAAGCTGTGTCAGAATAATGTGCTTAAATTCTGTACTTACAGTTGTAGCTGTAGAAACATACATTTAGACTTCTGTCAGTAGGGTTTTGTGTTTACAATTCTGTCACAGTAACTCTGGATTTACAATTCCATTCTTAGAATTCTCATTGTAGAATTCTGTATTTAGAATAATATCACTAGAATTATTCCTTTAGAATTATGTGTTTAGAAATCTGTGTTACCAAATCTGTAAGACTGTTTGGAATTATATGTTGAATTCTATCTGTAAAATTTTGTGATTAGAATTATTTCTATAGATGTTTTGGGGTTTAATCAAATTCTGTCCACAGAATTCTATCTGAGAATTCTACAACTAGAATTTGGTACTCTGAATTCTGTTTTGAATTATTTCTGTAGAATTCTCTATCTAGAAACGTCTGTAGACTTTTCGTATTTTTCTCTGTAGACTTTTGTGATGTGAATGCTAGATATATAATTCCATGTGTAGAATTCTGTCTACAAGACTCTTTGTTTAGTGGTCTACTTATAAACTTTCCTGTTTATAATTCGCTATGTATCATTCTATTGAAGAATTCTGTTTTAGAGGTTTATAGGTAGTTGCTAGGCATGAAGTCCAGGAGACCATTAGTGAGTTTTGTCTAAATTACCAATTGCCCCAAAGCACTGTCTAGTGAAATGACTTGCTTGAAGTTACACAGCAGGCCAATGAAGACTGAGAAAATCCAAACACTGTACCACAGGAAATAGCTCATTAACAGCTTGCAGCCTTATTCCTCTATGCCATCTACGTGACAACAGCTTAAAGTGCAGCCTATAGAATTCTGTCAGTATGCATCTTTCTGTACAATTTTCTGTTTATAACTCTGTAGAATTATCTTCTTAAAATAATAACTGTATAGTTCTGTGTTTAGAATTTTAGCTGTAAAATTTTATAATTATAATGCTATCTGTAGAATTATTTTTACACATTTGTCTTTAGAATTTTATTTTTAGAATTCCAAATATAGAATTCTGTGTGTTTCAATCTGCAGAAGTATATCCATAGAAATCTATCTGCAAAATGCTTTATTTAGAATTTTATCTGAGGAAGAAAAGATTGAACTCTTTGCTTAGAATGCTGAGCACTATTCAACAAACTATTTATAAGAACCGTGTGCTAGAAAACAGCACTGGCACAAAATATAACTGTGTGCCAAAGCCCTCGGTGATTCATAAAGAATTCTACACAGTGGAGCATGCCGTTGCACATAGCATTACCCCACTGAATACATGCACAGTATACCATCTAAAACATAAAGAAAGGAAACACACAAGCAAATTACCTCTCTCAAAGATTATATGTAGTTTGCAAACAGTACACCACCTGTATGTTGGCTGGTTCTTGTGTGGTAACATGTTGGGCTCCAGTGGCATACACACAGATGGTATTCTACTTGTCTGAATAAAAGATTCCTTTCCTGCCTATATCTTGCTCACCAGTCAGAGCTGAGCAGTATATCTGTGCAATTTAAATAAATAAACAAACAAACAAATAAATAAATAACTTCATTGTATGATAGTAGAAAACTTGGTTCTACTATGAATCATTGAACTGCACAATGTTCAGCACTGGAAATGCCAAAAAATAATGCTTGGAACACAGAAGGGAGTTTGAAAAACTAACTGTAAACATGTTTTTGCAGATAAAAGACTCCCTGATCCCCCAGTGTGAGGCAGGGCAAGCCCCCAAACTTAAATATATATATATATATATATATATATATATATATGTGTATACCAACTTCATTGTTGCACTAACTCTAAGAAGGGAAAAAAACTCTCCTAAAAAAGTGAGGAATCATTAATGAACTCATTTAGAAATTGTGCTGTTGTTAAATGTTAAGTTCCTTTCTGTATTCTTCTTCAAGCAACTGATGTTGAAGAAATTTCTCCTCGAACAACTGTAGGGGAGACAAAACACTACTGACAATGAAATTTTCTGAGGTGCAAGTAACTGCTATCTTAACCATAATTTATCACACCACCAAACTGAGCAATGCTAATGAGATTCTGCCAAAGGAAGTTTACACAGCAACAGACCCTATATTACCTGTATTATGGCAATAACCCTAAATATTACCACCCTACCTAATGAATAGTAGTTCTTTATGAACTGCAATTAGGCCTGAAGGAACATCAAGGAATATACAATTAATAAAGTACATGTCATGTCATTTATTAAATATCCTTTCCCTATTGTGCTGTATTGAACTTCACTGTCAGAAGTAAAAAACAGTGATCACAGGTGTCTGTATAATTGTTTACAATGTGTTCCGATGTACCAATCATACAAATAGACATTCCTTTTGTATGCTAGAATTCAGAACCACAATCCATGTCTATGAATTGCGGTATTGAATGTCAGCTTATCAAACACATTGAGAACAGTGCTTACTATGTGTGTGTACACTATGCTTTTGACTATTGGGCTTGTTTTCAAAAAAAAAAGTTATATATTTTGAATCTTATCCATAGAATTTATGTTAATATTTCTAACTACTGTTAAATCTTGTGAATTATGTGTTTTGAACTCTGCTAATAATTCTGCCTATGAAAGTGAAATCCTATATGACAAGTTCTTTAGTAGAATTCTAGGTTTAAAATTGTATCTGTAGAATTCTATAGTCACCTTAGAAATATAGCCTTACAATTCTTGCATAGAATGGTACCTGCAAAATTCTATATTTTAAATTATATATGTAGAATTATCTGAAATTATATCTATAAAATTCTGTTTAAAGTTATAGCCATATAATTCTGTCTTTAGAAGGGGTCTACCACAGGTACTCATGCTTGCCGCCACTTTCTTGAAAAAGAATGTACTTGAACTCCCACTATCCCAGCCTTCCATTTCTATGTAGCTGTCTCGACACCCAATCCTGTAAAATGATACAGCCCTACCAGAAAATAAACTCTAACTGTAAAACTTCTACCCAGTTCCCAACCCAAGTCCTCACTTCCTTTCCCTAAACATCTAATCCCCTTTTGAACTTGAATTCCCTGATGACTCCCTAAACTTAAAACTCAAAACAGTCTCCCTAAACCTAAATTCCCTGATTGCTCCCTAACCCTAAAACTCTTCTCTCACTCCCTAACCCTAAAACTCTCTTACCCCTCCCTAACCCTAAAATTCCCCTCTCACTCCATAAGCCAAAAATCCCCCTCCTGATCCCACCACATAGCTTTCCCAAACTCATATTCTTGTTTGAGAATAAGCAGGAGCCTACATGAGCTACAAGATGCTGAAGTCACTGGCTTTTTGATGGTGCTTTTCAAGCACTTGGGATTTAAATGCATGTGGTGTTTCACTATGAAGGACTACCAGTAGAGTTCTGTACCTGAGACTCTATATGTATAATATTTTTGTTTAGGATTGAATCTGTAGAAGTCTATCTGTAGAATTCTGAGTTAAGATTGCCTGCGCTACTGCTCAACTAATGGCAGTTCCTGAGACTCAGCTCCCCAAGACTTGATTCCCTTACAATGTCAACATTTCCATTGTAAAAGCACTGTTGGGGAATCATGCAGGCATGAAGTGCAGTTTTTGGGTGCTTGCCCTACCCCCTTGTAGTGAGATAATGGAGATGATTCTATTAATTAGGGGACAACCCCCCACATCAGGGAGTACTGGGGCCTTGCCTCCCTACAAAAACAATGAAAACAGCATTTTCAGAAAGTTTTTTCATCAGGTTGAGGCTCAGGGAATTGCCATTTATCTACTCATAGTGAAGGCATTGAGAGTTTTAGCTATAGAATTCTGAATATATATATATATATATATATATATATATATATGTGTGTGTGTGTGTATGTGTGTGTATGTGTGTGTGTTTATAATATATGAAATTCTGTGTGTGTGAATTTCTATTAGCAATTCCAGCTTCAGAATTCTGTATTTGCAAGTATGTGTTTGGAATTATATACACAGAATTATGTCTTTAAAATTTCTGCAGAATTTTTCGCTCCACATTCTGTGTATAAATCCTGCCTGTTGAGTTCTATCTGTAGAATTCTTATTTTAGCGTAATCTCTATAGAAGTTTTTCATTAAAATCCTGTCTGTTTAATTATTTCTTTAGAACCCTTTCTATAGAATTCTGTCTTTAAAGGTTTGAGTTTGAGTTCTATCTGTAGAACTGTTTTAAGGTTTTATGTTTAGAATTCGACTTACAGTATTCTGCGTTCAATTGTATTTATATAATTCTGACTGTAAAAGTAAGAGGATAAAATTCCACCTTTAGATTTCTGTGCTTAGAATTCTATCCGCAGAAACATGCATTTAGGATTCTGTCAGTAATATTGTGTGTTAAAAACTCCATATACATAATTGGTATGTAGCATTATCTAATAAAAGTCTGGCATGCCTCTCAACTGTAAAGACTTTTGCAGAATGTCCAGATTTTTGTCTCAGATATTTGGTCTGTCATAAAATCTCTTGTTTTCTGGCAAAGCATGGAGGATTGAAGTCACTAGATAATGACCAAATAATGATATATATTTGAGCTTCAGACTTCATATCCTTCAGAAATTGTATGCAAACACAAATCCTCTTATTATTGCAGCCTTCTAAGTTTGTAAGAGAAGTATTTAAAATCTGTGACTATTTTGGGCCTTTGTCCCACCATTATTTTAGGCTTTGTCCAGATTTCTTACTTTAAGAGTTTGAGAGGTATTGCTGTATTTAGAATTCTGTGCTTAGAACTCCAGGTGTAGAATTCTATCTGTAAATTCTGTTCAAAAAGAATTGTGTGCTTATTGGGCCAGATTCTATAAAGCCTGCAGAAGCTATTTGCAGACAGCACAGCACACCAAAGAAAGACTTCAATGCACCTGATAAGGATGCAGTTCCAGAAGACACACTGAAGTTAGTGCAAGTACTAATGTATTTAGTGTAGGATAATATGGCAATAACCCACGCCTGGGTGTGGGTAATGCTGGATTTACTCACTGTTGGTGTGGTTTGGTCACGAGGGTGAAGCCCGAGTGGCCAGACAAAGCCAACCGTGGGTAAATCCTGCATCACCCACACCCAGAAGTGGGTTATTGCTATTATACAATGACATTATTTAAGAAAAAAAAAATTACTTTTCTTAAATAATGGCATTGTATAATGCCTCCTTGCTGCCCTTCCGCAGCTGTCCAGTATTCTGCGGCAGTTCTGATGTACTGCGCATGCGTATGCCTACACAGTACATCAGAGCTGTGGGCAAAAGCAACAGAGAAAGCAAGATCTCCGTTGCTTTTTACAAAAGGTTTTGCTATGTTAAATGGGTTTAACATAGCGAGACAGCTTTAAAAAAAGCAACAGAGAATCTGTTGCTTTTTTAAAGCTGTCTCGCTATGTTAAACCCATTTAACATAGCGAAGGACAGTTTAGAAAAAAGCAATGGAGAAAGCAAGATCTCCGTTGCTTTTTACAAACATTCTCGCTATGTTAAAGGAATTTAACATAGCGAGACAGCTTTAAATACTCCGTTGCTTTTTTTAAAGCTGTCTCGCTATGTTAAACTCGTTTAACATAGTGAGACAGTGTGAAGCAACAGAGATCTTGCGTTCTCCGTTGCTGTAAAAAAGAGTTATAGTAATGGAAAAAGTCCGGGCGACCGGACTTTTTCCCATTACTATAACTCTGATTTACAATGTGCATTCTGACCAATCAGCATGCACATTTTTGAATATTAATGGAGGGTCATTTTATAATTAGGGATTCCACATGTGCTGATCTGATTTCAAAAAACATCATGCACACACAGTGCAACTCAAATTCAACATACAGCCACACCACCTCCATTTCTGAAGTCCTTAGCACCTTCTTTCTGGACCCCAAGGAATTCAAGTAAGTATAATTGATTAAGTGAAATCGATAGCAAAACATAAAAAAAATGTATAAAAATATAAAAATGCAACCTGCTGTTAATATATTGCAACTGACTGCAGTGATGCAAGCCATAAATAAGGCTGTGGCTGTGCATAGTACAAGGCAGCCAGCTAGAGTCAGAGCAAGGCTGCAACTAAACCAGCTGTCAGACCAGCAAATAATCAACATATACCATCTAGACAGACAATGGGCACAGGTTGTCTGCAACATGTGTTCCCCACGTGTCTATGCAGACCCTGCAAGAAATCCCATCCCCTTTGAAACAAAAGTGAGTCTCAGGCTGGGTATACTTGCATCTGGGACACTCCAGAGACACATGGGGGATGCTGTGGGAGTATAATAGACAGCTGCCAGTGACATCCTGCCAAATTTCCTGGAAGGAATGCAGAGCAAAGTGGATAACTACATACACTTTCTATTCACCCCCATTGAATGGAGAACTGTAAAGCACCATTTCTATATCATTGCAAACTTCCCACATGTACTCAGTGCAATAGATTAAACGCACATGCCTATCAAGACAGCAGTCCATCCTGAAGCAGACTAATATATGGTTGGCCATTTATCAACTACCAAGTTGTGTGTGCAGTAGATGGCAACATAACCGACATCACAGCAATTTATCCTGGAAGTGTCCAAGATGCAGCCATTTGTAGGGAAAGTGGACTGAGGGTTGCATTCCAGCAAGGTGAAATACCTAAGGGACTGCTATTGGGTAAGTACAGGAACACAGTTAGGATGCAATTTAAGGATACTCCTCACAACAATATCCATACTGACCAAAAGTGCTTTTATTCCTCACAACAGATAACTGTGGTTATCCACTTTGTGGCTAATGACCCTGTACTGTGAACCATCAAACTCTGCACAGAAGGCCTACAATAGAGCACACGTATCAACCAGAAACACCATAGATCATGTGTTTGTTATACTGAAAGCTAGGTTCAGATGTATGGACATATCTGGGGTGCACTGCAATACACACCAGCAAAGGCAGCAAAGATGATGACAGTGTGTACTATGCTGCAAAACATGCTAACCAGAGCACATGGTGGTCTTACAGCTGCAGGTATGGGTGACCTATCACAAGAACCCCAAATGTCTAAAAAGGACATCTATGAGGTATCAGAGAAGGAGCAGGCAGACATAGAGGAAAGAAGTCACAGGTATAGGCAATGTAGGCCCAGGCAAGATGGCAGCCACTTACCCAAATATTTGAGTCATAAGCCACATGTACAATGAGTACACACATTGAATATTGATGTTTAG
>NC_056746.1:1077717385-1077912385 GCF_019279795.1 Protopterus annectens | reverse complement strand
GGGGCTGTACCCCCACACCCCCGCTAATTATATATACCCACTCTGAGATCACATTACAGTGAGGAAAGGGCAAATTTTCTGATCTTCACTGTACCTCAACCTCACTATAAACACCTCAATGAATGGCAGTTTGATGTACAGTGCCATTCGATTAAATCACTTTTCGATACCGTGATATAGACCTATAAATTCTACCAATTGCCAATGTACCTCTCACTCCAAATCACAGAATCAAAGTGCATCTTGTGTGCACCCACCTTTAAGTACCATTTGTGCCATACATACTTAATAAGGTTCATTAAAATTCAAGTGTTTGAAATCCCATTCATGCACATCCATGCAAACTGACTTCATGCACCAAAACACCCAGGTGTACTGAGTAAACACCAAATAGATATCAAGAAACAGTACCATGTGTGGCATGTGCCCTATCTTCCAATGTTCTGATAACATGACATCAGTGCCACTTTCAAATATTGATTTTGATACCTTTACTGAGCAGACAAATGTTAACTGTGAGCTGAGTGGAACCTTAGTGAGCATTTTCCTGTGTTTATATTTTCCAGACTTCTTCAGCTTGAGGATCATGAATGCTACTTCAAGGAGGCTGAAAAGTGTCAGTGTGTTAAACTGGACTGACAAGGAGGCGATCCAGATGTTGACAGTGTACACCAGATTAGAGCAGAGGATGAGAGCCAGACCCAGGAACTTTACCATGATCGACGTGTGGAACTGGATTGCTAGGTTGCATCGATGGAGGACAGAAATCAACCACACTGGAGTGCAAGTTGATCACCACTACGATGACCTGCATCAGAAGGACATGGAGGAGCTTCAAAGGTGGGTCGTCAAGGTGGGGAAGCAGTCTGTACATCCCTACAGTAAGTATCAATATTTTATGCATACCTGAGCATTGCTACAGATTTTACAGATATTTCTCTGTTCCATATGTATCAGGTAGATGTTTTTATAAACAGGTATTAGCTACTGTGACAATTAGCTCATGGGGATAATCAAATGGACTTAGTAAATGCTGCCTTATTAACTATGGGTTTGACTCCCATGTTGCTTATTTAATAATGTGTATAATATACATAATTATGTCCTTTGTAGATGTACATGTATTTTATAATATCTAACCACATAATTTCAAGGGTTCCTATGATTTAAGCAAACAAAGTTGCGAACGCTGTTTTGTCAAACGTGTTTACGTGAAATGGCAAAATGTCAAAAGTATGGAACAGCCATTTTCGGGACTTTGCCATTTCCTCTACTGTGATGTGATCTCAGAGTGGGTTTATTTAAGTACGGGGTGCATGGGGGGGTGGGCAAAGCCCCACACTTTATTTTGCGTTTGGGTTTTTTTTTGTTTGTTTTTTTTTGTTTTTTTGTTTTTGGTTTTTTTTTTTACGGTTTAGCGATTTTTTTCCCTGGGAAAAAAATCACTGATCCATGTGTTCGACATTTTGCATTTTCGGAGTGTTTGGGTCGATTATATAGCGTTCGCAATTTCAAACATTCACTAATATAATATAGACCCAATTTTACATACCCACTGTCTTCATGCATCACAGATGCCTATAACAAGTAGACTGTGGATAACTGCTCACTTCATAGTTTTCCTAGTCCCACAGTATCACCTACTGCACCATTATACATTGGAATAAAAGCATGTATATAACTTCATTACATCATTCCTCCTAAAAAATTACACAGGCATGTTTATTTACTTTAGAAGGTAATGTCTGTCTGACTGCTTACAAATATGTTTTTAGTTATGTGTTCTTATTTCTTTGCTATAAAAAGTTCAATAATTGTTTGCATTTTCCATATTCATTCATTCTCTGCAGGACTTCTAATAAACTTAATAAACTTCTGCAGTACCAGTTTTCTAAAAAATGACCCCTTGCTGAAAGTTAGCTTTGCCTGTAAAGCAACCAGCCAGCATGTCTAAATTTTGGTGTGCTGTGGATTCCAATCCAAATAGGAGAAAATGTTATATTAATGTTTATGTTGTGCATGGTAGCCACTCGCTGATTTAGTCTTTGAATTTCTTTGAATATGACCATAATCCGTAATGCTCTGGTAACATCAGCTTTGTAATAACAGGGTTTGTAGAGCAGTGTCTGCTTGTTTAAGAATAGCATATTCTGGCTGGTAGTGGGGATTGTAAGGAAACAGGCCATCATGTCTACATTTTGGCATGCTGGATGTTAAAATCCAGACAGAGGACACGTTATCTTGGTTTAATATATCCATAACATTTATTTCTAGAAGCATATTATACTTATTGATATTAACATGGATTGTGAGCATAGTTGCAGTTCAGTTATTAACTGAATGCCTACTAAGATATTTGTAATCTGTAACATTCTGTTAGCATCAGCAATTTAACTGTGGGTGCAATAAATCTTGCTAAATTTTCTTATATGTCTGAGGAATTCTTTGGTTAATACTGCATACTTTGTAAAAGTCTGTTTTTTTATGAAATATTAAATTGTAGAACAACATCATTCCCAAATTTTGAGCGAGTGGGATGGGCAGACTAACAGTTGAAAAACATATCAGAGAAGATGTATGTATTTTCCTAGTGCTGTGCAGTTTTGCAAGGAATATTATGGTCCTCACACACACCTTACTGTGTGCATTGTGTATAGCAATATGTATAGTTCTGTTCATAAATGTTGTATGCTACATGACATTATCACACTGCCTGTGGAATATATGCTTTTCAGTTGAAATGTGTTAGGTAGGCAGGTAGCTTTCTAGGTTAGAGTTTGGATGTAGATTGTGGTTGCAGGTTTGAATATAATATCCTCCAATCTGTGTTCAAATATATTAACACCTGTGTATTGTAATTCTCTAATGTTTATCATAAAGCAATGTCTATAAACTGTGCGGAGAAATGTATATCAGTGTTATTTGAGGATTAAGTTATTCATACATTATCGTTTCTGATTTCAAGTGAGGAGGATCGCAGCTGGAACAGAACCATGTGTATCGAGTGAAGGCTTGAGGATCAGTGGAAGGAGAGAGGTATGTTTATTATTTTACCTGTTTTATGAACTGAAATGCATCTTCCCCTGTTTACAGGCCTGTATTTTTCACAAAAACATGTATAGTGATTAGAATGCTGGAATGATCATTATGCATCAGTAAGGTAAGTTAAATCATCACACCATAGCTGTGCTTACAACTGTGATTAAAATCTAACAGTGTTGATATTTTATGTATCGTTGAGCCATTGTTTCAGCACACATTTTTTGAAATGTACTCCGCATTCCCTAAATTAAAGTTGGGTTGGTGTACCTGACACACATTTATTTATGTGGATGCTTGGCACACAGGTCTAAGTGCTTTGACTGGTGCTTCTGATGCATGGTTTGGCATGCTTATATGTCTGACTATGTTTTCTGGTGACTGATCTGCTGTCTATAGACTGCCTATTCACAGAGTGAATGGTTGCCTGCTATGTCACTGTTTGCACTGCCATTTGTAGACTGTGTGGCATGCCCTTCAGTTCAACATTGGTATTGCATCTACCTCAGACACCTTGGGATGTTTTACAGTAACACAGTTATAGCCTAGGTTTACTGACACTTGAGCAGATACCCATTTGATTGCAGCAGTTCATATTTAGCACACCCTGAATGCCAACATTGGTATTGCATCCATCTCCAACCCCTTGGGTGTTTTTGTATAAACAGACAATGTTTACTGACACTTGAGTAGAGACCCATTTAATTACAGCAGTTCAGTATCAGCAAGCATATTCATTATGTTTTGATTTTTCAGACTACTATTCCTAATTGTTTTAGTAGATAATGCATACAGTTGTACACATACAATATTGTTAGTAACAGATATATTAGATTCTCATATGTCAGCAGCTGTGTTGATTGAACACATCACATTATTTTTCGTGTTGTACTCATTATATTTATGTGTTCAGCCAATTATTATGCTGTCTGCCTCAGATGTTTGTCACATGGTTTGCTGATTTATCCACAATACTGTCAGATCACTTTCTCCTCATTTTAACAATGACATTTTGTGTCTGCTCACATAAATCACTGAATGCAGACAATGCAATATGTTGATCTGAGCATTCATGCATTCTTACAAAGCTATTGACCTGTGTCCGTATGTCTAAGCATATAGAATTGTTCAGAAAAGAATATAAATGTCCTTTTTAGAACTATGACATATAGGGCCATAGGTAACTCTGACCATAATGAACATGTGTCAGTCCCTGTAAATTGTCATCATAATTATATTGTGTTGTGTTATTATATTCATGGAACTGTTCTATGTGATAGACATTTGCTTTTCTTTTACGTTCTATTTTGCAATTAATCTTTACAGATGATGGGACCCATGGACATTCTCTGATCAGAAGATGACAACAAACACATGCAAGGCCACTGCATGAGTCTTCTGAGGATGACAGTGATGATGATAATGATGACAATGATGAGGAAAATGGAACCCCCCCGCCCAAGCCATCCTGCCTACACCCCAGAGGAGACATTAACACAACCGGGGGAGATACAGTAGGTCATGACCTATGTGTTCCAAACACAGATGAGAGACATGACGGGTTCCTTCTTTTAGAATACGGCATGGGCTATGCGGGATTCTTTAAAGCAATAGCTTGTGAGCTCATTCAGGAGTCTGAACCCCATTAGCCTGATCCCTGTGGTCTGTAAGTGTCATCTGTGTGCTCCACTTGTGTTCTGCTGCCAACATGGTGATTGACATTTAATTGATTGGACTGTATATGCGCTCTTGTGCATGCATATCATGTATCTGTCCTGCTTATGTGTTATTGCCGTGTGACATTTACTTCTTTTTCAATGTGTACATGACACACATTAACACAGTGCACTTTCCACACACATTAAACTATCCATGCATTGTGGCAGTTAACAGCACTAACAGAATGATACACCACGGATTTCTGTTTTGCCCTATCAGGTAGGTTCAACATACAGACATGTCATTCCACATGTTTTTTGGATGACAGTAGTCATGATGACCTATTGTCATGATGTGGCGTTGTGTGTCCTGGTTTGGCAATACTGATGCATGTATGATCATATACAGATATTTTCTGTCTATATGCAGTCCTCATATTCTGACTCCATCAAGGAGCAATGTAACATTAATCTGTACACAATGTTACAGATAGCACATCCTTTAACAGTACATTATGCCATATTTGTTGTATGTAGCATTTCCGCACCTATTACCGGCACTTGCTCAAAACTCATAGCAAGCACTTATAAACCCCTAGCACTAAACCCACCTATACTGTACAGAAGGACAAGGCTCTCTATTCGACCTTACCAGCCATTCAGTAAAACAGTTCACTGTACCTATCCAGGCATGTCCAAAGAGCAGTTTCAGGTGTACTCTCCAGTCCAACTGATGGATCTGGGCATTTTGAGGCAATGTTACAACTGCCTCAAGAACACAGACAACCCTCTCCTCCTACCATCAAACACTACTACATGCGAGAGATGCAATTATACAGTCAAACTGGAGGCTAAGCTCCCTCAACCCAAGACTGGATCAGATAGTCTAGAGGAGAAGGGAAATACTTGCATCACACCACCAGTCTCACACAGACCCATTAAAACAGCACCGGCAAAAAACACACAAAAATACATGAAAACATACTCGGAGGCTCTAAATAAATATCTGCAAAAGCAACAGAGACCTCCAAAGCAGACATCCAAGCAATCTCCACCCCCAACACAAACCATGAAACACATACTTCACAAAACCAGTGTGCCAAGCAATCACAGCCCTTAAGGCAAAATAACATACCCAACATACTAGTAATAGGTGATTCTATAGTCAGACACACTGATGTCCCACTCACTATGCTGAATAAGGAGAAGGTTACTGTTACCTGCCTGTCAGGTGCCAGGATCCGGCACATAACACAAGCACTCAGGTCACTCCAGAACAAGTACAAATACTACTCTGTCATTGTCCATGTTGGTGTGAATGAAATGAGACTGTACCTCCCTGCACTACATGAAAAGAGACATGGAAGAGCTCTCTGATCACATAGCCCAGGCCGGTATGACCCTGACCCTGAGTATCATCCTGCCCTCAGTAAGAATGATACCATGGCATAAAGAAAAAATTATCAATTTAAACAATTGGCTAAGTTTCTGGTGTCATTCAAAGGGGATAACTTAAAACTTAAACCTGAAGTTCTTAGTCTTCTCTATTCCAAAAGAAGAATATCCAAAAAGACAAATAGAATAAGAAAAACTCAATTTAATAAAACAACAAAGCTTTCGGGGATAACCCTTCTTCAGTGTTAGTCAAACAGTAAATGAATTTAAACATACATATATATATATATATATAGAACAATCACAACCACATGACACAGCCATCCTATAAAAATATAATTATATAATTAGAAGCCACATTAATTAAAATTTAAAACCACAGACATTCAATAAAATTATATGTGTTAACATAAATACAGTGTCAATAAAGTTCAAGATATATGGGTTGTTATTTAATATTTTAGTTTGCAGCTTTGCACATTTTTTTCAAAATGTATTTATGTTATGTTATCGATATATGTGCAGTAACAGAAACCTGGTTTAAGGCTCCAGAGAGCACCCCAGCACTACCAGACTACAACTCATACCATACATTAAAGCCACAGAACCCGGACCAAAATACAAAAGGCAGGGGCGTATCCATATTCATCAAGGCTACCCAAGCCTCCAGGTTAGTGGCACAGCACAATGCTTCAGAGATCATCCACGTGCAACTAACAACGGGCAAACCTGCAATTCAAATTGTAGCTTGCTACAGATAACCCACTATGTCCCAGGACCCCCATTCCGTGTTTCTGGAAACACTGGGAAACATAAAGGTCCTACCAAACACCCTAATATTAGGTGATTTCAATTACCCAAACATTAACTGGGAGAGCTACTCAAATACTAACTCCCTTGCTCAACATTTCCTAGAATTTATAAACTGAAACATCCTGGATCAACTGGTCAACACTCCCACCAGAGGTGACAACATATTGGACCTGGTCATCACCAACATGGGTGACCGGTGTTCCACACCGGAGGTCAACCCCTTGCTGGTTAGATCTGACCATAAACAAATCACTTTGGATATCCACATTCCGCCCCCACACCCGGACAAGGAAACCACTGTGAAAAACTTTTCAAAAGCAAACTTCATGTTACTTAAGACCGAGGTGGAAAGTTTCAAAGCCCCCATGCTAAAGGATAATGCTGTCCAAGCTGCAAAATCCTTTACTAATGCATTCTACGGGCACCTACAAGAATGCATGGATCGTGCTATCCCAAGCAAAACCAAGACTCACTCCTCCAAGAAAAGGAAACCAGTCTGGTGGACCTCTGCCTTAAACAAGCTATACAATAGAATGAGGAAACTAGTACAGAAAAGAGTAAAATCCCAAGAAGGGACGACACAACTGATCAGTATCAGCAAGAAACTACGATCCCTCATAAAATCATCCAAGGCGAGCTTTGAAAGAAAAATTGCCAAGGACTCCAAAGATAACCACAAGACATTCTTTAGCTATGTCAAGAATCTAAGTAGCAATGCTCAGATCTGCTCGGAGTTAGTGCAGAATGGCACAAAATACATTGAACTGACGAATACTGCCAACATCCTGGAAGACAGGTTCAGTGCAACCTTCACCCCCCTCTCACCCCCAAAAGGGCCCATAACAATACCAGAAGAATGTAGAGCCCCTGAAATCACAGATACTCAGGTTAAAACAGCCCTCTCCAAAGCCAAAAACACAGCATCAGTGGAACTAGATGATGTCGCAGGCTGCATCCTACACAAGGTCAAAGACGAACTAACCCCTCACCTAAACACACTGTTCAAACTCAGCCTCTTCACAGGCTATGTACCCATTGAGTGGCACACAGCAACAATTATTCCACTCCATAAAGGTGGAGCCACAACAGACCCTGAGAACTATCGCCCTATAAGCCTGACTAGCTTGGTCTGCAAGGCTATGGAGCGCATCATCATGAAACTCATTAACAGAGACATTGGGAACCTCCAAATAGTGGACCCTATTCAGTTCAGCTTTGTTAAGAGCAGATCATGCCGCCTAAACCTGGTAGACTTCTTTGAGACAGTTACCAAGGCTATAGATGTGGGAAAGGTGGTACATACAGCCTACCTATACCTCGCAAAGGCCTTCGACACCATTCCCCAGTCTGATATTATAGACAAGCTCACCAGCCTGAACATAAACCCCTATGTCACAAGATGGGTTGCCAACTGGCTCACGGACAAAACCCACATGGTGAGAGTTGCAGGAGCTAGGTCTGACTCTAAACCGGTTACAAGTGGTGTTCCCCAGGGCTCAGTCCTAGGACACCTCCTGTTCGATATATACTTCTCAGAGGTACAGGCAAGCACAGGAGGACTATGGCTGACCAAGTTCATAGATGACTGCAAACTAGGGGCTATAACTGACTCTCTAGCTGGCACAGACATCCTCCAAAATGGTCTCACTGAGACGGATACCTGGTATCAAAATCATGGCCTCAAGCTAAATGCCAAAAAGTGCATAGTCATCCCCTTTGGAAAAAAACAAAGTACCCACAAACTACCACATAGGTGGTAGTCCCCTAAATACAGAAAACGTAATAAGGGATCTGGGGACCCAGGTACATAGTAATCTTTCTTTACATAATCACATTGCCAAAGTGGTAAGAAAATCCTTCTATGTGGCCCACCTAATCACAAAAGGGTTTGCATCCAGATCAAAAAAGGTCATTGTGCCCCTCTACTCATCACTCATCAGACCCATCATAGAGTACAGTGCCCCATTTGGGATGCACCTTACAAGACACCTGCAACAGCTGGAAAGTCCAAAGAAGTACCTCACCAAGAGGATCACTGGCCTTATACAGATGCCCTATGCAGCTCGACTGAAGAAACTCCAACTGTACTCGGTTGCATACCGCCTACTCAGAGGTAATCTCTGCCTGACATACAAGGTCATGTCCAACCCAGAATTGATGGACATGCTCCACCTAAAGAAAACCTTATCTCCTCAAGCCACATGCTCTAGGGATCTAAACCTCACCACAACAACAAATAGAACATGCTGGAGGGATAGATTTCTGTCCCAGAGACTTCCCCATGCTTTGGAACAAGATTCCAATCTACATTAGGCAGAGCTCCTCGCTAACACTCTTCAAGAGAAACCTGGATGTGTGGATGGGAAACAGAAAGTTTACCCCCAGGATCACTTCAATGGCTCTGCTGGACAGAGGCACAGGGAACTAATCTAAGGGGCAGCGAAAACCAACACATTCTGGCTAGGCTTATAAATGCCTTTGGGCAGATAGCCTAGTACCTGCCTATGAACCTACTACATAGTGACTTTCTATAAATAGTTGTATACATTAAATGACTGTATGTGTGTGTGCACATAGTGGGATACATAATGACACACAAATGTACCTCTGACATGTGAGTATTCACTGAGCTACTGCTGATGTGCTGTAACGATGTTCACAGAGGAGAGTTCTTAACATACACCTACATTTCTTTATTTAACATTTGCACAACAGTGTATATGTATGTGCTTGTAACATTAAACTTGCTTACCTATGCATGTTGATGTGACATGACTGCACATTACTGTGCATGTGTGCTTTATACATGTCTAGTTCTGTTGACATTAGCAAACTATCTGGCATTTGACATACATTTTCTATTTGGTTAAATATATTTATGTGTGGCTTCTGCATCACTCTGTGTGCTGCACACATGCATTTTCATTGTGTCAACTTAACTTGTCCTGTCTTACCCTGATGTGAGCACAGGTTATCCACCTCCCTCCCACCTTCATATTTCACTATTATTTTTTTCAGGTTATGTTTGCCTTTGTTAAAACTACTGAACATTGACATGAATTAATTTGACTCAGTGAACATGTACCACTTGTATGCCCATTGTTCAATCCAGGACATGTGCACTCAAGTTGGTGGTTAATATTTGCAATGCGTCCTTGCTCTCATTATACTTGTGTGCTACCTAGTGTAGTTTTTTCACATCCATTTTCACAACCTGCTATATTTATTATGCTGTACTGTTACATTTTTGAACATATAATTATATCATTGCTGTATTTATGTGTATCAAACTTGATTTCATGTACATTCTATTTATGCCACTGACAGACATACATACACATCTACACCTGTATGTTGCCATTGACATGGCATATGTGTGTAATGGTTTCCTATCAAAATAATGAAAGTCGTAACCATGAATGTTCACATCCCCAAAAAGGAACAGCAAAAGCTGTCAAGCCAACTGCTCAGAATGTTGAATTGTTTAGAAGGCAAGAATCAACATTCAATAGTTACTGGACCACTCACTATCTGAAAAAAACACCGTTGTCAAGGCATACACATTTATACTGTTTACAGGGGGGCAAGCCCCCTTGCACCCTCCCCACCCCCTGCTAATTATATATTCTAGCTCAGAGATCACACTACAGTGAGGAAAAGGGTAATATTCTGGATCCCCACTGCAGTGTGATCCAGTTGAAAATACTGACTCTCAAAACCCGAATGCAAGCTATGTGTCGACATTTCAGACTCAACAGGATTTTTGTTCACAGTTTTGCCTTTTTTGCACCTTTACCCTTGACCATATGAATGACGGTAAGGTGAGTTTCATTATTTTGATGGTAAACCATGTGTAACATATACACCATCCATTACATGATTTTGGGTTGCGTATGCCTACTTGGGTATGTATCAGAATTTGTTGCAGTTTTGCATTACTTCTGTTTGGCACTGTGCTTGGTTGTTTGCATTTTGTATGCATGGCTGTAGGTTTGGTTCTGCCCTCTGGTGGAGTTATCTACTATTGTGAACCTGCATTTGCTCATCTATGATGTTGCTTGGCTTACTCCTGCACAGCTGATGGACTAATTGGATATGTGTAAATTTATCCAATGTGTGCTATGATCCTACTTTGTTACACTGGAGCACACATCTACCATTGTTCATACACATCTAGGTATGTTTGCCACATGTAACATTATAGTGCATAGGTAGATATCTTTTTCTGTATTTCATCATGGCCAGTATGCATCCCCACCCTGCTTGTCAACTTTCCATTGTCCGTGTTGTGTAGTGTGCTGTCTGTGTAACATATTTGTCCTTACTGTTTTTTTCCCTTCCTTTATCTGTCTTGTGTTATGTTGTTTGTGATATAGGTATACCTGCTGTGATTACCTTCTCTTCCTCTTTCCCTGTGTTTATCTTTCCTTCTATTCTTAACAAAAAAAAAAAATAGGGCCTATTCCCTCCAAAACAATTGTCCATGGTATTCTGACTTTCCTTCAGATTTTCTTATTCACGAAAACTGGTGTCCACAGCCCAAAGAACAAGCGAGTACTTTACTTTAACGCAGTTAAATTTTATTAAAATTACAAAGTGTTTTCGCTCCTGTCAATACAGAAGCTTCCTCAGAAACCAAACCAAAATGCGCCAACTTTTTTAGTTTAAAAACAATCGAAGTGACGTAACACTATGTCACTTCCTACAAGGCACTTCTATATAAAATATTTGAAATGTAAATACACTGAGCAAAGAGTCGTGTTGACCCATCAAGTTAAAAAGTCTCATAGGTCATGTTAAAATCACATAAGTTATAATTCCAATAAACCAGCTAGTCCATTCCTAAAGTGACATATACTCATGAAGCCTGTTTATAAATCCAAGTGAAAAAATTTATATATTCATTGACATCAAAAATATACTATTTAAATTGGCTAAATAAAGTTGTAAAAAAATGATATATAAGACAAACTGGGACTATACCACTCAAGTAGTCCCATTAAATTTGTATGTAAAAGTATATACCAATATGTTTAAGCAGACAATCCTAACAAACGAGTAAAGAACAAAAGACAATGCGTACAGTTCATATCCTTACAAGATGCTCGAAAAAATGGTCGAAAACTAATAGGTACTTAGTGGAAAACCAATACGTCACCTTAGATAACTTTTATATTTTAAAACAGATGAAATATTACAGTTGTCATTTAAACCTGGAACTGTGAAGGCATCTAGTTTTATTTGCCATTCAAGTTCACGTGTTTCCAAAATTAATGAATACGGACCACCCCTAATACCGACAGGAATATGGTCAATGGCCATGAAGTGAAAACTGTGTCCTGAATGACTAATGATATGCTTAGATAAAGCATTCTCACATTTTTTGTTTTTGATAGCATAAACATGCTGGTAAATACGGTCACGGAACCTACGGTCCATTTTCCCAATATAGAAAGCAGGACAACAGTCACAAAGGGCCACATAAACAACAGATTTCGTGTTGCAATTTAACTTATGATTTATGTAATTGATTATGTACGCATTGTCTTTTGTTCTTCACTCGTTTGTTAGGAAAGTCTGCTTAAACATATTGGTATATTTTTATACACAAATGGAATGGGACTACTTGAGTGGTTTAGTCCCAGTTTTGTTTTACATTTTTTTATAACTTTACCTAGCCAATTTAAATAGTATATTCTGGGTGTCAACGATTTTATTAATTTCCTCTTGGATTTATAAACAGGCTTTATGGGTACATGTTACTTTGGGAATGGACTAGCTGGTTTATTGTAATTATTATTTATGTGATTTCAATATGACCTATGTGACTTTTTTAATTTGATGGGTCAACACGACTCTTTGCTCATTGTACTTACATTTTAAATATTTTAAATAGAAGTGCCTTGTAGGAAGTGACATAGTGTTACGTCACTTTTTAAACTCAAAAAGTTGGCGCATTTTGGTTTGGTTTCTGAGGAAGCTTCTGTATTGACAGGAGCGAAAACGCTTTGAAATTTTAATAAAATTTAACTGCGTTAAAGTAAAGTACTCGCTTGTCCTTTGGGCTGTGGACACCAGTTTTCTTGTTTTCAAAAGTTTATTTAGTTTATTTCTCAGATTTTCTTATTCCAGCATCCCTCTTGTATGTCCCTCTTCTTCACCCATACACCACATTTTTTTCTATCTCTCACTTTCCTTTGAAGTATGCATTACTTGTGATCCCCACACAAGTCCCGAGCCCATTGTTAGCTATGATGATATGGCAGTGATTGCCCTTCACCTCTAATTTTTTATTAGAATATTTACAGATTTCAAAGCCAACATATTTTACTAATACACATATTAAGAAGAGGTCTGTAGTTGTCTTTGATTACAAATAGTATTGCAGCTTTAAAACACATATTTAAGTTAGTGGATGAAATGCAGAAATATCCAAAGCTGTCAGAGAAGTTTCTGCTTCTATTCTTGAAAAAATATCTAATGAAAAACATGTGGCTTACTTTGGGATGGCTGGCATTTTTTATTATTATTATTTTTTTGTTTTGTTTTGGGTTATCATAATGGAATCAATTAAATTCCATAGTTGTCCTTAGCCTTACTGCACAAATTCTGTTATCTATATTTCAATATAACTATTATGATGTTTCATCTTTCTGTAATTTTAGTACTGTACAATGTGATTGGACAACCATGTCTTACTACTTATGGATTACTTACCCATTTCCATAATGCACCATTGATACTGTGATACTACATTGTGCTTTGAGCTATTCGGTTTCTTGTTATAGATTTACTATATCTGTAAGTTTCATGATGCTATCAGTGTAATGCAGTGTAATGTTCTGTAAACTTTATGGAATCCATCCCATTTTGTTCTCTGTGCAGAAATCAATCAGTTGAATTCTATCTTTACACATCTTTGTAAAGAATTCTGCCTTTTGAATTATGTGCTTCTTTAGTTAGAATTTGAACTGTTAGGTTCTGTATTTAGAATTTTAGCTCTAGAAATTAGCCTGTAAAATTGTATCTGAAGAATTATGTTTTTAAATTCTGTTTGAAGAATTATGTCTATTGAACTCTGTCTATGAAATTCTCTGTGTAGAAGTCTATTTGTAGAATTATATCTTGGATTATATCTATAGAAATCTGTGCTTATAATTCTACCTGTAGAGTTCTGTGTCTAGACTTTTGTATATAGATTTTTGTTTCTTGAGTTTTCTCTAGAAATATGTGCTTAGACTTCTATCTGTAAAATTATTTAAAAAAATAACTTGAATGACTTTTCAGTCAAAAGAAACTTTAATGCAATATAACCTATTTATCTACAACCCCCTTTCCCATTTTTGCACATGGGGATGGGGTGTCACTTCAAAAGTGACAATAATCTAGAGCCAACTACTAGATCTAGAGTCTACTGCCACACATTCTACATTTCACTTGTTATAAATTATTATACACAATCAAACAGAAGAGGAAATTCTCAACTGACAAAAACTTGCTGAAGAGATATCTCCTTTTAGAATTTGGTGCTTTGAATTACAGCTGTGGAATTATCTGTTTAGATATATGTGTTTAGAATTCTGCTAACAGAATTGTGTATTTAGATGTCAAACTATCAAATTCTGTTTCTAGAATTATATCTGCAGAATTCTATATTTGGATGTGACTTGCATGTGAAGATTTATATCTGTAGATTTCTTACAATTCTACTGAAATAATTCAAAACTCACAATTCTACAGGCAAATTCTAAAAACAGAGTTCTACATTTCATTCTAAACAAAGATTTATAAACATGAAAGAATACATATAAAATTCAAAATTCAGGATAATTAAAACACTGAAATCTACATATTTAAACTGACAGTTATGAGCCTTAATTCTGTTATAGCATTAAAGCATTAAGTTCTAAAATAAACCTTCTGAACACAGAATTCTAAATATGGAATTATACACATGGAATTCTACAGATACTAGTTTAAATACAAGTGCCTACAGCTAGAATGCATAATTCTACACACATAACCAGCAGATTCATATCACAGAAATGTAAACACAGACTTCTACAGATAGAATTACATATACTGAATTAAATACACGAAAGTCTAAATATATTTCTACACATAAAATTCCAAACGGAGAACCCTACAAATGGAAAACTATAGATAGAATTCTAAATACAGATGGAAATGTAAACAAAAAAATCTACAGAAGTATTCTAAACATACAAATTTAAACAGGGAATTTTACAGATAAAATTATGAAGGCATAATTCTACAGTTAAAGTTCTAAACATATTTGAAATAAAATGTCATAGATAGAAATATAAGCACACTAGAGACAGAACTGCACAAGTATACAGACAGAATTCCAAAGTCAAGAATTTTGTAGATAGAATTATATATGCATAATTCTATAGTCTTCTAAATATAGGATTATTCTGATAGAATTCAATTAAAATCCTAAACACAGAACTCTACAGCTAGAATTCTACAGATAGTATTCTAAGCAGAAAGTTCTACACAGAATTATGAAAATATCACTTGCAACAAAAAGTTCTACAAACAGAAATCAACTGAATTTTAGAACACAAATTGTGCAGACAGAATTCTGAGCACATAATTCTTCAAATACTATTCTAAATACAGAATGGTTGTGTTTACAATTCTACCTGTAGAATTCCAGGTCAGCTGTTCCCCCATCCCACAGTGCAAACCTCTGTAATTCTTAGACTATCCTATCACTGAGGTTTCCCTAGCTAGCAGAACAGCTTGGGAGATGTATGATTATGTCAGAAAACAAACTGGTGAAGTGCAAACCACCTAATAGTACTACGGTACCACCGATAAGCGAAAGTCCAGGTAGACACCACGATCTCACAGCAACTGTTTAATCCACATAACGCCAAACAAACAAATTCAAATCAGCAAAGACTTGAATAAAAACGACACAAAAACAGGAATCAAGCACCCAGGAAATACATGAAATATAAATGTAGCAGCAGTTAAGCGCTTTCAACCATTCAACAACTGGTTCAAGTGTTACTGAATTCAATAACTTTTTTGACGAATGTGGTTTTAACTTCATAGGTATATTAATGAAGTATCATGATGAGAGATTGAGTAAAATTATTCACGAAGTGGAGGTTTTGAATACACAGATTGTGAGTGACTTATTGTTTAAGGATTGGGAAAGACTATACAATAAGCAATATTTTGAGGCCAAAAAATGGGCAGACAACCTGTGTAAGAGGAAATTGGACAAAATTAAAAGGGATAGGGAATTGTATCATAAACACCAAGTATATGTGTGGCCGAAAAAACAGAATTATTATGCAGGGCAGACTAATCGTACACAAAAAAGTGAGTACAATGATAATTTTAGGGATGATGTTGATTCTGTTAATGCAGATAATTATGATAAGCAGAATCACTTGGATTTTTGGACACACCTGGAGGGCAATTACCCCCATATCAGAGAAGAGGTTCAAAATTCCATGTCAGGGGGACACGATAGGAGAGGTTTTACCATTGTTAAATACAGAAAGTAATTTGAATTCATCAAATAAGTCTATTACACACACTAAACCTAATGAGGAAAGAGACTATGATAGAGATAAGGATGTAGTGGTCGAAGGCAAAGTTGCTACATTCAGGCATTTTAATATTTACAATTATACAGATTTACAGATTACGAAGACGTATTTTAATTTGTTTGAGAAGGGATTAAAATTCATACCTAATCCCAAATTTTCTTTAACTGATGTACTGATTGATTTAAAAAAATATATTAGGAAGATTAATTTAGAGGTATTTTTCATTGATAAGAATATTAAGACTGTTAATAGTAAGGACAGCGGTATGAATAATGGACACACTTTGGCCATTAAGAGTAAATTTACACCTCCCAATCATCTTATTATTGACACCTTTGACAAGGTTGTCACTAGAGAGATCTATAGTGAGTATAAAAAACTCAGAAAATTAAAAGATAACATTAACTTGACCTTGGACGAAGAAGGACTATTACAATTTTTGAGAAACAACAATACCATAAGAATAATGAAACCCGATAAAGGGGGAGGCATTGCAATCTATGATAACATGATATACACACAAAAAATTTATGACATCTTACATGGTACAGGAAATTATGTTACTATTTCTAGGAATGAACTTCATATAGCCTATAGGCGAATTGATTCGTATATTGAGGAATATTCATTGGATGCGAGAATAAGTAATGAGGTTTATAAATTTATTAAAGTTGAATACCCTAGGTTAGCCACAATGGTGGGCATTCCGAAGATCCATAAAGACATCAATGATCCTCCCCTGAGACCGATAGTATCGGGTAGTTATTCTAAAACCTTCAAGATGGGGAAGTTTATTGACACTATTTTGAAAAATATTTATACCCTTATTCCACACATGGTTAAAGATTCGTGGTGTTTCCTTTCAAAGTATCCAATTTCGTATACAGAGAACAAGAATTCTAAATTTATAATCACTATTGATGTGATTGACTTGTTCTCATGTATTCCTAAGCAGGAGGGCTTGGAAGCCTTCTCTAATAGTTTAAGGAGACATACAGATCTGGAATGGGATACCATATGCCTCTTAACGGAGATGATGTCATTAGTGTTAGAAAATAATTACATTTATTTTAAAGGAGAATTATTTAGGCAGACAAGAGGCGTAGCAATGGGGGCGGCATGCGCCCCCATTTATGCCAATCTGGTCATGCTTAATTGGGAGGATGAAGTTTTGTTTAAAAGTCCGTATTTTTCAAACGTCAAGTACTATTCTAGATTTCTAGACGATCTATATTTACTATGGGAAGGTAGTAAGGAAGATATGCTACTCTTTTTAGAATTTATTGCAAAAAGCAGTGACTACCTTAAGTTTACGTATAATATAGACCCAAAAGGATTACCATACTTGGATACCTTTGTACTACATGATGAGGGTAAAGTAACATCTAGAATATATAGGAAGGCCACCTTCTCAAACAATTACTTGGATTATACCAGTTGTCATCCCCCCAAGGTAAAATACAATGTCTTTAAAGGACAGTGTATAAGAGCCACTAGGATAGTTTCTGAATTGACAGATTTGAATACGGAATTAACTCTAATACAGAGTTACTTCTTAGAAAGGGGCTATCCAAGTAATATGATGATAGAGACGGTGACATATATATTAAAAAATTGGGGTACAAAGTATAAACCATTGTTGGGATCAGGAGACATTATTGTTTATCCAAATTTGAATAGTGAAGGAGTGGGACCGAGCTATTTAAGGGCATGTATTATACCTTACAACATTGCCACTGAAAAGATTCAACAGATCATCCTAAAATTTTGGTACTTGATTAGTGGTGACCAATATTTGGTAGATATATTGGGAAATAAGCCAAAATTTATATATAGGATGGGCAAAAATATGAAAAAACTTTTAGAGCATAATGCAGGAGGTAACAAAAAGTCTGTTCCTTACAAAGGAAGTAATAAGTGTGGATTTTGCAATTATTGTAAATATATGAAATGTGTTAGTAAAATTGTATTAAAGAATGGACACAGGAGTGTCATCATCTGTAAAAATGGGAATTGTAACACGAAAAATGTTATTTATTTAGCTACATGTGACGTATGTGAGGCTTATTATGTGGGGAGGACGGAACGAAGTTTGAAAAAGCGCATATATGATCACTTGTATAGCATTAGGACAAAGGATGACACAAATGCTTTGTATAGACATGTTCATATGTTAGGGGCAGAACACACTTTTAAATTTTCCATATTGGAGGAGATACCTAGTAATCCTATGGGTGGTGACGTAAAAGGTTTAATAGCTTTTAAAGAATCTTGGTGGCAATTGTATACTGATGCAACAAGTCCACCGGGTTTAAACGATAATATTTCTATTAAAAGTTTATTAACATAGTGACATTAATGTTAACAATATAAATAATGCAAATAACATCGATCATTATAAAATGAGGAATATAAGTCTAAATATGCGTTTACATTTTTAGTAACATTTTCAACTATTGGCACTCTTGTCGTCTAATTGAATCTGTTTTTATAGTATTATTCTAATTTTTGATTCATAACGTTGTATTATTATATATTTAGGACAATCAGTACATTCAGTTTTTAAGTATTATAAATATCGTTCATATACACCATATAATATCGTAATAATATGAAAGGTAGAGTTTAAACCAAACATTATGTTATACATCCATTTTATCATTATTATTATTATTATTATTATTATTATTTTTATTTTGATGTATTGATTTAAAAACTGAACATTAAATATTAAATGATATAGTTATACATTACAACACATAATGAATTCATAACATACAATGAACTTATATAGTGTTTATCATTTATTTGGTCACGTTTTAATTAATTCAATTAATTTATTGTATCTATAGGAATGTTATTTATAAGATAATCATTTATATTATATCGGACATTAGGACATAATATTATTAATTTAGATTAGTTTTGTTATATTAAACGAACTTGTAATAACTATTATATAGATATTATCAAACAATAGGATGTGTATATAAAGGGATTGAACAGTTCAATTCTATATATTAAAACAGTTTTTAATATTTCAATGTTTTTAAACACTTTTAACCAAATATTATATTTATTTACATGAGCATAACAAGAGGGCATTACAAAGATTAGTTGTTGGCTACTAATGGTTATTATTAATAATATTATTTTTATTAATACTGTCACTTTCATTATTATATATATGTGAATATATCTTTAAGAAGAGATCTGTTTGTTTTGGCGCCACAAAGTTCATTTAAACTGATTGAACGCTTTCTTTAGCAGTTCTGAAGAAGACCAGTTGTTGAATGGTTGAAAGCGCTTAACTGCTGCTACATTTATATTTCATGTATTTCCTGGGTGCTTGATTCCTGTTTTTGTGTCGTTTTTATTCAAGTCTTTGCTGATTTGAATTTGTTTGTTTGGCGTTATGTGGATTAAACAGTTGCTGTGAGATTGTGGTGTCTACCTGGACTTTCGCTTATTGGTGGTACCGTAGTACTATTAGATGTATGATTATGTGTCAGTACATGTGTTCACCTCCAGGAGAGCTAGCAACTACCTATTTACACTTTTGAAAAAATCACATGGTCATGCAAACTTTTACTATTGGAGTAAAATGTGAATGCCAACAAATGATGTCTGTCACCAATTCACTACTATGGAAGAAGTCTCAGAGCAGGTAACTTCAGTAAATAAATGGAGTTAGGTTGTTTTGAAGTGTGTGTGTGTGTGTGTGTGTGTGTGTGTGTGTGTGTGTGTGTGTGTGTGTGTGTGTGTACTCACTGCAAGCAGATGATCATTTCTTCCACATCATCCCCTACACACACACACACACACACACACACACACACACACAATCTGCAATTTCTGATCACTCAATCACACCAGACTTTTGACAACTCACCAGACTTTTGACCACTCACTGGAAACCCAGGACCAGATGAAAAGGCAATCAGTGGTTATGACTATGATAACTAGAATGACATCAAAAGCACCAGAAACATTTCTATAGCTAGAATGTGGAACACAGAATTCTGCAAAGAGAATTCTAAAGACAGAATTTTAAATAGAATTAATCAGAAAGGAATTAAGAATAGCATATGATATAATTCTAAGCACATAAGTCTACAGAGAACATTCTGTGCACAACCTTACAGATATACTACCAAACACAAAATTCACAGATATGATTCTAAAAACATAATTCTACATTAGAGTCATTTGCATAAAATTCTGGAGAAGTCTACAGGTGCCCCTGTAAACACACAACTCAGTGAAATGAATTAACACACAATTCTACAGCTAAAATTTTAAGCAAAGAATGCTACAGTTATAATTATATAGATTTTTATGCAAAGAATCCTAAACACAGAATTCTGCAGACAGAATTCTACACACAGATTTATGAAGGTAGAATACAATGGACAGATTTCTTCAGATATAATTCTATACAAGAAATTTAAAGACAAAAAGTAAAAATTCTATTCCGCAAATCAAGTTTTAAAACAAAAAATGTAAACATGACTTTAAACACTAAATTGTATGTATAGAAGTCCAAACAATTCTACAGATTCATAAGCAAGGAATTATAAGTATAGCATTCTGCAGATAAAATGCACCAGGTAAAACTCATCAAGTACAACTCTAAACACAGAAAACTACAAATAAAATTTAGATTAGAGAATTTTGCAAGTAAGATTATATGGACAAAATTTTAAATATCAAAATATACATAGGCTTCCACTAATAGAATTTTGGACCTTGATGCTAAATGCCAAAGTCTGCAGATATAATTATATGCACAGAATTCTATAGATAAAGATAGAAATACAGAATTCTACTGATAGGATTATATACATAGAATTTCAAACACAAAATTCTGAGCACAGACTTCTTCAGAGAGAATTTATAACACTACATTCTACAAATATACTTTTATGTCTAGAATTCTAATTGCAAATGTTTGAAGACAGAAGCCTTTAAACAGAATTCTACAGACAGAATTTTAAATGGAAAATTCTATGGACTGTAGTCTATAAATAAACCTTTACAAAGTAAATCCTAAACACAGAATTCTAAATAAAAAAAACATCATATAGAGTTTTATTGCACAGAATTCTACAAACCAATATAGCAATATACACATAATTCTACACATAGAATTCTGTAAATAAAATGTGATGTATAGAATAATGATAGATTTCAAAACAGACCACCGGATTTACTATCCTTCCATGCAGAACTAGCTTAGTCCTGCATGGAAGTGGCCATTTAGAAGCAGGACGGCAGCGCGCCATACATATTAATGAAGACGAGCTGCCTGAGCTCTTAATCTTACATGGAGTGTGTAAGAGTGCAGGGGGCATGTCTGAGAGCAGAGTTCTCAGAATATACACGCCCCTGCAATGAAGAACAGCAGACAAGTCATAAAAGAATGAGCGAGATCGCTCATAGGTATATGCATAACCCCAGCAACATCCCCACGTGTACAAGAGCATACAGATTTTTTTTTATGAAACAGATGAAATTTAACCATAGGTGCAGGGGTTTACCCATTGCTTAGCTATGGTTAATGCAGCTTAAATGGCAGAAGAAGATAAAAAGAAAGATATATGCAACTGAAGCAATATAGCAATAGTGTAGTGGGCAGAGCATTTGCCTAACGAGCAGTCATTCCTGGTTTGAGTCGCACTGCAGCACTTTTCATGTCAAATCACTTTATGAACAATATTTTTAGCTGCATAACATACTAAATAACATATTTGTGAACTGCAGTACTGCATTAAATGCAGATGTCAGGTGTCAGTGTCATAATATTGCAAAGTCCACAGATAATCCATACAGTATATGTACACAGGAATCAGGGATACAAATGGAAGGTAAAATGTGTAATGAATGATGACTCCATACAGCTTCCAAATCCCCCACCTTCCCAAGAATCATTAGACATTACTATCTAAATTAGTGCAGTGGAAAGTGGGAGTAAGCACTAGTAAGCAAGTGTAAGCACTATTAAACAGTAGTAAGCGGGTTTAAGCCCATTTGCGTGGGGTTAAGCAGTGCGCACACAGGTTAAGCAATATTGAAGCTAACAATCTGTAAGCATATTTAACTGGAGGTTAGCGTTGCTTACCCTTGTGCAAACCCAAGCAAACCTGCTTACAAGTGCTTAAAAGTGCCTGAATCACTCTGTATGCAACAGCCGCTGTTCTGGCCAGAAACAAAATAAACAGCCTTTGCAAGTCTTGAACCCAGGACTGTGGACACTATAGTCACAGTAGTTAACCACTAAACCATCACAGCAGTACATGAGATTGAGGTACCACCAAACAAAGCCTCACTATAGCAAAATCAAACCGAAGATGTGAAAGGAATCTATATACAGTCTTATGTTCTATAACCTACTACATAACATAAATATGTGAACTGGAGTACACCTGTAGTACTGCAGTAAGCCCAGATGTGAGGTGTAATTGTAATAAAGTGTTGAAGTTCCCTAATAAACACAAGGACCCCATACAGAGTACGTGCACATGGATACTAGACACATATATAACATGTAATGAATAATAAATCAATGCCAAAAAGTAAATATAATACAAATGAAATATTAAGCAATGCTAAGCATTGCACAGGCCAGCTTAGTAGGTGTAAGCAATGTGTAGGCCAGCTAACTCAATTTGCCCATTGGTATACCCCTTTAAACAATGCCAACCTTAGGTAAGCAGGTTTGCCCATAGCTTAGCCTTTTCAAAATCATCCAATCATGGTAAAGTGTGGGAAATCGACCCTATTTAAACCCAACATGTGGGAATACATCTCATAAATACTTGTAGCTTCCCCTTGCAGGCACCATGTCTGGAATGGGAGAGGGTGTGCGCTTTTGGGCGCAGTGCTGGGGCATCCAGGAGTCCAGAGTCATGGCAGAACTCCTTGTCAAAGGCCATGAGCAGAGACTGCTGAAGGGCCAGTACCAGGGTTCCCAGTATAAAACGGACGCCTGGGACCATCTCGCCCGTGACCTCACCAGTGCCACTGGAATACCCCAAACTGGTGAGCAGGTCAGGCATCACTATGCTGACCTGAAGCGGCGAAAGGGGGATCTCTTGGATCAGTGGATCCAAGAGGCTAGGAGTACAGGAGAGGTCCCAGCTGTGTGTAAGTATCACTCCACTACCTGTTTAATAATTGCCAGCTCATGTATATTATGGATAAGTATGGCTAAATATTCCTCTTCTGTCCTTCCCAGTGGCAAGTGAGTGGGGTGCGAACCAGGAGGCCCATGGCTGTTGCTTGGAGAGGTTGCAACGTGAGACAGGTTAGTAATACTCTTGCATGTACTGTCATAGGAAATACATCTAAAAGTATTAGTAAGTTAATTGCCTGTATAAAACATGTATTGTTTAAGGCAAGTACTGCATACACCAGAGAATATGGCAGGAACGGTCTAATATAGGTTGTATGTAAATAAAAGCATAATAGCCTGACAATGAAGGTCTAACTGCTGGACTGCATGTGTTTAATCTGGTATCATATGGTAATGTAGATTTGCAATCACTTAATAGTACTGTTGTATTAAGCACTGTTATCCACACTGTGCAACATAAATAAAATGTGTAGGAATGTCTGTATATGACTGGTGTAATCCCCAGAGGTCATTAAGTACAACAGAGAGAGACATAGACAGAAAACAGTGAAAAGACAGGCAACAAAATCCAAATAGCACATGCAACTGAGATGTGAACTGTTGTATTTTTAGCACACACAGCTATGGTTCAAATCCTGGGAGTGGTAGTAGTCTGCATACAGAATCATACCCCACAACTGTACAGATATGTCCAGAATATCCAGTAAATTGGCCCATATCTGCTGCCTGTCACTCTGTCCCTTTGGGAAATCAGTGGGATGATCCCAGATGTATAGGCAGCAAACAAGAAATACAACTGATTGTCACACATCTATAAGAACAAACCTGTCACTCTACCAACTCCCCAAACTGTTATGAGAGTAATAAGCCAAGTATGTCCCATCTACACCCCCATGTTGTCAAGCTGTGACAAGACTGTGTACAGTAACAGAGTGAGATGTATGTGCATAATACTAATGTGGAATCTGGTACCTTGTGTGGCAACATTCAGGGAGTGCTAAAAAACATTGCTCCCACATGTCCATCAGATACGAACACTGTGCATAGAAATAAAAGACAGATACCCTGTACTGGTACTGTTTACTTTGGTATTGTATGGCACTGTTATTGTTGCAGTTGCTCTGAATAATAAGGTATTACTCATCACTGTCACCCACACTGTGCTACATAATATAACTGTCTAGGAAATCCTGTATAAGAGTGTTGTAATACAAGGTCAGAATGTAAAACCACAGGAGAATTATAGACAGACATCAGATAAGAGATATACAGCAATATCTATATAGCACACACATGTGTGATGGACAATGTTTTAGTGTTAGCAAACATAGCCATGGTCTGAATTCTGGGAGTGGAAGTAGGCTGCATACAGAATCATACCCCACAATGGTACAGATGTGTCTAGAATGTCCAGTATATCGGCCCATATCTGCTGCCTGTCCCCCTGGGAAATCAGTGGGATGATCCCAGATGTTTAGACAGCAAACAAGAAATAGAACTGATTGTCACACATATATAACTACAAACCTGTCACACTAGCAACTCCCCAAAATGTTACAAGAGTAATAAGCCAAGTATGTCCCATCTACACACCCATGTTGTCAAGCTGTGACCAGTGTGTGTACAGTAACAGAGTGAGATGTATGTGCATAATACTAATGTGGATTCTGATACTTTGTGTGGCAGCATTCAGGGAGTGCAAACAAACATTGCTCCCACAGGTCCATCAGATACGAACACTGGGCACAGAAATTAAAGATTGATACCTTGTACTTGTGCTGTTTACTTTGGCATTGTATGACATTGTTATTGTTGCAGTTGGCCTGAATAATAAGGTATCATTCATCACTGTCACCCACACTGTGCTACATAATATAACTGTCTACGAAATCCTGTATAAGAGTGTTATAAGTCACTAAAAGTTGAAAAGGGCAATAGTCTACATATGTCCCGGTTCACCAGCATGTGGTCAAGAAATGGCCAGAGTCTGTGCAAAAAGAGATGGACAGGTATGGGCATAGCATCAATCTGGAATCTGGGGGTATGTGTAGAAACAGTTAGTGTTAACAAACAATTCCTCCACAGGTATACCAGGAAAGAGGCGTATACTGCAGGTAAAATCAGTTCATGTATATATTTGTCGACAGCCATACCACTGTCCAAACTAAGGCAATAGGCTAGTGTACTAATACTTGTTAGGTACAGATAACAGCACTGCCTAGAAAAGTAATGCGAACTACAGGAATATACTAGCTGTTAATTGAAATATTTCTCCCCCATCATATCTGCAACAATAAACTAAATATCCAACTCAATTGGTGCGTGATGACTCATATGTCCTATTGTTTGATAATTATTTAAATCTGTTTCTATGCATGTTCTATGTTGAAATACTCCAACACTGGTGGCATGGTGCCATCAATGTACCTGCATGCTGTTGTAATTACCAATGTAGTCCCATATATGCAAGTGTTCTGTTTGTTATGCAACTGTTCCATATCTGGTGTCTGGGTTAATGGGAATGTCTATGCATGCTGTTATACCTAATCCTGGAATATGTTGACTATTACTAATCCACATATGTTGATAAAACATAAACACCATAGCACGTATGGAAATGCGGGTCCCAGCGGACCCACCTGTCCCAACTCAGCTGGCAGTGGCACCGGGCGCCAGCAGATCTGGGGCCCAACCCAGGACCTCCTAGTCCATTGGTCCTGCACCACCTTCGGGTGGAACCACCTCAGGGGATGGGGCTCACCCCCATGTGGGAGCAGGCGCAGACACGAACCTGTCACCCATCGCCAGGTCTGGGTTGTGGTTGGTCGCAAGCTTACCCAGGAGTTTGGAGATCTGCTACACCAGCTCGAGGGCTACATGTCATGACTAGAGGGTGGCCTGGCTCTCTGACTCAGCCCCCAGCACAGCCACCTTCGGGGCTGTGAAGGTGCAGTGGTGACTGCCCATGGGTGGAGACCTCAGTCCCACTGCTTCCATTAAAGGGATCATGGGCTTCCGATTTCCTAACATCCCTCTTCATCAAGGTGTTTCCCCCTACATGTGTCATATACCACCCCTGTATGCATCTTGTTTGTCTTGTCCTTTAACCTACCCAACCTACCTCCCCAAATATACCTACTATCCCTCCCCAACATTCCACTCTCATCCGAAAAAAAAAAGGGCAATCTGTTCCCAAAAAAAATCTCGCCCCATACATAGCTGTCCATTTCGCACACATGTCCACTGGACACATGTAATCTGGTCTAATTGGCATCACAAGATATTATTGTTGTCCTCACCCCTCTCTCAGAGGTTGGAGTGCCCAAATCTACCTCCAAATTCAATGCATATGCACAGGCTGTTGCTGTAGAAGAAATTGGCAGCTATGGACCTTTCCTACACCCTCCATGCACATCCCTAGCTATTTTCCCTATTGTCCTTCCCTCTTTGTGCCCCTTTTTCACCACTTTCCTATCAACACTTTTTTCTTTCAAAGAAATTAGCACAGGGGTAAGCGGGAGTTAACACTTTTAAGCAGCAGTAAGCAGGTTTAAGCCTGTTTGCATGGAGGTAAGCAATGCCTACACAGGTTAAGCAATTGAGAAGCTAAATCAGTATAAGAAACTGTAACCGGAAGTTAGCAGTGCTTACCTCTGTGCAAACCCACTTACAACTGCTTAAAAGTGCCTTAATCACTCTGTATCCAACAACCCTTGTTCTGCCCAGCAACAAAATAAACAGCCTCTGCAAGGCTGAAACCCAGGACACTGCACACTATAGCTAAAGTGATTTAAGCCATGACAGATATACATAACCCTGATGTTTTCATAAACATATCATCCAGCACAGTCATTCAACAGTACAGGAAATGTATTTAAGCGTGTAGATGTATGTGTGTGTGTATATATATTTATATCTAAATAGATATGGATCTCATACTATTGAACGACAGTTCAATTGTCTGAATCCACATCTACCAAACACACTTTAGCGAAAGCGCTATTAACTGAAAAAGCACTTTTGCTAAAGTCCCTAACATAAAAAAAAATAAAAAATAAAAAACAATATATGTAAGCATAAATATATATCTACAGACATATATCTATAGATATAAAAGAGAACATAAAAACATATAAGTCCACATGCACCATTAATGGGGGTGAGGGGGCCCAAGCAACATACGTTTTGTATGTATTGATACCCCCCCACCCACAGCCAAACACGTCTTCCCTGCAATATATTACCAACTGTTGCAAATCCCATAACCAGGACCTGACACAACATGGGCACAAGATGTTAACAGTACTCCATCCCACCTGTATGATATCAGGCTGGTATCAGTAACATATCATGCAGTACAGTCTGGCTACCATAGGGAATATACAATGCGGAAGCAATCAACATTCCTAAGTTACATATACACCGACACATATATGCATATACATATATATATATATATATATATATATATATATATATATATATATATATATATACATATACATGTGCACACAATACGGAACACTCACTATGCCTACAGTTGCCACCTTACCAACTGGACACTGTATGAGCCACCCATACAAATGACAATTGTTGCCTGCAATATATACCCACAGAGAGGTCAAAGGATTTAACACCACACACAGGTTTGCATATATGGAAAAGCTTTATATGTGTACTATTACAGTTGTATATGCCATGTCATATAGCTATTTAGACTCTGACATACATATAAACAGACTAATGCAACTGTCAAACAGATAAATTAATACAGTATTCTGGAAAGATTTTCATATGTTGCTGTCCAGGCCAAGGCCTTCAAGTAGTACAATAGTAATGACAGACTGGGCCACAGGATAACAATCAATCAAAAGTAAGTAATGCAGATGCATAGTCCAGCAGCCTCTATCTATACTCTGTACACAATCCCGGGGGGGGGGGGTAAAGACCTCATTTGACACAAAGGGATGTATCTGTTACATAAAAAGGCATAAGTGACACCATCACAATCACTGACAAACAGAACAGTCTGTATGGCAGGAAGCAGTAGATCTGCATTTACCCAAGGTGAATTGTATGGTAATGTACATCCAGATACCTTAAGGCAGCTTACCCCTGATATCCCCACATGTTGTAACAGTCTAGGTTAGTTATGGTGCATCCCCCCATAGACTGACATACAGGGCCATATACCACTGTTACATACACTCGCCTGTGGAGTGCATAAGGACACACATGTATTGTGTAGATGAAGCCCGCACATATATGGACCCAACCCCACAATATGTGTGGGGGCCACAACAGCAGTAAAATAATGGCAGGAATGGCATACTCAAAGCCCACTACATAACCCCTGACAGCATGTCAAAACCCTCGTATGTAGGTGGAGGACAGAGGCTGGAACACAGGCCCATATGTGAAACAGTGTTGTCATACACTAAGCAAGTCACTGGTGTTACAGTATAGTCTGCAACATGCCCTTAGTCAGGAATATGAAGTTAGAAACACAAATGGATGTAGTCATGTACTCATAGTACTCAACACACAGGCTGCCAGTGATATATCTGACACAAGACCTGTGTGTTGGACAGACAAAACATAATAGGCACACCTCTGGCCATCAAGTGGATAGGCCCACAGTTGAGAGCTATGCAAAAAGACTGCATTCCATGTTAAACTAGTGTGTACACACAAACCCTGTAACACTGGTGCTATACAATGCATACAACAACACTACTCACACTCTGTCTGTAGTTCTGGAACCTCATACAAATATGTTGTTGGCCTGAGTGTGCAAGTTCTCTTGTAAGAGGTATTGCTACCTGCTGTCTGTAACACTGCTGCCCACACACAGGAAGGATGTCCACCATACAGGAAAGGTAAAGGGACCATGGCTACATGATGTAGGGATTTATAGTAGTGGGTTCCCATGACAGTGGTAATTGGAAGTACTACACAGCATGCTGCATGCAGGTAGCAAGTGGAGGACATTGATTGGTGCAGAGGCCATCACCTGATCATGTGCATCACCTACAAAATCCATGCTGCAATCTATTAAAAGCAGCTCAATCCATTTACTGGAGAGAGACCGAGATAGAGAGAGAGAGTGACTGAAAGGCAAAAAAAGAAAAAACACAGCAAAAATAAAAAAAAAACATTCATCCAGCAAACTATCCAGAAGAGACATCATTCCCACAACAGGTATGTAAAGTACATATGCATGTAATTGACTGTAGTACTTGGTCCATAATAATGGGATAGATGATGTGGAATGATTTATATGTGCCATCAGGTGTTGTAATGATGTGCAGCTGAACTACTACTAAAGACAATAGAGTCTGTCCCTGTGGGTAGTGGGCCATACCCATAAACTGTGCAGAGCAGCACTGACTGATAAGATGTAAGCCGTCATAGTGTGTGTTGTGTAATAGGAAGCATGTATATTATTGTGGCCAATAGCTGGTGGTGGATGTAATGCCATAATGATGGACATGTGGGTTCCACAACCCACCACTTGCAGGATACTCAGGTTAACTTGTATTGTAGCATGCTGGAATGCCATAGGTGTGTAATAGGGTTACCTGCAATATGGCCCTATCTATACCCCCCTAATGTTAGTCTGTGTCCATATGTGGCACGTGTTTGTGTTGTAGCAAGTCAATACAGTGTAGCTGTGCAGGAAGGTGTTGTGAGATTGTGGACCTGATGTCTGAATGTACCCCATATATAAGTATGTATATGTGTACATGTGTGTGTGTGTGTGTGTGTGTGTATAGTATATATATATATATATATATATATATATATATATATATATATATATATATATATATATATATACATGCATGTCCACAGATATACAGATACCCATATGTAGACATATATATAAATACATATATAATCATATCTATCTACACATATATACCTATGTGCACATCTACATATATACAAACACACACACACACACGTATGTAAATACATGTCCCCTATATTACCATCACAGTGCTGCATGCTATGTGTGAGGGAACAGCACACATAGCAGTACACACAGATATTTACAGCTGTCTGTGTGTGCAACATGGATGGGTATGTCACATGTGAACCCCTTGTTGGGACCACATTGCCCTTGTCTGTGAAGTAGGGAATGGGAATATGGGGAAGTATGCCAGGTATAGTTGTGGAGGTGGTCCAGGTTGGTAGATATAGAGGACAGCCTACAGGGTGGTATGTGATACATGTGGTGGGTAAACACCCTGGATGGTGTGTGTGGTATGTGATGTTGAAGTCCCATGGGCCCCAATATGGGCACAATGGGAACAAGCCTCCCACCCACTGCTACTCAGAACAGCAGTCCATGTCCCAAAGGTGCTTGGCCTGGAGGCTAAGCAGGAGGAGCATGTGGACCCTGTGAATGTGTACTGGTTGCCTCAAGGTATTGTAGCACATCTCACATGTGTCTGTGGAGCCCACTATGGAATAGATCGTGGACCTGACCTCGGGAGACAAGATCATGTCCATGTGTGCCCCCAGGGGGGGATAACATCCCCTGACTTGGTTCCACCTGAAGATAGTTCTGGAACAGTACATTAGGAGGCCCCAGGGAGGGTCCCACATGCAATGTGGCCTGGTAACATGGGTAGATGAGTTTGGAGAGGTGGTTCTGCTGGCATGTATTACCTAAACATGCTATTGTGTCACTGTTATAGAACATATGTGGGTAGAAATAGTCTACACAATCCCAGAACATGTCCAACAGCATGCATAGATATCCCTAATAACACAGAATGTCAGATGTGCAGCAATCACATAGCAAGCATACCACAGGCATATATGGAACCATAGTGGCCCTGACAATGGCATGCAGGTGAGTAGTCTGTAACAGGCCAGCAATGATCGTGTCCACATAGGGAACATGGCTACAAACACATAGCACAAAGTGTGGTACAATATAATATCTATCCCACTGGTAGGTAAGCTGTAGCCATACCTATTGAGTTGCGTTTACAGTTTGTTGTCACTGATATGGTGGGGGGGGGCATGACAGAGATGTGTATTAAGAACTGTGGTAACCTTGCTGTAAGATTTGCTCAAACCTGTTTCCGTCTTTATGTCTTTCAGGCAGGATGTCACATGGACGGCTCCCTGCTTACTCAGCTGCTGAGAATGAAATAGTGCTAAACCACCTAATCCGGCACTACCCTGTTCTGTTTGGCCAGGCCACCCATGAGTAGCAGGAGCGGGCCACCCTGTGGAATAACCTATTCCACAGGGTCAATGATGTCAGACTGTACAACCGCAGTTATGACCAGGTCCGGCATCATTGTTCTGACCTGCTTTGCAATGTCTGTCAGTCTGATGCTGCAGTCCAGTGGATCACCTCACAACAGGGGGGGGGCATGCCATCCATCCCCCAACACATGTTGAGGAGCTCCTCAGCAGCCTTGTGACACCTGCACATCTGCATAGCCAAAACTGCCGTACACCATTGTGGAGGTGGGTGCTACCCACACACTGGCTGAGGAGCTTGCAGGAAAGGCCACAGGGCACATCAGTAGACCACTGTTGTGTATACATCTGCATCTGTACAGGTAGATCGTGCATATCTGACATGTCATGGGTTCATAGATTCATCGGTAGGTACTAGGCTATTGGCTCTAGGGCCTATATAAGCCTAGCCAAAAATGTACCCTGGCTTTTGCCACCCAAGAAAATTATTTTCCTGTGCCTCTGTCGAGCAGAGCCACAGAAGTGATCCCCGGGGTAAATTTCCTATTTCCTATCCAATCAACAAGATTTTTTTTGAAGAGTGCTAATGAGGAGCTCTGTTTGACATAGATAGGTAGTCTGTTCCAGAGTATGGAAAGTCTCTGGAACAGGAATCTATCCCTCCAGCATGTTCTGTTTATTGTGGTGACAAGGTTTAGGTCCCTACAGTGTGTAGTTCAGAGGGATTGGGATTTCCATAAGTGGAGCATGTCCAACAGCTCTGGTTTTGACATAGCTTTGTATGTTAGGCAGAGATCGCCTCTGAGTAGGCGAAATGTGACAGAGTAAAGTTGGAGTTTTTTGAGACAGTCTGTGTAGGGTATCTGTTTGAGGCCAGTAATCTTCTTTGTGAGGTATTTCTGTGGCCTCTCCAGTTGTCATAGATGTCTTGTGAGGTACATACCAAAAGGGCTGTTGTACTCTATAATGGGTCTAATGAGTTATGAGTAGAGGGAACAATGACCTCTTTTTTTCTGGATGAGAAACCTTTTGTGATGAGGTGTGCCATGTAGAAGGATTTCATGACCACTGTGGCAATGTGATTATCAAAGAAGAGACTACTGTCCATCTGTGTCCCAAGGTCTCTTATCACACTTTTGATGTTAAGTAGATTACCACCTATGTGGTAGTTCATGGGTACAGAGTTTTTACCAAAGGGGATGACAATGCACTTTTTGGCATTGAGCTTCAGGCCATGGTTTGACACCATGCATCTGTCTCAGTGAGGCCCTTTTGTAGGATGTCCACGTCATTATGAGTTTTGATTTTGGCTCCCAGTTTGCAGTGATCTGCAAACTTTGTTAGCCAAAGACCTTCTGTGCTAGGCTGTACTTCAGAGAAGTATATACCAAACAGGAGAGGACCCAGAACTGAACCCTGTGGTACTCCACTTGTCACTGGTCGGAAGTCGGATTTGGAGTCTGCTACTTTCACAGTGTGGGTTCTGTCCATGAGCCAGTTGGCAACCTATCTTGTGACATAGAGACTTATACCTAGTTTAGTGTGTTTATCTATAATTCCAGAGTAGGGGATTGTATTGAAAGCCTTGGCGAGATCTAGATAGGCTGTGTGAACCAACTTACCCTCATCTACGGCTTTGGTGACTGCTTCAAAGAAGTCTATCAGGTTTAGGAGACATGATCTGCCTTTTACAAACCTGAACTGGGTGGGGTCCAGAGTTTGGAGATTACCAGTGTCTTTGTTTATGAGTTCCATGATGATACATTCCATGGCCTTGCAGACCAGGCTCGTCAGGCAAATGAGGTGGTAGTTCCCAGGGTCCGTCATGGCTCCCCCTTTGTGGCGTGGGATAAACATTGAGGTGCACCATTCAGTGGGCATAAAGCCTGAGGTGAGGCTATGATTGAACATGGTACTTAGGTGGGGTGCCAGTTCGTTCTGTAGTTCATGTAGAATGCAGCCTGGGATATTGTCGGTTCCCATGGATGCTGTGTTCTTAGCTTTGGAGAGTGTGTTTTTTACCTGTGCAGCCATGATTACAGGAACTTTGCATTCTTCCAGTATAGAGATGGGCCCTCTAGGGAGTGAGAGGGGGGTAAAGTTAGCAGTGAACCTATCTGCCAGGATGTTGGCAATATCAGTATATTTAGTGCCATTGTGCTGTAACTCAGAGCAGATATGAGTGTTGCCATTGAGATTCTTGACATAGTTATAGAATGCTTTGTGGTTGTGTTTAGTGTCAGTGGTAAATTTGTTTTTGTAATTACCTTGGGAGGATTTTATGAGGGATCTCAGCTTCTTACTGAGGCTGACCAGGGAGCTCCTCCAGTCATGGGATTTTACTCTTTTTTGCAACAGTTTCTTTCTTCTGTTGTAGAGTTTGTTTATGGCAGAGGACCACCAGATTGGCTTCCTTTTTTTGGAGGATAGCATCTTGTTTCTGTTAGGGATAGCACAATCCATGCACTCATGTAAGTGCTTATAAAGTGCATTTGTGTAGGATTTAGCAGTCGTACCTCTATTGTCCGACTGCATGGGTGTCATGAAGTTTGTCACTTCTGTCTTAAAAAGTGTGAAGTTGGCTTTGGAGAAGTTTTTTATGGTGGTTTCCCTAATGGGGGGTGGGGGTGGGATTTGGATGTCTAAGGTGATTAGCTTGTGGTCATATCTGACCAACAAGGAATTGACCTCTGGTGTGGAACATCAGTCGCCCATGTTGGTAATGACCAGGTCTAGGATATTGCTGCCCCTGGTGGGGGTGTGATTAAGTTGATCCAAGATGTTGGAATTTATGAATTCCGGAAAACGTTGAGCAAACGAATTGGTACATGAGTAGTTTTCCCAGTTAATGGTTGAGTAGTTGAAATCTCCCATTATTAGGGTTTTGGGTTGTACCCTAATATTTGCCAGTGCATCAAGAAATGAGGAGTGGGAATCCTGGGGCATGGTGGGGGGATCTGTAGCAAACTACAATTTGGATTGTGGTCTTGCCCAGAGTTAGTTGCATTTGGATAATCTCAGATGCATTATGCTGTGCAACTAGCCTGGAGGTGTGGATATCCTTAATGAATATGGACATGCCTCTGCCTTTAGTGCTTTGGTCCAGGTTAGGTGGCAGAAAGGTGTGGTATGAATTATAGCCTAGTAATGCAGGAATGCTCTCTGGAGCTTTGAACCAGGTCTCTGTCACTGCACAGATGTCGATGTTCTCCATTTTAAGGAGTGCCTCGAGTGAATGCATTTTGTGGTTTAGACTTCTAGCATTGAGTAGCATTATCCTCAGATTTTGCTTGCTTGTACCTGTTACAGTGGTGAATTTGTCATTTGTCATTTACATGTCATAGATATAGTTTGTTGCTGCATAGTAGTGATAAACAGATGTGCATACATGGTAGTATTGTGGACATGTACTATTGATGTACTGTAATGCTGCACCTACCTTGTAGCAATGCCACAGTTGTGGCCATTGACTTTGCATCTCTCACCCTCTTATGTAGGTCCCTCCAGTATACCACCAAGGCAGCAGCCTGTAGCTGGTGACTATGGTTTATGTGGATGCTTGCCAATACACCGGGCATGTAATGGCTATGGTATATTCCATGCACACATCTAACACACCTACCCAGAATAGATGCTGTACATGTGCATGCATTGTTGCTGTTAAATGCATGGCATCACAGTGGTGACCATGATGGGGTATTGGAAGGCTATGTCAGATACCTGCAAGATAACTAACATCCTGTCATTGTGGATTGTGTCCACAGGGATTAACATAATGGTGGGAGACATGGCCTACAGTAGGGACATGTGTGAAACATCAACTGTATACAGTGCAACAACAGTGTATATACCAGTAGTACAATGGCAACTGTTATAGAGTTACACTATGGCATAACGTATTACTGTGGTCCACATTATCAGCTGGAACTAGGCTGTAACATGTGGTGTTCAGTATTTGGGACACTGCAAACTGACACACATGCGTAGGCCTTACTTGTCAAGCATCTGCAAAAAGGCTGAAGGTGGGGAGGGGGTGTCAGCATGACACAACAGTGTAGTGCAGCAGGGATCCTAAGGATGCTAAGAATGGCTGTATCTGCACACAGTCAGGTTCAGGAACTGTAGCAGATGTAACCCTACCCCAACAGCAATAGTGATAGCAGTGTATGAACACCAAGGGATGTGCACATGAGTAGACCTTGCAATCATGCAGATTTGGAGGACATGTGTAGGGCAGACTGACCATACATTGGCAAATCCAGATGGCCCTTGCTAGTATACCCCTACCAGGAGTAGCAACTGCTGTAGTACACATAACAATAGGTGCAACAAACTGTCATGATAAGGGTGTGCACACATATGCACACCCGGAGTGTATGCATCATGGTCAGCATCCACACACCTAACACATTCTGTAGACACTGCATGTGAAAGTACAGGACATATTTCATATATCGGGCTCATGTACTCTTAATATATGCGGTGATGTGGTCCCATGGCAGATCAAGGAAGGGTGCATCATATCAATAAGGGTGTGTACACTCCCCATAGCCCCGGTATGGTCTGACAGCTGTCAGTGTAATAGTATTGGATTGGTCATGCATGGTCCGTTGATGTTGAGATCTGTAAACCAAACATCAGGCATTCAATATGACAACTGTCCACATATCATCCCAGGTATGTATTGCTGAAAAACATAGGGGCTGTGAGCATTAGAGCTGACATAACTGACACAGTACTATACATTCAGCAATAGGTTGTACACCTGTGAGGTTTGGTACACAGTACAGGGCAGGGTGCAGAACAGGTGCACAGCAATATTGTGTACATGGGTGCAGTGGTATCCAAGGGAAGGGGAATCACCTACTAACACAGCACATGCATCACACACATTAATGCTGTTGCTAGCATGGATTGACTATAGCTGCACTGCATGCTGTTGTGTACCATATGTTATGCATGTTGACAGATGGGTAATAGGAGGACTGTTGTTACTAGCATTGTGCAACCTCACCTGTGTGTGTGTGTGTGTGTGTGTGTGTGTGTGTGTGTGTGTGTGTGTGTGTGTGTGTGTGTGTCTCAGTGGGTGGTTATTTTGTCTGTAGGGTCACTCTGGTGAAGTGGAGGGAGGTTGATGCATGTAGAATACGTGTGTGCATGTCTGTGTGTTTGTGTGGGTGTCCATGTATGCACATGTGTGTTTGTGGGGTTGTTCATACAGCAGTACTTCCCTTTGGGATTGTGTAGTACATGGACATGGACTGACACATGACACACCAGAAATACTTGTTGTGTATGTAATCACAGGACAGCTGATAGTATAATAAGGTCTGTAGCATGGAACATGTATTGGGAGGGAAGGTAGACACCATGTTTACCCTTAATATCGCATTCAGCAGAGATGTGACTGACAACCCATGTATGCAGCACTACAGATGCATTGGGGAATTACTAGACAACATCAGGGAGTGTATCAATATATTGCAGTTGTCACATGATAGGTTGATTGAGCAGCATATCTGGCATGTACTGAGCAATACTTACACATGACACTCCAGTGCGTGATATTATGAAGTGAACATAGATTCCCCTCACATATAGGGGCCATGCTCAAGATGTCCGGACATACACAGAGTAAACACTGAATGACAGCAGTGAGACCATGTAAAACCACTTCACTCAGGTCAGGGAGGTAATGGAGTAACAGGTCTTGTGTTGTGATCACTTGTCTAGGCATTTAGAGGAATGATACGTTAATGAGTGGTATTAATGACTGTATGTTACCAAGTGTGATGCAGGATGGAGAATGCATGGGAATAAATGTGGGATTGTGTGTAAAGTCACAGACAGGTAGGTATTAAGGTGGTGTGTGTGTGTGTGTGTGTGTGTGTGTGTGTGTGTGTGTGTGTGTGTGTGTGTGTGTGTGTGTGTGTGTATATGTGTGTGTGTGTGTGTGTGTGTGTGTGTGTGTGTGTGTGTGTGTGTGTGTGAGTGTGTGTGTACTGTTATGCAATGCTGTACAGGTCCTAAAGTGTGTTTCTTGTTTTCCCCCACAGGTGGCAAGATGGGTCAGGGTCCCTCCTGCATGCAATCTGATGTTGGTGTCCATACAGACCCCGAAGATGATGATAGTACTGTTAAGGCACAGGTGGGATTGTCAGCGGCCAAAGCAGCTCCATCATTTGACATCCTCCTTTTAGCCACCCCAACCCTGCACACAGCTTCAGTGCCTATACATACCCCATACCAGTGGCCATAATGGAGGGACAGCTGGCGTTTGGTGGCAGTGCACAGGAGAGTGTGGTAATCATGCCTACTATGTCTGGTCACAGCAGACATAGCCAGATGTCCGGCAGGGCACCACATAGGCAGATGTCCCAGGGTGCTTGTGGTAGGGCTGCTGGTCATCATGCCCCTGGCAGATGCACCACAACTGGTACCACCAGGTGCATGTTTCAGGCTGTCATGGCGGCACAGGCACATATGGAATGTTACACCAGACAGGGCCTGAGGCTGCAGAGGGCTGCTCTCACATCTGCAAGCAACAACTTCTCTGAACTCTCTGGTGCCATCCGTGCTTATACCAAGCTCATGGATAGACGGTCTGGTGAGATGAAGGCCCTCATCGACCATGGTTTGTCTGTGCTTGAACATGTGGTGGGAGTGCGGCAAGGGCTGTGTGGATGTAGGCCAGCAACACCAACAGCTGGCAATGAACGTGGACATGCTAGGACACCAAGGGCTCCTGTAATCTCAGTACCAGCCCTGCCACTGTGGGGGGGGGTACTGTCCACACCACACCACAGCAGGCCTCGAGCACGTGGTCCTTACCAGTCCCAGGAGGGACCTGGTTCCAGCAGATATCTGTCATCATCAGGGGAGAGTAGAACATTGAGGCCTGTACCCTGGCAGTCACAGTCCACGTGTCCATGGCCAGAGGCAGTGAACTGTACACCCTGCCAGGTATGGTCTACAGCTGTCCATAAACACCTGTGTAGGGCAGCTAGATCGCAGAACTGTATGCATGCATACCCACACACCATACGAACACACCTAGGGCAACCCCATACCTACACACACCACATCACCATACCCAGTTCACCTCATTGCACCCCTCACCCACACACATGGTGTCAAATGTATGGCCCACCCTTGGCCTCTGTCAAACAAACAACACACCCTGTGCATATGATGATATCTGTGCCACATCCCTGTCATTCATAACATTGATGCAGGGATAGGCTAATATGGTTCTGATGCACACAGTGACTGTACTACAGTGTACCAAAGTACTGCAGTGTAACATGTCAGGGGTAAAGTCTAATGCATACATGTCAGGTAGTGCAGCCTTCCAGCAATGATGCATTATAGCTGTTAGTAACACTGGTTGATTATGGTATCCATAATGTTATCCATTTGTGCTGTAGGTGTACATGTGTCAGCACGAGGATGGTCTGCAGTCATATTCCACAATGGGGTATGGCACTGTGGTAACACCATGGCTGTGACATATCTGAGGTATAGTTGAACACATGACACAGGTTTGTATAACAGTTATTGCTTGTGCCACATGGACAGGTGACCCACTGGGATGTGTATAATCTGCAACTTGATGTAGACCCATCCACATACACGCACATTCTTACTTGGCAACACTGGGAGTAGACTCCTACCTAGGTATGTAGTGCTACTGAAGTGTGTGGCTTTCATCGCACACACCACACAGCGTTTAGGGTGAGGTGTGTTCCAGGTTAAATGTTACATGCAGAACATCCCCAGACACGTACAGTATGCTAATGGGGGGTGTAATGGGTGTATATGAACAATGCATAGTGTGACATACCTTCATATACACATTAACAGACATAACAGGCAGACACATGTCTGAGAGACCTGGGCCTATCGCTGCTAACTAACTTGACCATGTGTCTAATGTGTTACAGGTAGCCTGCACACAGCACATGCATAACTGGGCTGGATTGTGGTATCAGTTACCTGTATGGTTGATGATGACAGTGGTAACTATAAAGTGGTACATAGGAAATATACCGGGTGTACCTTGGTGTAATGACAGTGTACACAGCACCCACATCCTCCAGTGGATATTGTACTCCCTGAAACCCATGATGACACTCTGACATACTCACCATCACACATTGCCCACGACTGCAATAAAACCCATTGTATATCCCAACAGTGGTACTACAGGGATATGCGTCTAATGCACATGCCACAGGCATAGTAGGGTTTTGCATTATCATGCCTCAACTATGGGCAGCAACAACACTATCTGTACTACGGTGTGGCAATGGGTATTGTAATAGGAGTATGTGGCCTTGGAATGCTGTTCCCTACCGATATACAGACATGCACACATACACACACTTGCCAGAACTCAATGGGTATCCCATGCCTATCAACCCATTTATACAACACTGGTGTGCTGGTACTGCAAGGCTCATGTAGCCAGTAGGGAGAGGAGCATAACAGGGTACATGTAATGTCCCATACAGCAGCAGCCACAACTGACTATGTCAATGGGTGTTGCGGTGGTTGCGAAGGCCCTCATGGAATTCCCAAGTGTGGGTGTGCTAACACATAGACACTGCTATACTCAGTAATGCACACATGCACATGTGTCAGTACTGGGGTACCTCACAGCAGGTGGTCATAGTTGTGTACCTAGCTATTGTCAATGGAGAGATGGGTTGTGTAGGGGATGTGTGTACAGTGGTATCCTTCCACCTGCCATGTGGCAGCAGGCAATCTAGTGACAAACACCACTATGGTGACCCTCAGGGTGAGAGTGACATGCATCAGCCAATCCTCTGGGTGCCTCCTGCACATGGCCACTGAGGTGATCAAGTTGACATGTATGCAACATGTATTACAACATATGGTTAGTGTCTGTAATGGAGACCTGTACCCAAGCATGTTCTGTTGACTGTGGTAGTGTAGTGGAGGTACTCGTGGCATGTGGTGCATACAGGGTGTTGTCTCCTTTATGTGGCAGTTCTTACACAGCTGGGCAGACATGTCAGTGTCAATCAAGCATAAGTTGCCTGTACATATCCCAGCTGGATACCTGCCATCTGCACATCTGTACAGGGACTGACAGTCATCAGCTTGGCAAGTAGCTATGCAGTAGGATGAATGTGTTGACAGACATTTGACAACAATATGCATGCCATAACTACATGATGGAAGCCCTCACTAACATGTTCTGTACAGACAGAAGTCTACAGTTACATTCCACATGTCGGATCATTATCCAGTAGGGGATATATGCTGTGACACAGCTCACACACCAGGGATACAACAGGGAGGCCTCAGAGTCCAGCTATGCCTGCAGGTGTGCCTGTTGTCAGTACTACATTTAGCACTCTACTCTTGCCTGAGAAAGCATTGTCAACAGTAGTACCACCATGATACACTACATGCCAGTGTGACAGCACATACCCTGGGCTACTGCCCCTGTATGTAACACATTCATATGGATAACAGTGCTGTACAGGCCTCATATACTAGTGTGTCCCAGACATGACACTCACACCCCTTGCTACTGTAATGACAGATAGGCGCATATGTTGTACATGACATTACATACATTTATTACAGATGTCATTACCCTGCTATGTTATTAAACTTTGTGGTGAGAACTGGTTACCAGGGCTAAGCCATGCTTGGCAGGTATCAACTATGCTCCGATATAACAGCTAAGCTGATTTGCACACTGGTAAGCGAAGCCTACACTGTGTAAGTGCCCATACATTTACCCTTAGCTTAGCACTGCTTAGTTTCATGCAAACCCATGGAAACACGCTTAAAGCTGCTCCTCAGATCTGTTCAAAACTGCCTTAACCACTCTGTATCCAACAGCTCTTGATCTGCCCAGCAACAAAATGAATAGCCCTTACAGGTCTTGAACCCAGGACCCTGTACACTATAGTCACAACACTTAACCACTACGACATGACAATTGTGAAGACTGCTGTTGTTTTTCCAATATATCTGTCAATGCACATATTGATTAGTATTGAACAATTGCCTTTACTTCCACAATTGCGTAGTACTTGTTATTAATATGACTGTTGCATCACCTATTGAAGCAGCAAACGGGATGGAGAGGTCGTTCCAACAGCAGGGGGCCACGAAAGAGGAAGGGCTCAGAAGAGAAATACGGATCAACAAGGAAGCTAAGAAATTGAAATCCCTAGTATATAATATGTCTGACATTGTTTTATCTGAATCTGACATCTCATTACTTAACAAAGGTCTCAAGTTTATTCCTTCCCAAACCAGCTATTTGAATGATGTTTTAACTGACTTAAGATTATTTTGTCGTAATGTGTCTTTGAAAATTCTTTTTAAAGATAATAGTGCTATGAACACTGATGCCCTAAGGAATTTTTTTAAATGTAAAAGTAATTTTGTACCTTTAATGCCACATAATGTAGAAAGTTTCTTGAAAATGTGTGAGAAAGATTTTTATGAATGGTTTGCTCAGAATAGAAAAAGATGTAGTTTTTTTAATGTCACTAAAGCAGAACAAGATTCACTCAATAACTTAAAAAGATTAAGCCAGCTGATAAAGGTGGGGTGGTGGTGATTATGAATACATCTGACTATATTAGTACCATGATCACACTCTTATCAGATAATAGTACATATGAATTGGTTACTCATGATTGTGTGAAGAGAATTATTAAAGGTGTACAAACTGACCTATATGACTTATTAATGTGTGGTCAGATAAGTTGTGAGTTATATGAGTATTTCTCAATGGAATTTCCAACAATTTCTATCATTAAAGGCTTGCCTAAGATACACAAAAAGATTAATCCTGTACCTATGAGACCCATTGTTTCCAGTGAACGGTGGATGACCTCCACCATCTCCTCTTTCATAGAATGTCTTTTAAGACCCTTAGTGAATGAGATTCCTAACATTCTCAGAGATTCTTATCAATTGATAGAATTTTTGGCAGAATTTAAACTGGATAAAACAGTTAATCATTATTTGCTCGTTACTATGGATGTAAAAGATTTATTTACTTGCATCCCTAATGATTTGGGACTCCAAGCCATTAGACAGGTCCTAGTTACATCCTCTCAATATAGTAACAATAGACAAATTTTGATTAACCATTTATTAGATTTAGTACTTAGTAATAATGTATTTTTATTTCAGAATAGATATTATTTACAAAAATGGGGGTTGCCATGGGCACCCCCTGTGCTAATAGTTACGCTAATCTTGTATACCATTGGGAACGTAACTATTTGTTTAAACATGCACAGTTTAGGAAAATAAAATTATACAAGAGATTTGTGGACGATGTTCTTTTTGTCTGGGAAGGTACTGAGGCAGAATGTATTAGTTTCATTAAAGAAGTAGAAACTACTACCCCTTTTTTAAGGTTTACAGCTGAAACTTCACATGTACAGGCACACTTTTTAGATTTAACACTAAAATTTAATCCTGAGGGAAAGATTGTTACTTCATTGTATAGGAAACCTACCTGGAGGAATACATTACTTCGATATGAAAGCATGCATCCCAGATTTACCTTTCGAGGGATTGTTCTTAGTCAACTGCATAGGATAGTTAGGATATGTAGTGATAGCACTGTCCTAAACTCAGAAATGAATGAACTTGAGATATTATTCAGAGAAAGAGGATATTCTAACACTCTAATTACTAAATGCAAACAAAAAATTTTTAATAACATGAATAATGGGTCTTGCACAGCACACTGTGATGCGAGACAGATAGCTCACATTAAGAAATATAGAAAAGGAAAGTTCACAGAGAAATTATCCTATGTTACCAAATACACTAGTGACATTGTTTGTCTTAATAAAATTATTAGTAAAAACTGGAATGTATTAGTTATGGATTCTTTTACTAAGACCATAGTAGGTGATTATCCTAGGTTTAGTTACAGAAATTGTAACAATCTAAAACAGCTACTCTGCCTAGAGAAAACTTGCTCATATGGTTTTGAAAGAACTACACCAAAAGGTACCTTTTCATGTGGCCATTTTCACATGTGCCCACACATCTCCAAGAATCTCTATTTTTCACATCCAGAAGGTTTTTTTACATTTACACCACAATATTATAGTGACTGCAATAGTGTTAATCTTATTTATTTAGCAACCTGTGATAATTGTGATGCATTCTATGTAGGCTTGACTAAGAGGAGACTTAGAGACAGGATTTATAATCACTGTTATGACATCAAAAAAGGACATGAACGCAATGCCTTAGCCAAGCATGTACTAGAATTTAAAACCCACACCTTTAGCTTTAAAGTTTTGGAGATGGTTGCCCAAAACCTTAGAGAAGGTGATAATATTAACCAATTGGCAATTATTGAATTAAAATGGATCTTTATCTTGAAAGCACATATTCATCCAGGCATTAATCAATTTGTTTCCATTAAACCCATTTTAAATAATAGAAAATTATAAAGAAGTTTTTTATTTTTATTCTCATCTTTATTTTTATTTACAGCCCATGTTATTATTTTTCTTGATTTAATGCATTTTTTATATATATTTTATTTATTAATATGGTCTTATAAATTAGATACATTTGATATCACTTTTATAATATTTATAATATTTATAATAAAAAATATAAAATATAAATATATTTGTCCTTCATGATGCTTGAATCATGGTTATATATTTTTTGCACATAACCCGAATAATTTGATAATGTTTAGGGCTATATATTTTATCTTTTAAAATATTTTATAATGAATTAAAGTGACTTGGGATATGTGTAATTTTTCTTTTTATAATCTATTTATGACATTTAGTAATAGATTGGGAATAATGGTTAGTAATATTTGAATATATTTTTATAAAATAACCTTAATAATTGATGAATTATAATAGTAAGAGATGAATATTTGATATATTTGCTTTAGTAACTTTCTGTCTTTCATACATTCTCTGTATAAGGCATGCATATAATATTTATTCTCGAGCATTTCTGTTCGTTGCACTAAACGCACTTTATCAAAATGTAGCGTCATGCTATAAGCGTTTTCCATGATGCCACCCTGAAAATTGCTGATTTTTAAACACATGGTCTGATTCTGATATTTTTACGAAGCATGTAACATAACTTTATCAGATGACATGCTTCAGATTGGAATATTATTTCTGTTTATACATTTGGACACTCAGAATTAAATTTTGGAAAAAAACACAATAATACAAGTTTAATAAAGGTTTGGATGCCAGTTTTTTAAGAATTCTTATAATGATTATGCGTCAACAGATTATATTTTTGTTGTACATCTTTTATATGTGGTGAATGCATATCTATGGTTTGTATGCATTATATTCTATAGCTCTGAACGCACTTTGTATAACAGCAGCGCATAGTTTTGCTATTAATGAAATAATCATAACAATATTCCCAAAGAAACAGACTTTTTAACAAATGCTTTACTGACACGTTTATGACATATAATTATCAAATATGTAATATGCTGTTTTTGGTTTGAATGAAATATTGAGTTTTTTAACTTCTTTTTTAATTGCAATGTTTATAGCTTTTAAATATGTTAATAATTGTATTAAATGTGGTTTTGGATTGTGGTTTAAAGGTTTCATCCTTTATGCATTTAGTAGGATCTGTCATATACATCTTTAAATGATCAGATTAATCAATTAGTCAGTTAGCTTAATTGAATTATTTTTGGCTTGCACGCCAAAAAGATCTGTATAAAACAACAGTGTTTTTATTTTAAATTTACATCTGAAGAAGCGTAGTTAGCTACGCAAAAGCGCTAATTTTCTGTATCCAAATAAAGAAATACCAATTTCAAGGTAATTTATCTATATATAGCTATATATGTATGCACATCCTATGTGTACAGATACGCCGATTTATGTGTGTGTGTGTATATATATATATATATATATATATATATATATATATATATATATATATATATATAGATATCTATAACTATATGTGAATACATATCTATTTATATATATATATATATATATATATATATATATATATATATATCCATTTATGTATGTCGATATGTATATGTGTATATATCTATATAGATATATGGATAATTATAGGTACATATATGTTCACCATATGTTGGGAACATGGAGTGGAGTCCTACCTCATCCCCAATAGTCCTAACCTCTTAGTACAAGCGGATGTCAGGTATGTATTGCAGGTATATATGTAGACTGTTGCTACTGTAATAGGGGTTGTCTTAACAGACATGTTGTGTGTGGGAGGTCACATCTGCTTTTAACATGTGCGCCATTGGCTACTGACAGACATCCTAAGGGCATCATAGTACAGTACCACTGCTAGCACAGCAGAGATATGGCCAATAAATGTGGACAGTCTGACACACTCTGGTCAGTCCAGTGGTATACACAGAACCCCTTAGTGCACGACATGTGGACCAACCCTGACAATGTGGATGTTAACAACCATGTAGATGGGTATATCAAGTAAATACTGCAATACATATGCCCGCATAGGTTATGCATTCACACACTCCTGTCTGTCCTGACACATAATAACCGCTGGTGCAGAGGTCACATGGCCACATACTACCCACTAGTTAGTGACATACATCTCTACAGCATCCCACTGCTTTGACAGAAATACATGACACTTATGGTGGCCTGGCAGCAGTACATCTGGCAAATATCTGGACATAACATCACACTGGGTAAGTACACTAAGCTTCTAGGCATGTAACAAAGCACTGTGCAAACTACAGGCAGACAGCCACAACACTGGCCTACATTTCTTATGGGGGAATACACATGTACCTGCAAATATAGCAGGCTCTACAGGCATATCACAGTACTGAGTAAGAGACACCTGTATGAAAGTGCATACCCACAACCAATGTGAACACAGCCACAGCCACATATGGTAAGCTAGCTTAATATTACAGTATATGGACTGTCTGATCAACACCATCCTCATATGTGTCACTCACACACTAACCCTACATGTACTGGGCCACTACACAGTGTGGTCCGATGCCTGTCCGTGGTATGGGACATGTGTGTGTTTGGCCCTACAAACATGTATGCTGATAGGATACCATACACTGGAGCAGCATGTAACATCAGATAGAACAGGACCAAGAACAATGACATCTACCACAGTCTGTACACAAGCCAAGATACATATTCACAATACACACACTGTCGACAATCACCATAAGTACAAACAACCACAGAATGCCCAGGTTATGTCCTAAAATATAACCCCTACTATACATAACATGTGTAGCAGCCTGATATCTCACTGGCTTGTTATCAGATAGGATGTCAATACATAATGGTGTACAGAACATATGCACCTTTTACTGCATGACATATGTACAAAGGTTGACAGAGTTGTGGCTGGAGGCACAAACACAGGACCAATATTGACATGTTGCAGTGATAATCTCATACATTTACTGTTGTAACAGGGTTTGTTGTGACATATGTCCTATGAGGGATATGAAGTCAGTAACTCTCGTGGTTGTCACCATGTACTCACTGCAGTCCTCACACTATGCTTCTGCAGTTCTCAGATAGGTGTCCTGTGAGTAACACAAGAAACAAAAGGCACCACACACCGCCCAGTCTGCAGATGACCCTACAGATGGGGGTTTCCTCAAAAACATAGCACTGTCGTGACAGGTATTAAAACATGTAGACCAGCCATATCCACACACACACTGTTAAACTGACATTACTCCAAATGCAGAATAGCAAAACTTACATTCTGTAGTCATGTCAGGCACATGCCCCTCTTGTGTGCTGGCCTGTTTCCACAGTGTATGTTGTTAGAGGTAAATCCCAAATCCATCTGTGATGCTGTTTGCCAAACACCAGATCTAGGTCCTGCTCACAGTGAATGAAAAGGCCCAACACCAGCATGATGTTCCTAGATATTGGAGTGTGTTTCCATACAATTGGCTATGGGAATGTTACCACAGCTGTTCCACATGCAATCAGCTAGAGGAGGGCTTCACTTCGTACAGAGGCCATCAGCTGATCATGAGCATCACTTACAAAACACAAGCTGCTGCCTAAGTAAAGCAGGTGTAGTTCTCCACATCCACCAGGGAGGGAGTGAGAGAATCAGACAGAGACAAAGTAAGTCAGGGAGAGGGTGGGATAATAAAACCTAAGCATGTTTGTGTCACACACCTACCATTACAGGATTTCTAACCGCTGACTGGCTATGTATTTCTATCACATGTCTATGCAGTTATTGCATGCACCACATAGCTTACATGTTGAGCTGACCAAACGTATATGTGATGGTGAGTGACATCTGCAACAGTGATATGGTATCAATACGGTAGGCGTAGTACATGTGCCTGTCCACATGAACAGGTGTCAGTGTCAACACAGCCACACTCTCTCAGGGACTCACACACATTGACACACTTGGAAGGGTCAGGAATACACTTCCTAACTAGTTAGTTTGCCACAATACAGTAATGTGCAGGTATCACATACACCACAGGGGTTATCTAGAGGTTATATGGGAAAAGGGTATGTGAAGGTGTCTGACATCAGACAGCATGCTTCCGTATGCCAACGGGAGTTGTAGTGAGTGTGAATGTGGTTAAAAGCATCATAAACCACACACACAGACACAGGGTGCCAGTACTGACATGCATGTGTGCATTGCTTCATGGGTGTGTAGTGGTTGACTGTGCCAGAAGGCTATACAAGGCTAGTTGAAGGGTATACTTTGGCATCAGGCTGCATGACAATGGTCTGCAGTGTGGCTCAGGGGTGTAGGGTCTGGATTGGCCCACACAGGTGGATATTGTATTCACCATCCAGTCACCTTGGTAACTAGTGTGTGTGGCCATTGCTGTGCAATGCTTGCCATATATGTGTTCTTTAGTCCATGACATGGATGCTGTCTGGGATGTGCACACGTCCTATATGCATGTACAGTGACATGTGGAACTGTACCTGGGGGTGTCTGGCCCATGTTGTGTACACAGATTGTCATCAGCAGATGTTCCAGTCCTGGCCTCATGTGGCGGTAACTGGTAATGGACAGCAGGTTGACCCTGCACCTACATTGATAGCATAATACAGGTATTCCCTGGTGTCAGTGGCATCTGTCCATACAATGCATGTGTTTAAGGCATGGTATGTCCTTTGTGGGTCACATTTAATGGTACCACAGGTGTTGCAGGTGTCCAGTGGAGAACATAGGGAAGGCACACTCTCTGCATGTATGTGCCTATTGTACTGATGGACAGGGTGCCATGCCCTTTGTAGTCCACTGCAATCACACCATGGTTGCTATCTGTGGGCAATATGCATGGCATTACCGACATAGCATTATTGGCCTAGGCAAGTGTGTTTGTGTATGAGACATGGGTTGAGAGTGTTCTCTGGGTAATACAAGGGTTGCTAACTTTGTTTGCCAGGCCTTGATGTCACATGTAGGGGATATGGATTGGTATCCCAGCCTCTCACCTATTTCACATCTGTTATTCTTGTAAGATGGACATTGTGACATATAATAGGCCCACCATATAAGAAATTTGCAAAACCCACTCCGCAATGAGTCTAGTTGTTACACACTCACAGCCACCTCCACACAGGATACGAATGACAAATACAGACACACACACACTTGCCATGTCTGGGATTAGAATTCTTACCTAATGAGTTTATTACACTACAGCATTACGCAGTTATAAGATGCACCAGGCAGATTACTGGAGGACTCCTTCCCCAAAGGTGTATTTCACTGGGAATGACATCAGCAGGCTTGTCAAAGAAGGTCAATTGAGGTTGTAGTGACTGTGAATGGCCCCAAAAGCATTGCACCCTACACAGACAAAGAAACAAACACACAAACATCCACACTTGCCATGTGTAGGAATAGAACCCCTATCAAAGTACTATATCACACTACAGCATTACCCTGTTATAGGACACACCATGAAGTTTATTGGGCTACTACTTTCCCAAAGGTGCATTTCACTAGGAATGACATCAGCAAGCTTGCCAAAGTAGGGCATTTGAATTTAGTGAGTGTGACTAGCCTAGAAAGCATTGCTCCCTATACAGACAAAGAAACACACACACACACAAACATCCACACTTGCCATGTGTGGGAATAGAACCCCTACCAAAGTACTACAGCATTACGCTGTTAAAGGACGCACCATGGAGATGACTGGGCTACTTCTTTCCCAGAGGTGTATTTTACTGGTAATGACATCAGTATGGCAATGGATATTGTAGTGACTGTGAATAGCCTCAAAAGCATTGCACTCTACACAAACAAAGAAACACACACACAGACATCCACACTTGCCATGTCTGGGAATAGAACCCCTACGAAACTACTATATTACACTACAGCATTAAGCTGTTAGAGGCCACACTATGATGACTACTGGGCTACTGCTTTTAAAAAGGTGTATTTCAAAGTGAATGGCATCAGCAGCCTTGCCAAAGTAGGGCATTTGAATTGTAGTGAGTGTGACTAGCCTAAAAAGCATTGCGCCCTACACAGACACAAATACACACAGTTGCCATATCTGGGATTAGAACTCCTACCTAACTAGTTTATCACAGTACAGTATTACACAGTTATAGAATGCACCACAGAGATTACTGGGCTACTCTATTCCCAAAGATGTATTTCAAAGTGAATGACATCAGCAGCCTTGCCAAAGTAGGGCATTTGAATTGTAGTGACTGTGACTAGCCTAAAAAACATTGCTCCCTACACAGACACACACAGTTGCCATGTCTGGGATTTGAACTCCTACCTAACTAGTTTATCACACTACAGCATTGCGCAGTTATAGGATGCACCACAGAGATTACTGGGCTACTGCTTTCCCAAAGGTATATTTCAAAATGAATTACATCAGCAGCCATACCAAATTAGGGGATTTGAATTGTAGTGAGTGTGACTAGCCTAAAAAGCATTGCTGCTTATGCAGACACACACACAGTTTCCCGCTGGGATTAGAACTCCTACCTAGTTAGTTTATCACACTATAGCATTATGCAGTTATAGGACACACCACACAGATCAATGAGTAACTCCTTTCCCAAATGTGTATTTCAAAGTGAATGGCATCAGCAGCCTTGCCAAAGTAGGGCCTTTGAATTGTAGTGAGTGTGACTAGCCTAAAGAACATTGCTCCCCACACAGACACGCACGCACATGCACACACACACACACACACACACGCACACACAGTTGCTATGTCTGGGATTAGAATTCCTACCTAACTAGTTTATCACACTACAGCATTACGCAGTTATAGGACATGCCATGGAGCTTACTGAGCTATGCCTTTCCCAAAGGTGTATTTCAAAGTTAATAACATCAGCAGGCTTGTCATAGTAGGGCTATGGGCAGGGCAGTGTGTGTGTATGGGCCATAATCCATTCATCTATAGGTAGACACTCCACACTCAGGCACATACAGGTTTATATTTTGCAGGTACGTGCATACAACTGCTAGATGACTACTGCCTTGTACAGTCATGTTGCATAGCTAGCACTTGCACCACAGAGTCTGTAATGCTGAGGGATACCAGTGGCTAATGTCTACAGTGAGTGACATTTACACATCATGTGGCTGTAGGCATTTGGCTGTGTGCTGGGTGAGACAGGCCTCACTCTCTTCCACACATCCGTATATGTGTACTTTTGGCATATTATAATGTGTTGTCCTTGGATATATGTGTGTATTCCTATCCAATGTGTGTGCAAACCATGACTGGTGCATACTGAGGAGTGTATGCACTAACATCTGCAAATGTCAGATATGTATGGTTCACTGTTGCTGGCAGACATGGGCTTCATTTGTTTAAGTGTGTGAGCATGCCCAGTATGACCTTTCAGTATGTTGTCTGACATTGCCTTCATTTCTCTAAGTGTGTGAGCATGCCTAGTATGTATGCCCTTCTGTATTGAATGTGTGGATCCATTCCAGGTAGTTTGTACTCCAGTGCAGACCTTTGTGTTCTACACCTACAGGTAGCAAACTGTTTCTGCAGGTTATCTGTGGATCAGTTGGCAATATGGGTTCACACTGTGCAAGGGATAGTGTGTACTGTAGGTGACTGTGTCTGCTCTGCTTCTGCTACATGGTACTGGTGTTAGCAGAGATATTCAGACATGTGTACTGTTATACACTGTGATGTTTTATGTCCTCAAGTACTGTCAGGTGGACAGTTTTGCTCGCAGTGATGTCCTGGGGAACACTGTGAATGCAGCTGTGTCCAGTATTGTGCTCAAATGCCTACATATTCATGGAAAGTTAAGCCATTCTGTTGGGGGAGCTGCAGACACTTGCTGCTGGGTCTGTGTATCCAGTTCAGCACCTCGGTACAGTGCTGGCAGAGGATCTCATACTTGTACATCCATCGACATGACAGTATGGCCTTATCTTGCTGTGGCAATACTTCACAGCTGTACAGATTCACACAGGTTACCCAAAGGCAGGGGTCATAAATCAGGACATTACCCCTATTGTGGTGTATGGGCAGGTTTGTAGCCACCCATTTTTGTGTTTGCAGCCAGGGATAGTATGTACATACGGATGTGTGCTGGACCTTGCACATTCCATGCTGCCCATGCTCTCATCCTCCTCTATTATTCTATCCTCTTCCATACATTATACGTACATTCTCTGATACTTACCATATAGTTATCACCTCATCACAGCTGTGTTTTGGTGTTGGTCCTCAGTTCATGCAGTGGGACATGGTGGACACGTTACCATGGTTTGTCCACATGGCCTTGCATATGGCATGTGTGGAGTGTGTTATGTTGTTTTTAGGGTGTCCATGACATAACATACATTGGCAGTATGGGTGAGCCACAGGCCTTTTGCAGAGGCCTGTAAGCCATTTGGTGGTGATACAGGCCAGCTGTAGCAGGCCGTTGCATTCTGTCAGTCCTACAGTCTCAGACTGCCATACAGTATATTCTCCTGGGGTGACAGGGTAGGTGTGCTAGGTGTTCATCCCAATACTTTCTATCAGTATTGATCAGGTGGTGTGGATGCTGGCAGGGTGCTACTTACAGCTAGGGAAACACATGCATGGGACACCTGCACTGCATGCTGCATTATTTTGCTATTGCCATACATATGTGGGGTCATATTGTACCCATTCCCAACAGCAAGGATATGACCAGAGAGGTACCTGTGGGTGGTGTTTGGGTGAGTTGGGTGCATGTGTGCTATGGACACTACTTGCATCTGACTCACAGATATGCATGGGGCATTCCAGTTATGCTGGCTTGTACAGGGACATCAGCCATTTCCCAATACATCAGTCCTATCACCTTTGTGATCTCCAAGTGTTCGGCCAGACGACATTGGTATTACCCACTACAAGCTCAGATAATGTGATGCATTCCTGTATGTACAATTCCAAAGGTGTGTCCATTTCATGGTTACACATTATATAATGCATGTCTGAGGTACTTTTCCCTGTGTACTGCTTGTATATCTAGTCCAAAAGTCATCCCATGTCCATCTTTCAGATGGTGAGACATATTACCACCATACATTTACAATGGCTTACTGCTAGCATGTGTTATACTGGGGAGAATTGTCTTTGGCACTGCAGTTGTGAGGACTTGGCCCTGACATCAGCAGTAGTGGGCAATGGCCACCAACTCAAACCTCAACATGCATACATACTGACCACTCTCACACAATATGAAACACACACCAACCTAACACATGCATATCTACATATTGTACACATGCTACAATTTATCCTGCTACCTTGGCCATCTCAGGTCATCTGTGCTCCACTGGTATTATACCTACACATACATGTTACTACATGTGTTCATGGGATTTGGGCACACCTGACTGTTACTACATTTCTACATAGGATTTGGGGGGGCACACCTGACTGTTACAACATGTGTACATCAGATGGGGGGACACCAGACTGTTACTACATGTCTAAATAGAAATGGGGGGGGCACACTTGACTGCTACTACATTTCTACGTAGGATGGGGGGGGCACACCTGACTGTTTCTACGTTTCTATACAGGATTGGGGGGGCAGCACACCTGACTGTTTCTACATTTCTACACAGGATTGGGGGGGCACACCTGATGGTTTCTACATTTCTACACAGAATGGGGGGGCACACCTGACAGTCTCTACATTTCTACATGGGATTGGGGAGGCACACCTGACACTTGTACACATTTGCTATGACTGTACTGGTATGTCAGGTACTCCATTTCATCCTGTATTCTAACCTATCATGCTGACTAGAGGCATATCAGTGTACTACAGCTCTTAGGTTTTATTGACCTACATATCAGTTTCTGACTTCTTACCCTTCATATCTAACATACCACTGTCTGACCTGCTGTAGTCTGTCTGTGTAGGCCTGGGGGGGTGGTTACCCATAGCCATCATTCAGAGGCCTTAGCACAGCCTTTGTTTGTGTTTGTCTATACCTGTCCTGCTGGCTGAGACTGTTGTTCGGTATGTGAACCTCCCTGACTGGCATGTGTGAGTCATATGAACACACATGTGACCCAGCACATTTCCTGCAGTGAATTTTGTTGCCATATGTAGTACTGGCTACTATTGTGACACTAGTATTTGTTACAGATCTCATGGTGCCACTATAGGTGTCTACTATCTGCTGGAATCCCATTCAGCCACCCAATTCCCCTGCATGCTCACATCCATACCATAGATACAAGTAACAACACATACTACTCCATTCGGCAATTGGTTAGGAGAGTGACTTATCTTGTGGGTGTATAAATCCACTCTGGAGCTGAAGTACTCCAACCCAAAACACAATTTAATGAAAAGGTCCACAAGAAAATAAATCCACAGTCAGGTAAGCGCTTTTGTCAAATGACTTCATCAGGTTCTGATGAAGTCATTTGACAAAAGCGCTTGACTGACTCTGGATTTATTTTCTTGTGGACCTTTTCATTAAATTGTGTTTTGGGTTGGAGTACTTCGGCTCCAGAGTGGATTTTTTCATTTATTATTTGTTGTGCCTTTTCCACTCTAGCATCCGTTTGTGGTACCTTGTGGCTGTGCCAGTATTGAGGATGGTGCTGGAGGGCTGCCTATGTCAGATGCACATAGTATACTCCCTATACATGGTTGAGCACAGGTAGTGTCATGTTTGGCATCCCTTTTACTGTATGTGCGAGTCAGAGAGTGGTGTCATTCCCTGGGTCCCACCTGTGTCAGTGTATGTGCTATGCATTGCCTCTTTGCCAAGGCCAGGGCATACTGGGCATGCCTCCTTCTGCCTACTGGGGCAGGCTCAGGTTGTTCCTCCTCTGAGTCACTCTGTGCCTGTGCCGGCCTTGGCAATGGTGGGATGCTGTGTAGCCCCACCCTATGCTGTCCCTGCTGCAGCTGTTTCCTCAGGATCATATTGTGTAGCATGGCACATACAATGACAATTTGAGCACATGTAGCTGGAGAGTACTGCAAAGCTCCACCGGATGTGTCCAGGCATCGGAACTGTGACTTGAGCATCCCAAACACATGCTCTATTACAACTTTGGTCTGTGCATGTGTCTCATTATGGAGTTCTTGTTTGGGTGTGTGTGCATTTCTGATGGGTGTCATCAGCCACGGCTCCAGTGCATAACCAGCATCCCCCACTAGGTGACTGTAAGGGATGTCCCCACTGGCAAATCTCTGGTACAGCTGCGTCAGATGCCAGATGTGGGAATCGTGATAGCTTCCAGGGCAGCCAGCGCACACATTCATTATAATGCCCTGGGCATCGCACACAACCTGGCAGTTGATGGAGGGGAAGCCCTTGCGGTCGATGTAGACCCTACCCCACTCACCAGGTGGTGCTTTGATGCATCTGTACATGCAGTCTATAGCACCCACTACCACAAGGTATTCTGTTTTTTGGTGGAAGAGATGCATATTGCTGGCCAATGCCTCATGGGTGTTGGGGAAATATACGTGCTCACCGGCATGTGCTGACATGGCATCCAGGAACATTTGGAGTACCCTGGATGCTGATGCCTGTGAGATCCCTATTGTATCTCCAGTTGGCCTTTGGAAGTTACCTGTAGCTAGTATTCTTAGGCCTACACATACCTTGGTATCCACCGGGATGGGCTCCCCTCTGTAAGTTCTCTGTGTGAGGCGTGGCCAGCACAGCTCAACAATTTGTTGTAAGAGGTTCCTGTCCACCATATAGCACTCCACTATCTCCAGCTCATGTAGCCCCTGGTGGGTTACCCTGAGTCTGTACACTCTTCTCTGTCTCCTCACTGTGGGTTGGTCAACAGCATTCTCATCCTCACCACCCTCCAGCCTGTTCCACATGTTGATGTATGATAGCTATCGCAGCCCCTATCATTTTGTTGTTTCTGTTTGCTAAAATTCCCCTGCTTGTATACACTGGTGGTGTAGAGTATGTGGGAAAAACCAAAGGCAAAGGTGTTTGCATAGTTTATAGTAGTGATCTGGGCCGGGCTGGTCTGCTGCATGTGTAATTGGCTGATTCTGATACATTTCACCTGCCAGCTATGCTAGTTCTCCTAGATTACCTTCATACTGCTGATTTCCCTTCCCATTGCCTTCTTGTTTAAGCCATGGGGCTTGCCTTGCAAACACAGTGCTCAAATGTGCACAGTGCTGCTATTTCCTGTTTTTTTTTTTCCTTTAAAACCTGAAGCGTGGTGCACACACCCACTTAGGCAATGTAAAGACTGCTAGGCAGCCTCAGACGTACCCCCTTGCTTAGCTCTGCTAAGCTAGGGGCAAACTCAAGCCACAGGGCTCCAATCTGCTTACAGTAATCCTGACACCCCTCTATGATGTCAGATAACTCCTAGGCTTGCACCAAGCAATTCCTGCTCTTACACTGTTGGGTGCTGACTAGCATGCAGGGGAAATCTGGGATTCAGTATCATTCCCCGCATTTGCATAGAACTGCCTGCTGATGCATAGTTACAGGTCCCACACTGAGCCTCCCCCCCTTAGCAGTCACTATTCACTGGCCATGTTATCTTCTGCTTGCCATTGAGTATAATGGTAAAATAGTGATTTTGGTTAGATTGATTATTTTAGGTTTTTTTATTTTATTTTTCACCTGATCCTGTTTCCGTGCCACTGCCCTACACTTAAACAGCCAAGATCGGCTAAAAAAAAAAAAAAAAAAAATTTTTTTTTATTTTTGTAACTGTTTTCCATGCCAGTGGCCATATATTTGGCCATTGGCATGCTTTCTACATAATGTCCACCCTTTATTTAGAGCTCTCATGGCTCCGTTTTGTAGTTTGCAGAAATGTACTTGGTTAATGACCAAGTACATTTCTGCAGATTACACTAGTCCTGCACAGCCGGTTTCCAGCTTCCTGGATCGCAAATTCACCTCATTTGCATGGATTTCACCTGCAGATGGGATAATTTGCATACAGGGGCTGAGTCTGTGCAGGACTAGTGCAGGTGCGCTCGTGCAAGTCCCCACAGCATATTCCTGGATTGCACAGCAGATATATTGCCTGCTGAAGCTCCTGCACTAGTCCTACACACTGTGCAGGGCTTGCTAAATATGTGGGAGAGTTCTGTAGATAAAGTTCTAATGGAAGAATATAGATGTGGAATTCTAAACAAATAGTTCTATTCACTGAAATCTGCAGACAAGCATATGAATCTACAAATACAATTCTAGACACAGGAACTCTACAGGTTGGGAGCTAGACATGGATGCATGTATATATAATTTAAAATTTAGAATTATACCTATACAATTCTATATACAAGATTCTTAACATAGAATGTTAACCACATTATTATACACATAGAACTCTATGGAGTGATTGCACATGTGGAATTCTAAACTATTCTGCAGGTATAATTGTTTACATGGGAATCTGAAACACAGAATTTTAAACTGAATTCTACCGAAAGAATTATCCATGCTGAATTAAAAAAAGAATTCAGTGCAGTATAGTCTAAACAAAATTATATATACAGAATTCATGGTTACAATTCTGTCTGTAGAAAATTTTGCCTTGAATTGTGCTTAAAATTCCATCTGTAGAATTCTTTCTGATGAATTTTCTGTTTACAATTCTAAGCCCATTCCTCCAGATATGTCTATACACAGAGATATGTACATACAATTTTGAACATACAGTTGTAAAGAAAGAATGCTATAGATATAATTATAAACATGGGATTCCACTGCTAGAATTCTATAGATATTAGTTTACAGAATGAATTCTACAGCGGAATATACAGCTAAAACTCTAGACACAAAATTATACAAATACAGTTATAAAAAGGAATTCAGCAAATGTTACCCTACTGGTGGATGAATATTGAATTCTCAAGTGGCATTTGCCTGATGTTCAGCATTCCAAATGTCAAATCCCCTTACTGTCAGAGAACTGTGCTGGCAGTGATGTCCTTTTCTGGGGTAATCTCCCCTTCTTCAGGTTGTGCAAATTGTGGAGTTGGGTATATATATAAGTTCACTTGGGTGAGATATTTTTTTTTTCAGGGAATGGAGTTTGGTGATTCCATTCTTCAGCAGGTAAGATTATGTTCACTCATAGTGGAAGCTTCTGCAGAATAAAACTTTACAGAGTGAATTCTAAAGCAATTCTAAACACAAATCCTTCATACATATTTTAAACCAGAATCCTACATATAAATAGAACTATATACACAAAATTCTAAGCATAGATTTCTGTCGATAAACATGTAATTCCAGTTAGAATTCTACATATTCTAAAATAAAATATGCATATATAACTCTAGATACATAATTCTACAGGTGCAATTCTAGAAAATGCGTACTAGTATTACTGATTGATTTGCTGCACATCAGCAATTTAAATGGCATCAGAAATACTCAGTCTAGGGATCTAAACCTCTTCTGCAACATCAACATAATGGTTTAGAGGGACAGGTATATTTCACTATGGATACTGCTGCTATGGAACACTCCCCTTCCACATAAAACAATGTCCATCCCTGTCCATTTTCAAGTGCAACTTAGATCTATGGAAGGGAAGCAGAAAATATACCCCAGGACTGCTCAATGTACTACTAATAGAGAGATGCAGCTGTTACATGCTTTTTACCATGTATGAGTCCCCTCAAATTATCTATGGTATGATTCCAGTTACTCTCATTAGGGGTAATATATAATTATCAACCATAGGATGGGTAAGGTCAAGCTATAACCAAATGGAATAGTTTATTTTGAGCAAAAATATGGAAACTAGCAAAGCTTAAAATGGCTCTAAAGGCAGCTAGAGTACCCATGAACCTAAGAATATAATTCTTGAGATAGAAGAAAAACATTTTACAGATAGATCGCAACAGAGTGGATTCTAAACATTGAGTTCTATATAGGCAATTGCTCATTTTACAGATACAAGTCTTTACCTTGAATTCTAAACATAGAGCTGTAAATACAGAATTCTTTTCTGTCTCTCATTTTTTTCCTCCCACACAGCTGACCTTCAGCTGATTTCAGTGCATCTCCTTAGCTGCAGGGTCTATCTGACCCTCTTGATTCCCCCTGACTTGTTCTGAATTCAGGATGGGGCCCAACAAGGAGATCAAGGCATCCTGAGTTAGCATGAGTCTGCTATCATAGCAGTATTTTTCTGTATATTCTAAGCATAGAATTCTACACAGACAATTCTAAACACAGAATTCTAGAAGAATTCAAGAGATAGAATTCTTAATACAAATTATACAGAGGTTTGATTACAAATTTCTTCATGGACAATTATAAACATAGAATTCTACAGGTAGACTGTTACATGTATATCTACATGTGGCTGATATCAAAGTGCTTGAGCATCAAATGCTCAAAGACAAGATGCCAAGGAACCAATGCTGATCATTGATTTACAGTGCATACCAGCAGTGATTCCTTTGTTTTGAAAAATCTCTGCCTTTATCACATTTGTTCAACTGTGAAATTGGTGTGTGTGTGTGTGTGTGTGTGTGTGTGTGTGTGTGTGTGTGTGTATGTAAAGGATGTTCAGGGGATGTGGAGAGGTTTTTCTCCTTTTAATATTTTGGGCATTTGTGTTTGATGTTTTGGTTTGTAGTTTTCGTCAAATTTTTGATTTCATATGAGATCCAATTTTAAACAAATTATATAGATAGCATTCTACTTGAATTCAAAACACAAAGTCTACAAATGGAATTATACAGACAGAATTCAAGCATAGAATTCTACAAAAAAGTATGCTAAACACATAATTCTAAAAGTAGAATACTGCAGATAAAATTCCAAACGGATAATTCTAAATCACAAAACTCTATAAACATAATCCTTCGTCTAGAATTCCAAACAACACCACAAACAGAATTATTAACATGCAGTACTTAATACAGGAGTCTAAACTCAAAGTTCCACAGATAAAATTATTGAGATAAAATAAATTTTAACAGAAAACTATACAGACAGCATTCTCAGCATAGAATACTATAAATATAATCATACAAACTGAAGACAGGACACAGAATTCTAAACAGAATTCTATACATAGAATTTTTGAACATATTCTACAGACAGAAATAAGGAACACAATTGTGAACACATAATTATAGAAACAACATTCTAAATTGAGAATATTACAGTAGAATCATATGCACACAATTCTAAACACAAAACTCTATAACTAGAATTCTAATCAAAATTCTGTAGATGGAATTTTTGAATAGAATTCTAAATCCAGAAGTCTACAGAGGGTATTCTAAGTACAGTATTGACAAGAGAAAATTCTATGAGTAGGGTATAGAAATAGAATTCTACACAAAGAATTCTACTGATAGACTTCAGAACACAGAGTTGTATAACCATATTCTGTAGAAAAAATCTTAACACAGAGTATCACTGATAGAGTTCCAAGTAAAGAATTCTATACATGGATTTGTAAGCAATGAATTCTATGAATATAATTCTAAACACTGAATCCTACAGAAAGAATTCTAAACACAGAATTATGTACATAGAGTAGTCAGCACAAAGCACTAAAGATAAAATACTAGGCAGATAACTCTACAATTCAATAAACAGTATTCTAAACACAGAATTGTAATGACAGAAGTCTAAACATAGAATTTTACAAATCTGCACATAGGTAGGAATTCATACTCATTTAGTGCAGAGCACATCAAAAGTCATTGAGTAGTGGCAGTTTGAGGCGTGTAAGTGATTTTTAAGATACAACATTGCTGCATAAAGGGCAACATAGCATGTTATACAGTGCATTTTAATGGCAGGATAATCACATAGAAATGACGTTTTTTTTTTTTAAATGAGCCCCATGGTGTATGCAAATGTCAACATTCAAACTAGTGAACCATTTCAGATATGGGCACAAAGCATTCTGGTGAATGCCCATTGTCTGCTATGAACTTTGGTGTCAATGAGGGAAATGATGCTTATATCAGTAGCTTCCATTTCACCCTGCCCTATCTGTGAGTCTACACCTTATATACCATTAGGTCACTGAGCAGCAGATTGTGAACCACTTCCACATGGACTGGAAGACTGTAAGGGATCTCAAACTGCGTCACCTGCAAGCAGAATTGAGTAAAATGATTGTTATGGCTATTCCTATGCATAGTAAGATGTGTGCGTCTTTAACCATCTTAGCTTCTGCAAACTTTCAGCAACCTACTAGGAGCACATTTGAGATATTGTATGTAACAGCTCATGAATTCTAAACCAGTTCATTCCCATTAAAGTGTAGCATGTGGAGAAACATATCTGATCCCCCATGACTGCAGGGAATGGAACGATCTGCATGTGGATATTTTACAATATTGTGTATTTTCCTGAAGTTCTGGGAGTTATAGATTACACACATACTAATATCAAGGCCTCACCCAGTCAGCAAAGAATGCAATTCATCAATAGCTGATTCATAGTGACATGACTTTTTCCAACCATAATGGTATAGCTAATATATAAACAAATATATATAGTGCTTCTTTTACATTAGCTACAGCCATTGATGTTCCACAGAAGCCTGAGTCCCTGTCCCTGTTATGATTACCATTAATTGCATTATCTATAGGCCTGACAATGTACATAGTTGCCTAATAAATTGCAAAACATGGCTATCTGGGTCTCTCTTAAACCCCTTTAACGTAAGCCTCTAGACAAGTTATATCCCCAGTGCTTAGAAATTGGCCACTGTGACTCCTCTACTCAAGGATGGACCTACTTCAGACCCCCAGTAGTTACATCCTTATCAGCCTGACAAGCCTAATATATAAAGACATGGAAAGCATCACACCAGAATTTTTAAATATTGGCATTAAATAGCTATTACATTGGACTCAGATCAATATGGCTTTGTCAAGCATAGGACATGCTTATTTATGCTAAATAACTTCTTGAAAGAAAGCCTTGGAAAATGTGGATTAAGTTTACACAGTCCACACAGCATACTTAGATGTGACAAAGTCTTCAACACTATCTGCAGTGAAGCTGCTGTAAATAAGCTCAAAGACCTAAATACTGATCTTTAAGTTATGAGGTGGATAGCAAACTGTATACAAAACATGTAATTAAAGTGGCAAGAGTCACCTCAAAAAGAAAAAAAGTGATTTGTGGTATACCTAAGGACCTTGTGATGTGACTCATCTTGCTCAGCATTTGCTTATACAAACTTCACTGTACAAACCTACCTTTGGCTGATGTAGTTGACTATAAGCTAGGAATTGCAGTTCACTCAGCTTCTGAAGATATAATTCTATAAAATAACTAGGCCATGCAAATAAGTGGTCTCAGTTTAAATGAAAAAGTACAGTATTGCCACATTTGGCAGATATAACTTTTCTGGTACTTACAGTATAGATGGTGCTCCTCTCTCTATATTGATTCATTCATCAAAGGACTTGGTATCTTCACAGACAACCCCCTACCCTTGGACCACTGTGTTGCAAAAGTGATAAGGATATCCTGCTTGATCCAATTATTATCTAAAGGCAACTTCAGGTAGGTCTAAAGACATTACTACCTCTCTATACTAAGCCATCAATAGACTATTTATAGATTACAATGCCCTCGTTCTCATGTATATTCTAAGTACATCACAGAACTAGAGAAACTCTAGAGGCTCCTGACAAAAAAATCACTGGTCTGAAGACCTTAAATTATTAGGAAAGGCTATCACCATACTCTGTAATCTTATAGACTCCTGCATGGTGTTCTACACTTGGCATTTCTTTCCATGAAAGACCCTACCCTCCTCTGTCTTCATCACCTCTACAAAATCAATGCTTCTACAAACATGCAAAGGCTTTGAATGACCATTAAATAGATGCAACCCATTGATGGGGCAGATTAATCTTCAAATGCTTATATATTTATTTTTGTTTAGTTTGTTTACCAGGGTAGTACACTGATCATAATAAACCCTTTGCAGGCACAACCAGGAATCCCATTTCTAGAATGAATTACTTATGCATATTAAACAAAGCAATACCCTAGCTACCTTTAAGAAAAATTTCAACAAGTGGAAAGTTATCTATAAATTATCCTCTGACCAAACCTGTTTAGGTGTCCTGCAGGCAGAAGGTGGCTCTTGATGGTGGGTGTGGAAATTATCCTTGCACCGATTCTGCCTTGTTCTGTCTTTATGACACTATGACAGGAAAGGCTTCCACTATCAACTACCAGGTGGTTTACAGTCTTCAGGACATCCTTTACAATGTGTCCATGCACCACCTGAGCAGATCCCAGAGCTCACACATCAGACACACATCCGACCTCTGCCAAAGGTTCCTGCAATGGTATTCTGGTTTGTAAATACACTCACAACCTAAAGAAATAGGACTATGCATACAGATGCCATGCAGATAAGAAGACCACATATAGTATGCTGTTTGCTGTGTGCTTTGTGTTGCAGGTGAGGCCAGGTGTACCCTAAAGTCTTGGTAGAGAAGCCCCATCTGCAACCCCCAGATCATGGAAGAAACGAGCTATAATGTAGCATGTCAAAACGCATATTAAAGTAATACTTACATTGCCTAGATGAATTTAGAGGAACACTGCAACCAGTTCAGAATCTGCAGGAAGTTTTTTGTTGTGTGTGAGATGCTGCACAACATAGCACTACACAAGCAGCTAGAGCAGCAGGTGAACATCTTGACAGGAATTGTATACTGCTAGGAACACTGATAGACATTTGTTAACCAAAACAATACAGTCTCACAATGAAAACAGACTTGGCATTAACAGTAAACTTCCCTGACCTTGAAACTCACATTTATTGAAACAGCATTGAAATCCACATTCAAAGAAAATGCATCTGGCCAGCGGCAGATTAAGTTTACATTTGTACTGTTTTCAAACCATAGGCCCCTTGGACAGATTTTTAGGACCATGCATATGCATGTCTTCTTTGAGTCACATTCCCGATTGCATTAAATTATATTCCTTTTATAAAAAAACACCACTTGTTAGAGGATGTTTTAAATTTATTTTTGAACATTTTTTCCAATAAGCAATGAAACAAATGTATGAACCAACAATGACAAAACTGACCATTTCAGAATATTTCAGCCATAGAAAGGATACTCAAACTTCTGTCATTACAAGTAACCAGTATCAGTAAATATGCACAATCTCTACTGAGGTAATTTCACATTAAAGAGATCTGTAACTAATGAAGAGGTTGCTACTTGCAAACAATGTTATATTTCAGTGTTTCGTCTACAAATTCAGTGCTGCCCTTGAAGAATTGCCTATGTTACATTAAAAATAGTTGGTAAGATGGTAATATTACAATAGGGAATCAATGGCAAACTGATAATGGGCTCATACTTACAAGGCATCTCATTCAAAGGAGGACATACTAAAAATTGCAGTACCCCACCCCCTTATTAAAGTACAACACGGTATTAGCAATTTATTGGTATGGTGTGGAGGTAGAACCCACAAACTTCTGTATCAACAGCAAGTATACTACCTGTTGTGCTACTAACACTGCTTCCAAATTCTTTATCTCAAACAGTGATGACCATTTGCTAAACAAAACAGTTGCACATTGAAAACAGACTTAGCATGAGCAGCAGTAAATTTCTCTTCCATTGAAGCTCACAGTTCCATGAAAATTCACTGAAACTCGCAATTCCTTGAAAATGCTCTGAAACTTATACTCTGGTAGTTGGTGTAGAAGATTCAAGCAATTGTTTCTTGTAACCAAGGTTCAGGGTTTGAGCCTGCTTCTTAACTAGGTCATTTTACACACACACACACACACACACACACACACACACACACACACACACACACCCCTTACCATTTGTGCTTTATTCCAATTAATGGTTCGTGTTTTATCCCATGGACAGACAAAAGAAGCAAGCAGCAAGAACAGTCATGTGTTCCTGAGAACGTGGAATAGAAGCAACCAAAAGCAAGTGTGTGCATCATATTTTGAAGCAAGCAGCAGCACGTGTGTGCAGACGCATGACAGGATGTATACACAGAGGGTATTCTTAAAGATGAGTGACCTTAAAGAAGACATGCAATGCTTATTTTTTATTTTTATTCATTTTTTTTAATTATAAGGCAAATGTGGTAGTCCCACCCAGACAGTGGGCTCTAGGCAACTGCCTAGATTGCCTTGTGCTGGATCTGACTGTGATCAGGTGTGGAGCACAGAGCAGCAGTAGCAGTAAGACAGCAGGGGTTTAGTCAGGTGCAATGTATTGCAGTAATAGAAAGTATGCAGCATCTGATACACAACTATGGTCCATGTCACAGACAGCAGTAAACAAAATTATGCAAGTGCTATCATACCAAGCTTATACTGGGTAGTACATGACTAGCTACCCTGTGCATCATATCACCATACCCACACATGTTATGGGAGAGCAGGGCACAGTCAAGTGAGTGACAGAGTAACAGGTGACTAAAAGACTAAGAGATCAGGTTCATGAGAGGTGAACATGGTAGCCACATCCTTTGGGAGATTAGAGTCATCAGAGATCACATCCTCTAGCATTCTGTCAAACTGCAAAAATGTGACAATGGCAGAAAAGGAGTAGAATTATGGCTGCATGACCAGTTTTCCTGATGAGGTATGTGTTGATCTTGCTAAGAATTGTTCATAAGTTCATGGGTGATTACTAGGCTAACAACACCAAGAGACCTTGGTAAGTCTAGCTGTGTATCAACATGTATAATTGACAGGATAAATTACCCAAAGCATACAGTACTGTTTAGATGGCAGAGCATTTACAACTATGTCCATTAGGGGGATAGGTGTGAGCTCGGGTAAATTTTTGATTTTTTTTTCTATTGGTCTAGGTTACATTTGAATGGGGGGACAAACTCTGCTTCACATGGATGGGAAGCTTGTTTCAAAGTAAGGGTAGTCTCTGAGACACATATGTGTGCTTCTAATATGTTCTGTTTATGTTACAAACAAGGCTTTTGCCCTTGGATCAGGTATTTATAATGCTGTTGGGCTTGTTTATGTACAGCAAATCCCTCAGTACTGAATCAGATGTTGCCTTATAAGCCAGGCACATATCACTTCTCAGTAATCTGTAGAAGAATGAATATAAAGATAAGGCTATGAAGTGGTCTATGTATTCCATGTGGTTTATGCCCTGTATTCTTTTTGCAAGGACACTCTGTGGGCATTCCATTTGTTGCATATGTCTGGTAAGTTACACACATTGCACTCTATGATTGATCTAATGAGGGCTGAGTACAAGTGGGATAGTGACATCTTTGGAGCTATATGCCATTTCCTTGCTAATGGGTTGAGCAGTATATAGAATGATTTCCTTATAACAGTAGACACAAGGTGGTCAAAGGCCAAGTAACTGTCTACATTTGTTCCAAAGTCCCTAACCTCTGGGTCTTCTCTTAGAGCTATATTGCCTTTATGGTAATTTCCAGGGGGGGGACTTTCCAAAAGATACTATTATGCATTTTCTGACATTCAGTTTTAGACCATGGCTCTGATTCCAATTATTGGTTAGTGACAAAACTTTTTTGAGGATATTATTGTCTTTGGGGGATTCTATAATCATAGCAAGCTTACAGACATCCACAAACTTAGTCAACCATAGGCCTTTAACATTAGCTTTGACTTCCAAAATATAGAGACCAAACAGGAATGGCCTTACCACACAGCCCTGGGGGGGGGGGACTCTGCTGGCAACTGGCCTTTTTGTGGAGGTAGTCTCCTATCCTGACTTCCTGTGTCCTATCTGTCAACCGACTGGATATCCAATGAGTGACATAGGGGTTTACTCCTACTTTTGTGAGCTTGCTGGCAATACCCAGAGCGAGGAATAGTATCAAATGACTTGACCAGGTCAAAAAAGGCTGTGTGCACCATTTTCCTCATTCATAGCTTTGGTGATTTTTCTCAAAGAAGTCCTACATGTTGAGTATGCATGATCTGCCCTTGACAAATCCAAACTGTGTTGGATCCAATGCCTGAATATTTCCTATGTCTTTATTTATAATGCCTGTGGTAATTACCTGGGTCAGTAAATGGCTCAACCCTTATGCAAAGGGACAACTGTTTGCTAGGCATGAAGCCAGTTTAGAAGCTATAGTTGAACAGTATATAGAATGCCCTAAAGGCCAAGACAGGATGTTCTTCATGTTTCACTGCTGCAGTCATTACATTTGGGTAATCTGCTGGCAGGTTGCCCTCAGTCAGCCTGAATAACAAAGTCTTTGGTCCTGCGTCGGTTGCTTTCTCCTCTTCCATGACGTCAGGTCATCAGGGGTATAAAACATGCAGCCAACACCATTTTAATCAGTCTTTCTTGCCGCACGGTGCCCAAAGCAGAAGCAGTTCGCAAGTGCTGGTCGGCCGACTCCTGAAATTTTTGTTTTCGAGTTTCAGAACCAAAGTCTTCAAACTAAAGCTAAGTACCCCATTGGGGAAACCTTTTCTTGCTCCTTACCGATGTCAGTAAAAGTTAATAATTGCATTACTTGTGGGAAGCAAATACCTCATAAGGATTTTCATTTGTACTGTATCCCTTGCCTAGGCCCTGATCACAACATGTCTTGCTGTCGGTTTTGTGCTAAATTTAACCAACGCACTATTAAGCATCGGTATATTTTTGCTTCTAAATATTTTGGTTCAAGAGTTAACTACCCTGAAATGTCATCGGTTAGCAATCTGACTACTGGAGTTCACAAAAAATGCAGGGAAAAAGACAGAGACATACCGCTGAGGTCCAAAACCGATGATGAAGCTTCTCCTAAGGCAGTCGCCGGTTCGCTGGTACTCAGTGAGGCACTTTCGCAGCCCCTGATACCCTCTACTTTTGAGTCACGGGCCTCTACTGAGACCCATTGCCATGAGATTCTGCAAGTATTGAAGCCATGGATGTCTCTCCCTTGGATGGGTCCAGAGCCGCTGAGCAGGCACCGGCTTCTGAGGGTGTTTTCAGGCCTCAACATTTTTATATTAAACCAACACCATCATCAAAAACAAGGACAAAATCAACTTCTATGTCTAAAAAAAATGACGCATGAGCCATGTGCTCAGGCCCCTATGCCTAAAAAACAAATTATCAAAATGGCTGAGGATTTAATTACCTTGATCAAGGGTTCCCAACCCCCCCCCCCCCCCCCGCTAAGAGGCCTAGGCAAGGCACTGATTATGAATCTTCAGATCAGGTTTCCATTTCTTCTGATTCCTCTTCTGATCAGGAATTTTCTATTCCACCTTATGAGGATTCTGATGCAGAGGAATCCATCCCACCTGCATCTCCTCCTGAGGATTTCTCTTTTGGAGAGACTTTGCATACTTTAAGGGAACATTTTCACTGGGAGAGTCAGGACTTCTCAGAATCAAAAAAGAGGCTTAGGGATTTTCTTCTTTTTCCTCAGCACAGGCCTTTGGCTATACCTCCTGTATTAGACATTGTTGATGATGTGTTCTCGGAATCAAGCATGGCTCCTGATTCCCTGCCTCCGGCTCCTAGAAAGCCAGATAGATATTACAGGGTTCCTGACTCCCACAAATTTCTTTTCAAAAATCCTGCTGCTGATCCTGAGACTATTTTTCAGGGTCCCAAGGGTGTTAAGGCTTCTACAGCCAAAAATCCTACCCCTTCTGATAGAGATTCCAGGGCGCTGGATAGATGGGGTAAGAAGGTTTATACGTCTGCAACCTTGGCAATCAGGGCTTTAAGCTGACAGTTTCATATGCTTAAATATCAACAGCATGTTATGGGCTTACTGAAACAGAAAATTATGTTGATTTCTGATTGTGTGGAAAATAAAGAGTTACAGGATTTATTGCATTCAGCAGAACAGGTTGGAAAGCATACTTTGCAATGTGGTTTTGATTCCTTGGAGGCCTCCTGCAGGGCCGCTGTAACTGGATTTGTGATAAGAAGGCATGCCTGGCTCAAGGAGCAAAATCTGCTTGATCATATTAAAGCTAAATTGTTGGATGCCCCTTTACAGCATGATAGTTTGTTTGGTAATAAGGCAGAAGAGGTTTTAAAGAAAATGGAAGACAAAGCTAAATCTATGCAAACTGTAAAAGATTTCTTGCAAGTGCAGCCACCCAGGTTCAGTAGGCACTGGCCTACTAAGAATTGGTCCTTTCCTGTGTCCAACAGAGCCACTCAGGGCAAACCCAGGTGCTCCAAAGGCTCCAGATATCAATCACAGGGATCTTGCAGGTCAAAGCAATGGGGTGCCTCCACCTCCAAATCTTGAGGTAACAAAGCACAACCCTACAGTAAGCAGTCTCAATGACTTTCCTCTACCATCTCCAAGCACTTATCTTTTGGCAGCCCCCTTGGGGGGGACAATTAGCACTTCATGCTCAAAATTGGCATTTAATTACCCAGGACAAGTGGGTATTAAACGTAGTATCCCAGGGGTACAGATTTCATTTCCACACATTGCCAATTCCAAACGGATGGCCAGATCTGCCACCAAACCAGTGGGCAGAGGCCCAGAAACAAGTCATGTTCCTCATGTATATGGGGGATATTCAACCAGTACCAGAAAAGGAAAAAGGACAAGGATTTTATTCAAGGCTTTTCCTGGTACCCAGAAAAGACAAATCATGGCGTCCAATTCTGGACTTATCAATTCTGAACACGTTCCTGGACATTCCATAATTCAAAATGTTGACTTTACAACAGCTGCTGCCTATGCTAGGCAAGAATGCCTGGTTGGTAACTCTAGACTTAAAAGAGGCATACCTGCATATCCCAATAAGGGAATCTTGCAGAAGATACCTCTGCTTCAAAGCAGGCTCTTTGCATTACCAATTCTCTGCACTGCCCTTTGGCTTATCTACTGTGCCCAGGGTCTTTACAAAGTGCCTGGCACCAGTAATTGCATTCTGCAGACAAAGAAACATTCAAATGTATGCTTATCTGGACGATTGTCTCATTCAGGCCAAGGACACTCTTCTTCAACATCTGGCATTTGTGAAAAGGCTTCTAGCATGCCTAGGGTACACCATAAATGAAAAACAATCACAACTGGTACCCTCTCAAATAATTGCATTCCTGGGTGCAAGCTTGAATACAACTGCCCAGATGGCTTACCTCACACCAGACAAACAAATGCAATTGACAACATACTTCAAATAAATGGCAACAAAAACCCAGCTATCTGCAAGACAAATTTTGCAGGCTTTGGGATTCATGGCATCCAGCATTCTACTAATTCCATATGTGAGACTGCATATGAGGAAACGTCAATGGTACCTAAAAAGCTTATGGAGTCAACATTGTCACAGCCTGGAAACAATGATTCCTCTCTCCTGCAGCAGGAGTTTCTTTGGTGGGCAGAGACATGTCACCAAAACAAAGGACTGTCATTTATTCTACCCCCTGCCACCCAAACCCTAACTACAGATGCATCAGACTATACTTGGGGGGCCCACCTGACAGGGAGATGCATTCAGGGCAAATGGAGCCCAAACCAAATGCATCTAGATATCAACCAAAAAGAAATGCTAGGAGTTCAGAATGCACTGACAGCCTTCAAAAACTTACTTCATCCAGGACAACTACTGATAAAGACAGACAACACCTCAGTTATGTGGTACATAAACAAGCAGGGGGTACCCACTCCTACCCCCTTTGCAGACTAGCCATTGCCTTGTGGAACACACCCTTGACTTACCAAATATATCTTCAAGCTCAAGTCCTGCCAGGAAAGCAAAATACCCTGGCAGATGGCCTAAGCAGAAATCTTATGGAACCGCACGAATGGAAACTGGATCCACAAATCTTCAGCAAGTTAACACAAAATTGGGGAAGCCCAGCCATAGATCTTTTTGCCTCTCCCCAAAACTATCACTTGGACAAATTCTGCACAAGAACTCATCACAAGAAAGCATGGAAAGTGGATGCTCTATCCTTCAGCTGGAAAAACCTATCAGTCTATGCCTTTCCCCCTCTGCCTCTAGTCTCCAAGGTCTTACTAAATGTCAGACAGGAAAAAACAAAAATGATTCTAATTGCTCCGGACTGGCCTTGCCAACATTGGTACCTGCTTCTAAGGAATATGTCCCACCTTCCTCCATGATACTTGCCTCAAACACCTCACCTATTGTCTCAGCAGAACTATCAAATTCTGCACACTCAGCTCCAAACTTTGAATCTTGCTGCGTGGTTAATCAACTAATTTTACCAACCACATCTCTCAGTAAACCTGTGATGGATGTCATTTTGGAAGCCAGAAGGCCTAGTACTAGAAAATCTTATGCTGATAAATGGAAGCGATTCTGTGCTTGGAACCAAGCACAAGGAATAGACACAGCAAAGCCCAATATTCCTCAGATTTTACAATACATAACTGAGATGCTTGACAAGGACCTATCTTTTTCTTCAATAAAAATCCATGCCTCTGCAATCTCGGCTCATTACAACACAGAGCCTCCCCTCTTTTCTCATCCCCTGCTAAAACAGTACGTCAGAGGGGCCAAACATTTAAGGCCTCCCAGGAGAGCGCCAACTCCTGCATGGGACCTCAATTTTGTGCTGGAAAAACTCACCCTACCTTCTTTTGAACCAGCAGCTACTGCGGATATAAAATTTCTTTCTTGGAAGACAGCTTTTCTTTTGGCAGTCACTTCAGCTAGAAGGGTTTCAGAATTACAGGCTCTCATGGCAGTGGAGCCTTTCATTATTTTTTACCCAGACAGGGTGGCCCTCAGGACCAATCCTTCTTTTATGCCTAAGGTGGTATCCAGTGTGGCTCTTAACCAGACCATTCAGCTGCCAGCTTTCTTCCCAAATCCACAGAACAAGGGGGAGCGGATTCTGCATTCATTGGATGTACACAGACAACTAAATTCTACTTAAACAGGACAAAATCTCTAAGAAAGTCTGAGCAGCTACTGGTGGCATTTGCTGCAGGATCAGAGGGGAAGGCTGTATCAAAGCAGACCATTTCTAAATGGATAAGCCATTGCATTTGTTTCTGCTACTTGCACCATGGTAAACCTGTGCCCAAGGAGATCAGATCCCATTCCAGCAGGGCTGCCTCTACTTCAGCAGCTTTTCTCAGAGGAGTCCTTACCAGAGACATTCTAGAAGCTGCTACTTGGAGCTCAGTTCATATGTTCACAAAAAAAAACATTATAATTTACCTCTCTTTTTTAAATCCAGGGCAGGCTTTGCCACTGCAGTCCTGCAGGGCCTTATAGCTGCTCCTAATGCTGTTTAGCTCCATCCTCCATCCTCCCAACTATAGCTTTGGGATTCTACCCAAATGTAATGACTGCAACAGTGAAACACTAAGAACATAGTACAGTTGTGTACACTTACCATAAATGTAGATGTTCAAGTGTATTCACTGCTGCAGTCCTGATTACCCACCCGCCAGCCCCCTTTCTATACCTTTTCTTTCCTTCACTATTCTCAAAAGCGTTTGTGATGTATTTGCTTTTAGTTGAAGGTAAATTTTATGTTTCTAAAGTGCATTTATATATTTACAGTTTTATATATATATATATATATATATATATATATATATATATTTTTTTTTTTTTTTTGCTCCCCATTTGGGGGGCACCTGACATCTGGGGAAAGAAAAACTGATTAAAATGGCGTTGGCTGCATGTTGTATACCCCTGATGACCTGATGTCATGGAAGTGGAGACAACAACCGATGCAGGACCCAAGACTTTGTTATTCAGGCCGACTGAGGTCAACCTGCAAGCAGATTACCCAAATGTAATGACTGCAACAGTGAATACACTCGAACATCTACATTTATGGTAAGTGTACACAACTGTACTTTATGCTTCATGCTATTCAGGAGGCAACCTGGTATATTATCAGGGCCCATGGATGCCGTATTTTTTGCCTTGTGGAGCTCGATGAGGACCTGTTCACTAGTGATAGTTAGATGATTTATGGCAGAGGGTATTTCTTGGGTGGTTTGGGGGATATTGAGATGAAATTGAAGCTATATTTGTCAGCTAGTAGGTTTGCTGTGTCCTCCTGCTTCATATAAGTAATTCTGTTTACAATTAATTCAGCACACTGTTTGTTGTTCATAGGTGAGTACTAGGCTAATGTCCCTGGGGCCTTTTTAATCCTAGCCATGCATCCCCACTCTCTGTAAATTCTGGTACCCTTTGTAAGTGTAATCAGGGACTTGGGAGATGAAACATTTGCATACATGGGTCTGGGATATGAACCATTTACAGGTTACCTGTGTCCAGTAGAGACATAGGTGCCAAACTAGGGATGACTTTACTGTTCCCCATCCAGTTGCACAAGTTACACTTGAATCAGGTTAAAGAAGAATTCTACTTACATAGATGGGGAGACTATTCCAAAGAAGGGGTCGTCTTTATCTCCTCAGCAGGTTGTGTTTGAATCACAGGTAAGGTTTAAGTCTGTAAAATTAGTAATTCTGGCACTATTTGTTTTGCAGATATGCAGGAGGTCCATCAGAGTGAGGTCCAGTGGTGCCTTTAATGCCTGGCATAGATCTTTCCTCAGCAGCCTGTAGTAGACAGAATACAAGGCTAGAGCTTTGAGGCAGTCTGCAAAGGACATGTTATTTATGCCCTGTATTCCTTTAGCAAGGAATCTCTGTAGACATTCCATTTGTTGGATGTGCCTGGTTAGTTACATCCCAAAGGGAGCATTGTACATTGTATATTTGGCATTCATCAGATAGGTCTGATGAATGTCAAATACAGTAGAACAATAACACCCTTGGACCTAGATGCTATACATTTTTTATAAGCTTATAAGCTGCACAACATAGAATGACTTCCTCACTACTATGGACATGTGATGATCAAAGGTTAGATTATTGTTTATATTTGTCCCCAAGTTCCTGATGACTGGGTCTATTCTTAGAGGTGCATTGTTAATATGATGATTACCAGGGGTAGCTGACTTCCCAAAGGATACTATTATACATTTTTTGGCATTTAGTTTTAGTCTGTGGCTCAGAAACCAGTCATTTGCCTGTGTCAGCCCTTCTTGGAGAACATTAGCATCAGTGGGGGATTCTATGACTGCTCCTAATATGCAACCCTTTGCAGATTTGGTCAGCAAGAGGCCCTTGACATTGGTCTTGACTTCAGAGAAGTAGATCAAAAAGTAGAGGTCCAAGGACTGTTGTGTTTTACCTTTAAGGTTGAATACATAGCTGAAGAAGCCTTTATGGTTGTCCTTTGCCAGTGATACTGTCTGTACATCAGATTTGGCTTTAGTGGATTTGATAAAACTCCTGAGTTGCTTATTTAGTTTGATTATGCATTTTTTCTTTTGTTCTTTTTTATTTTGTTTTTGCATTGCTTCACATTACACTTCCTTGTTTTAGCCATGATTTGCTTTCTTTTTTTATGTAAGTTGTTGATATCTGTATTTCTATGCTTATTTCAGAAGGGTTCAGTTGCCAAAGTGCAGTTATTTACATGACAGTCTAGGGTTTCTATAAACAATTCTGCATAGGCAATGGTGTTCACATATTTTTTTGGGGGGAGGTTCACAGCAAGAGGTTCTCTGGTTCGATTTTTGGCTGGAGTGCCTTTTGTGTGGAGTCTGCCTGTCTTCCCTCTGGTCACATGGGTTTCCTCTGGGTGCTACGGTTTCCTTCCACATTCCAAATACATCCAGTAGGTGGATTGGACAATGTAAATTGGCTGTAGGTGACAGTGTGTGTGTGTGAGTGAGTGGTATGAATGAACTACCATGGCAGGGCTAGCCACCTGGTGGTGTAAAACCTTGGCTTGAAATGATTGTCACTGCTGAAGTGACAGCCCGACCCCATATGAAAAATGGAAAAAGGGAGTGGTGGATGGATGGATGGATGGATGGGGCATAAATTTTGCCAGAGTGCCAAATACATGGATTGGATGTTGTGACAGGCTTTACTTGATTTCAAAGAAGACACGTTTATGATCTGACTTGCAAAGTGAGGACATAACACTTGGGTGAATGCAAAATTACACCTGGGTGAATGAAAAGTTTTCTTATGTATGTGAGGATCAGGTTAATTATGTCGGTGCTCATAGTGGATGTATGGAATAGCTTGTCCAGAGTATTCATGTTAACAATGTCTAATCTCTGAATGTGCCATACCTCTCAACTGTCAAGATTTTTGCTGAATGTCCAGATATTTTTGGTCATTTCCAAATAAAATGTGTGGTTTTCTGGAAAATCACTGAGGATTGAAATCACAAAATAATAACAGACATTTGAATTTGAGACTTCATATCCTTAAGAAAATGTATGCTAACACAATGCCTTTTATTCTAGCATCTTTCTAAGGTTATAAGAGTGATATATAAACTCTGTCCCTATTTTTGGGCTTTTGTCCCCCCATTATATTTGGCTTTGTCTAAATTTCTTATCCTAAGAGGTTGAGAGCTATGGGGCATGCACATTGGATGCTGTGTAAGTTTCTAGGTTTATAGCGGAGTAGTTGATGACAGATAGGGCAATAGTGTTGAGTTCAATGCAGAAAACCTCCGGAACATTTCAGTGTACAGTATGGGTTTTCTGGGTCATAGAGGAGGAACTATAGCTTGCAATGATATGGTATGGGACTTTGCCTATGGTAAGATGGGCATGGGGTAGTTCAAGGTGGGCATCCTACTTTTACACCTTCTCAAGGTGTGACTGGTTCTGATGAATATTGAGACAATCCCATCTTTTCTCACTTTCAGTGCAATGGCTTTTCTAAATGTGTTGAAGGCATTGTAGCCTTGCACTCTAGGCAGCAGCAAACCCTGTGGTCGCTGGGGGCCCCCTGGTCCTGGGGGTCCCCAACCACAGCAAGTTATCTTATTTTGATATTTTATAACATGTTTGTCAAACCAACAAAAGTTAGTACAGCAGTTTTGTGTACTTAATAAACCAGATGGGTAAAAATAATTTTGATTTATATCACCTTTAAGATTCAGAGATATTACTGGTTTATAATAACTGTGCTTTGTTAAGTAACAGACTTCACAATTTCATAAAATTGCTTTACTACTGACATAGTGCCCTTGACTTGGGCAACCCTGCTGGTCAGCATCCTCAACTCTAAAACTATCATTGTAGCCAGCTTTAGTCACCTGTAATATTCCTGAATGCTAACCCCCCCCCAATCATCCTTGACTGTATTGGGACCCCACAAAAACTGCTGCTGATTGGGGAAAAATTAGGAGAAAAAAGAAAAAAAATATTTATTTTCTGATTACACTCTTTATCCAAAACAGGGTTGTGACAGGACCCTGTTAGGATAAAGCCAGTAATAGCTGAATGAACATGAGCAAGTTAAGCACTAAAGATCACCAGCTCAAAGTGGCCAGTCTCAGTGCTTACCTTAGATTTTAAGAAGAGCTGAAGATTCTAATCTTCAGGGATGTTTCTCTGTTTGAGGGACTTTTATAAATACTGGCAGAACAGCAGATACTATAACTATCTTCTTTGTGCAGGAATTTTGGGAAAAGCCAAACTCTAGTTCACTTAAAAAGTTAATAGAATAACACATTTTGCATCATCATGCACTTTTTTGGACAATACGAAATATGAAACTCTGATGTCTGGATTTATTGACTGTCTGTATTCTTGAATGATTTACCAGCAAGTCAAACTATTTTCAAGGGACAGAATAAGATTATGAGGTAAAATCAGGGATGTTCTGCAAAATCAGGGACAGTAACAGTATAAATCACACATCAATGAGATAAATAAAAGTGACTTACCCCTGCTGCTGTTTGACGATCACTAAACAACAGTCACTGATTTGATGTGACATTACCAATGTTACACAATGTATTGCTATTTGCTGAAATCAGTGCTGCATTTGTTTGTATGTGTTTGCCCGTGTGTGTCTGTGTTGCAGTGTAAGAGTAACAAGTTGGCAATAATTTAACTTTCTAGCACAAGCATTATCATCATTGTCATTACTCTGGTGTCTGTGGAGAGGGGGAATGTTTGTAGTGTATTTAAGAGTAACAAGCTGTCCATATTTCCTTTCACTTTCCATTGCAAACATAGGCTTTACTCATGCTGAATATTGCAGGTGATATTGATTTGGCAGAAAGAGGATATGTGCAAAAGCAACAGTTCATTGCCACTGTGAAACAATGAGAATCATTGCCATTTCACAGTACTTTACGCAGGTTGAGTTCTTGGATGTTTTTTTTTCTATGTGGAAAAGCTCACCCAGACTCTGTTACAACTTTTTGTGAAGGAAAAGTTAGCTGGCTTCTGCTTTCTTGTATTTTGTATTACTTTATTACCTTATTCTATTTTATATGTTGTGATTTGTTTTTTTTTACAGTGTGCTTTACTTGTATTCTGCTTTTAATTGCATATTAAAACTAGGAAAGAGACCACAGCTGTGCCTCTTCAGAGTCACACAGAAATGTTTCCAACCCACTCACCCTGGTGCTGTTGTATTCTTAAACTCAGCTGCCTTTCTAGTTGCCTGCCCCTTATGTTAATTTGACCATATTTCCCATTCTCTCCTCCCTTTCATAGGCTGTTGGGAGTAAGCACAAAATTACCATTTTGTGAAATCACCCCCTTCAGCCAATTAAATGTATTGCCATCTCACTGTATTCCACAGAACCAGAATACAAAGTACCCACCCCCTTTCAATCTAGCTTTCTCTTTTTAAATTAGTGGTTCTCCATTTAGACAGCTAATGCTTAAGTTACCCCCTCTTTCACATCTAAGTGCGTTGTGCACACTGCAGTGCTTAGGATATTAACCCATCTTTTTCCATCTTATTTTTTAAATCTGCAACAACTATTACAAGACCACCAATTATTGGAGAGCCCACATTCTGCTTCTTAGTTTTCATCTTGGGATTAGTGCTTCTGTTTTCTAATAGGATTACCACCTGTCCCACTTTGCGAGGGACAGTCCCTCTTTGGGCAGTTGTGTCCTGCAAAGAAATCAAAAAAATGGCAAATGTCTTGAGATTTTAGGACAAATATATTTCCTATATTTTATGTAATAGCTGTATAAAACAGTTATTCTGTATCTAAAACACCTAAATGTTATAAGAAACAAAATAAGTAACTAAAATGCTACAAGAATAAGCTTTTATTTAGAGAAAAAAGTGAAGTTTTGTCCTTTGTACTGGCTGTGGATATGTTCTGTCCTGCAAAATCTGACGTTTCTACCAAAAATGTTTCACTTTGGGCATTTGAAAAGGTGGCAACCCTATTTTCTGTTAGTGAGAGAAGGAATACATGGACATTATTTCTTGGAGACTGCTGATCACCAGAAAGCCTAATAACTGCTCCATAGGTGATAGCTTGGAATTTGTGCTTATGTTGTGCTCCTGGTGAGAGAAGGAGCAGAGTGCATTGATACCTGACTGTTTCTGGTTGGGCAGTGAGTGTTGTACTTGATGTTCCTGATTGGCCTGGTTGCAATTCAAGGCATCTACCAGGAAAAGGCTACAACAAGACCAGATACCCTTGCATCATCTGGGACAAGATTGTGGATCACAAATCTGGCTGTGGCCTGCTTCTCATCTTGAGATTGGTGCTAATGTATTGCTTCTGGTGAGAAAAGAAGAAAATGGGCATTGTATCCCAGCAGAGTGAAGCTGTGGTGATACCAGCACTAGTAGTAGCCAGGCAAGTCATTCATGAAACGCCCTTCTTTTCATCATTCTTGACAAGCTAACACTTTGTTTTCAGTAAGTACTGCTTGGTTTGTTTCTGACTTCACAATATCTGTCTAAATACTTCATCCTTAAATTCTCAGGGATTACTTATTAGTTTCCCTTCAAGTGTTTGGCAGTGCCCTGTATAGACACAGATACCCTGAGTGACATTTTTCCACTAAAAACACAAGTGAAATTTCACCAATACCTAGTTGCACACAGGACAACTAGTTTGCACTGACAAGCACAGTCCTCAGAGTTGCAAACCAGATACTCCTGACATTGCTTTATATTCTCACTCCAACTATCTAATCAATAAAAAGGGTCTGTTGCCATGGATATGAACTTTCCCACTATCTCCATTATCAGCTTGCTGGATATGGGCATCCTGAAATAATGTAGAAATTACCTCATGTTTACTGACAACCAGTTAATTCTCAAACAAATTGATATGGTATGTGACAGATATATTTACACAATGTCACTGGAGGCAAAGCTCTCAGTTAAAAATACTTCCAATGTCAATAAGGTTGTCAATAGTACACACTCTGCACCTATCACACACAATTCAAACCGGACATATAGACCCACATATGCTGAAGCACTTAAAAATGTAACCTTCCCCAAAGTCCTCCTATATGAAGTACACATAACAAATACCCTCAGCAGCTCTGAATGCAATCTTTCAAAACAACACCCACATCAACACATACAATCACCATCTCATGGAGCCTCTACTTCTAAGTCCATACAGCAAGCCGCCATGCAATCCAACATTCTGGTCATTGAAAACTCCATCGTGAGACACACTGATGTACCTCTCACCAGGCTGAGTAAAGAGAAAGTCATGGTCAGTTGCTTATCAGAGGCTAGGATCATTCATATTACGCTTGCACTCAGGTCATTGGACCACTAGTACCAGTATGACTTGGTCATAGTCCATCTGGATGTAAATGAGATGGAGCTCTCAGAATATGTGTCATTGACTGGTATGACCCTAGCATTGAGTAGCATTTTACCTTCTTCAAGAATGATGCTATAATACAAACAAAAGATGAATGACTATAGTTATTGGCTTAGTTTCTGGCATCATTCTAAGGGGGTGCAATATTTGTCAGCATGGAAGAAGATGGTCAACAGACCATGCTGCTTTGCCAGGGATGGTCTGCACCTCTCCCCTCTAGGCTTTCAAATACTAGCTAAAACATTGGCTTCCCCCATAGTGCCTTTTTTATGCAATGCCAAACTGAAAGCACTTCTGACATAGCAAATCAAAACCAAGAAAATCTAAAGGTATTAGTGCTCAGTGCTAGAAGTATATATAAAAAAACCTCCTCTCCCTAGAAGCTCTCTTCACCCTAGAGAATGCTGAAGTCTGTGCAGTCACTGAGAAGTGGTTTAAAGCTACAGACAGAACACTGATAGTGCAAGGTTATAATGCCTTCTACACATTTAGACCAGCTTCTACACAGACAGAGACTAAAGGTGGAGTTGTTTTGATTTACATCAAAAATAAATATACCTCTTTCAAAAAAAATATATATATACCTCAAGGCTGGTCAAACAGGGCAATGCACTTGAGCTACTCAATGTTTAAATTACCATAGGCAAAATCCAATCTACTTCCTTGCAAGCTATAGGTCCCCCTCTATGACCCAGGAAACCCAAACAATGTATTTAAACTTACTGGAAACACTCACCATCCAACCCAGTACCATATTCATGGGTGACTTTAATTGCTCCCCTATTAACTGGGAATCCTATACAGCACCAAATGTACAGGCACAGAGATTCCTGGATTTTGTAAACATAAACCCCCTGGACCAAATTGTCAATACACCAACTGTGGGTGCAACCATACTGGATCTGGTAATCACTAATATGGAAGAGTGCTGCACACCCCCCTAGTGTAATGTCCTCTGTTAAGGTCATACCACAAAATGGTCTCCTTTGAAGTCAAAATAAAACCTGGACCCTCTGGAATATTCGGGAACTACTCTAAGGCTAACTTCCTGCTATTCAGTGATAACCTGGCAAAATCTGAAGCCCCCATAAACCATGAGAACACTGCTGCCTCTACAGAACTGTTCACAGAAACCCTATACAAGCATGTTAATAGCTGCATAGAAGCAGCTGTACTCCCCAGGAAAAAGTATAGAACTAACTCAAAAACAAGCCCCCCCTAGTGAAATCACAAAATCAATAGGATGTATAACAGATGCAAGAAGATCATTGCAAAGGCCTAATCCCTATGTCACCTAATGGGTTTGCTAAAATGGCTACTAGAAGAACCCACACTGTAAAAGCCGAGACTCAAATCCATCTGTACCTCAGGTTTCAGTCTGGGGCGCTCTTGTGTTTGGCATCTCTGGCTAACAAAGTTTGCAGATGACTGCAAACTGGGAGCCATTATTGAATCCCAAATGATGGGGATACTCTACAAAAGGGCCTTACAGAAACAGATGCTTGGTGCCAGAGCCATGGGCAAGCTCCTCAAAAAAAAATGTTGTGTATCCCCCCCTTTGGGAAAAACATGTATCCATGAATTACCATATAGGTGCCAGTACACTAAACACAGAAAGTGATAAAGAGACTTAGGGACACACACAGACAGTGGTCTCACCTTCAATAACCACATCGCCACAACAGTCCAGGAAATCCTTCTATGGCACACCATCATGAAGGGGCTTTTCATCAGAAAAAAAAGGAGGTCATTGCCCACTGTACTCATCCCTCATTAGACTCATTAGAATAGAATACCCCATTTTTGGTATACTCTCCTCTCAAGACATCAAACAACTAAAAGCCTCAGAAATACCTCACTAAAAGGATCACAGCCCTAAAACCAGATGCCACCCGCCTCGCTGTAAAAACTCCAGCTATACTCTGTACTCTGTCACACTCTCAGGATCTCTGCATACATACAAGGCCATGTCAAGCCCAGAGCTGTTGGAACCTGCAACATAAGAAATCCCAATCCCTCAGGCTACACACTCACACATCTAAGGGATCTAAACCTTGTCATCACAAAAAATGTGTTGGAGGGATAGGTTTCTGACCCAGAGACTCCCCAGACTTGGAATAGATTGCCCTATACATGTGTCAAGAAGGCCTCTTTTTTTGGATCTTCAAGAGGAACCTTGGCAGGATTGGATGTAAGAAAAATTCATGTGTCAGTCGCCATCATGTCAGAGGTAAAGGAAAGTAAGGGATAAGAGGAAAATTGGAAATGCTGATGGAAAGGCTTTATGAGTTGGCTGGCCCTAGGCTTTGACCCAATAGGGCTGTGAACCTAAAATTAGGAGGTGCAGCACCCAGCAGGATAAAAGCACTCTCATCAAACTAAATAAACAACTCTAAGGAAAAATAAAGTCTACCAAAGCCAAATTTGAGGTACATTTGCCCTCCCAGGCCAAGGACAACCACAAGGCATTTTTTAGTTATGTCCACAACCTCAAAGGCAATCCACAACTGTGTGCAGAGCTCAATTTAAATGCAGCCACCTATACTGAGCCAGAAGAAGATATAACAAACCTACTGGCAATCAACTTCAACTCCAACTTTACCTTTTTCTCCCCTCAACCTGCCCTTAGGGAATACCATCAAATATAACTCCCTTGGTATCACTAGGGAACAGGTCCTTAATGCTCTCTCTAAGGCCAAGAACACTGCATCAATGGGCCAAGACAATATTCCAGGATGCCTTCAAAATAGCATGAAACATGAACTATCAGGCCCTCTGGTATTGATGTTTAACTGTAGCCTCCAAATACACTTTGTGTCTCAATAATGGAGAACAGCAACAGTCATCCCTCTGCACAAACGTGGGCCATCTCTAAACCCTGAAAACTACAGACACTTAAGTCTTACTAGTCTTATATGTAAAGCCATAGAGAGAATTATCATGGATGACATCAATAATGATATAGTAAACCTCCAGACAATGGACCCAACACAGTTTGGTTTCATCAAGGGCAGGCCATGCCTACTCAACCTGCTGGACTTCTTTGAGAAGGTCACCAAAGCAATGGATGAGGGCAAAATGGTTCACACTGCCTACCTTGACCTGCCCAAAGCATTTGACACAGTGCCCCCCTCAGGCATTGTTGACAAACTCAAGAGGTTAGGTACAAACCCATATGTCACCCAGTGGATAGCCAGCTGACTCACAGACAGGACCTATGAGTTAAAATTGGAGAGTCCACCTCTACAAAGAGGCCAGTCACAATTAGAGTCCCTCGGAGATCAGTCCTTGGACCACTCCTTTTTGACATTTATGTCTCTGAAGTCAATGCAGTGTCAGTGGTCTCTGGATGACTAAACTTATAGATGAATGCAAATTAGGAGCTGTCATTGAATCCCACACTGAAGGAAGGGCTGTCACAGACAAACAACTGGTTTCAGAGCCATGGACTAAAACTAAATGCCAAGAAATGCATAATAGTATCATTGAGGAATTCATCTACCTCTGGTAATTATCATATTGACAACACTCTCCTCTGAGCTGACCCAGTAGTCAGGGACTTGGGTACACACATAGACAGTAATCTGGTCTTTAACCATCATGTGTCTACAGCAGTAAGGAAATCATTCTATGTTACTGTGAAGGTAGGTGAAGGCTGCCAGTTTAGCCAGATAGAATGTTGTAGATAATTCTAACATTTGTAAATATTACTATAAGCCACAGGCTTGTTCTCTTAAATGGAAGAAAATGCCGTTAAATGTGAACTTCAAAAATGTAACCACATTGCACTCTGCTGGAGGAACACTGATAAGTCAAGCATGGTATAATTGTTTGATGTCAAAACTTAGAGCCGAGATGTCTAGATAAAGGCATTCTGCCTATTGTTTTGAGGCCATCGTTAATGGCTAGAATTTACATGTATAATTTATTTTAATGCTCTGGCTTCCTGACCAGCTGCAAGATCAAAAGGGCTGTTAACCTCTGAGTTTCTGTTAGCCTGGGAAAACAGAAAATTGTTAAGAATGATGTAATGTGAAACAGCACTGTCTTATTAATTTAAAGAGAGAGAATCAGACAGCATTAACATTTCTCTTCAGAACATCCAACATCACCAGCACTGTCTTGCTTTATATGTAAGTTTATTTTAGAACTATGTTTTCTTTTAGATATAGATAGGAAATAGGAAGATTGGATTAGTTTTTTTTTCTGTATTGATGTCAGAACTATTCTGCTGTATTGTTTTATGCATTTTCCAGTGTCTGAACTCGTGACTAGCAATGTGTAGTAAGAAGTATTGTCTTGTGTTTTTATTATTTATTATTGAATATTTTTAAATCTTTCAACTGTGGCTGTTTTGTGTAGAGATAATTTAAGCTCTCGACTACATTGCATATATATAGTGATACTGTACAAAGCCACTCCAAATAAGCCTTGCTGTTCAGTTGCACTTACCATTTGTATAATAATATTGCACAGTAATAATTGGACACCCTTTGATAAGGGCCTTATTAGTAGCTGATAAATATTAGTGGATGGTGGCAGCTGGTACTACCTTTTAGACTGGGCAGAAAGTGGGCAGAGCTGGAGAATCTGTGCCAGCCTTCCCCAGGGGTGTCTGTGTGTTTGTATATAACTCATATCTCAAAGTGTGTGTGCGTGTGTGTGTGTGTGTGTGTGTGTGTGTGTGTGTGTGTGTGTGTGTGTGTGTGTGTGTGTGTGTGTGTGTGTGTTTGTCTGTGTCAGCTACTTCGGCAGGGAAGTGAAGCACTGGTTGGACAGAGAAGGTGCTGAAGGTTTAGCTTGCCCACTTGGCTGAGATCTGGACCCTATAGCTGTAGCAGTGGGGAGTCTTATTGGGGATCTGGAGAGAAAGGGAGAAACTAGCCTCAGACTCATTGTGATCTCTGGGTGCTCTTAAGGGAAATTGTACTTTACTGTGTGTGTATTTGTTATCCTCCCCTATGTGGATGCCCCTCACTGGTGTTAGTGGTGAGTATTGAAGCTCCTTGATTGCTGGACCAGTGCACTGACATCACATATTAATTTATCTTCCCCCTGGACAACTCAAGCTAGTTTGTCAAGTGACCCTTGAGAAACGTTGCTTGAGAGGGTTAGGTCTAGCTAAGTATACCTCACCCCATTCCCTGTCTTGAGAGCCGATCTACATTGGCATTGCTAATCCCACTGCGGTGCCGCACTGACATATCATATGCTTGCAACCCTAGGCTCCATCTTAGCAACTTGGCATTTTGCTGGCTGGCTCTGTATAACCATGTTAGGGGATTGTGCTCTGTCACTACAGTGAATTTTCTTCACTACAGATAAGGCTGATGTTTCTGCAGTGCCCACACTATAGCTAGACATTCCTTTTCTACAGCTGCATAGCATTCCTCCCTGGGTTGGAGATAAACCACTGGATGCTCTTGTCCTTCTGAAGAAATCTGGCTAAGTACAGCCCTCACCCCATGGTTCAAAGCATCCACCTGCACAACAAATTATTTGCTGTAATCTGGACTGGCTAACACAGGGGGTCCTTCCAAAGCTTCTTTAAGATTCCGGAATGCCTGCTCATATGCTGTGGTCCACACTACCTTATTTGGCCTGTTCTTCTTTGTCAGGTCTGTGAGGGGAGCAGCTATGGTACTATAACTGAGGATGAACTTTCTGTAGTACCCTGCTGTCCCTAAGAATGCCCTCAACTGCTTTTTGGTAACAGGTGCAGACCATGCCTGAATGGCTTCTACCTTGGCAGGTTGTGGCCTGATCTAACCACTCCCCACTCTTTGACCCAGGTAGGAGACCTCTGCCATACCCACCTGACATTTGCTGGGCTTAATGGTCAACCTTGCCCTATGTAGTCTGCCCAGCACCTCCCTGACATGTTGAAGGTGCTCTTGCCAGGAATGGCTGTAGACAGCAATATCATCTAGGTAAGCAAGGGCAAACTCTCCTGCTCCTGCTAGGATATGACCTACCAGCCTCTGGAAAGTTGCTGGGGCATTTTTCATCCCAAAGGGCATATTTGCGAACTCATACAGGCCAAGAGGAGTCACAAAGGCTGACCTCTCTCTAACACTGGGAGTCAAGGGCACCTGTCAGTAACCCTTGGTAAGATCAATGGTGGTAAGGCACCTAGCCCCACCCAGCTTCTCTAGGGCCTCATCTGTCCTAGGCATGGGGTAAGCATCTGACTCTGTGTGACTATTTAATTTCCTGTAGTCCACAAAGGACCTGGTGCTGCCATCTTTCTTTGGCACCACTGGGGAGGCCCAGGGACTGTTGGACTCTTGAATTACACCTAGTTCCAGCATCTTCTGTATCTCCTTCCTCAGGTCTGTTTGACTCTCTCAGACACCCTATAAGGGGCATGTCTAATAGGCCTTTGGGGTCCTGTATCCACCTGGTGCTAAACCAGGTGGGTGCACCCTGGTTTCCTAGTGAACATGCCCCATACTCTTGTAACACTGCTCAGATTTCTTGAACCTGGGTAGGAGATAGCTGCTGGGACATTGATACCCTTCCACTGAGGTGTCAGTCCGAGCCTCACTGAGGAGATCAGTCACCAGATCTCCCTCAGACTCCTCCTGCAACCCACTGCAAATACTCAGCACAAGGGCCTCCTTATCATGGTAAGGTTTCATCATGTTAACATGGTACAATTTGTGCTCTTGCCTCTTGCCTAGCAGTTCTACCATGTAGTTAACATCACATACCTTTCTTACCACCTTGTAGGGTCCCTCCCAAGTTGCAGCTTGTTGTGTCTGACAGGAATGAGAACCATTACCTGCTGCCCTACAGCATACTTCCTCATTAAAAGTGACTTGCTCCACAGTCAAATGAACCAACCACATAAACTTTTATGGATACACTCAAATGACACACTCACCAACTAAGATTTATCAGCCTAGTAACAAACAGTTTACACTTGCCTGGATCCTAACAAACAAACCTGCACTAATTCACCAAACAGGCTATCTTCCAGATAGCCTGAGTGACCACTATCCTACATTTATTCTCAGACATCGCACTCACACTTCCAAAAAACACAACCTACACAACAAAAGAGACTCTATGGACACCTTCAAGCAACTCCTTCAAAACTGCAACTGGTCCCCTCTGAAATATCTTCCTTTAGACAAAGCTGTGGAATATTTCAACAACAAATTCCTCATGATACTCAATAAACTAGCCCCCATCAGCAACATTAAAGACAAAACCAACTGCTGCCCCTGGTTCAAGAAATAAATCAGGCAACTACTGAAGTAAAGGGACAAACTCTGGTGCCAATACCAATCAGACAAAAATGAAACAACCTATAATAACTATCGCCACTTTAGAAATATGTCCAATAAACAAATCAAGAATGACAAAAAAGAAATGCTACACCGATATTCAACAACAGAATAACAACAACCCAGAAAACAATTACTACAAGCAGGGCAAACTAAACCTCCCACTCCAAATACTACAGACCGAGAACAACCCATAGCTACCCAATTTAACTATTTCTTCACCAATTCCATACTCTCACTTTTAAATAATAACCAGACTACCCCCCATCATCCCTTAAGTAACCAATGAAACCAGTACTACTCTCCATCTCAAACCAGTCCAGACAGACAAGATAAAAAAAACTGCTAACAAAACTAAAATCAACATCACTCAGTCGATCAGCTACCAAATGAATACCACAGATTGGCTGCTGAAGTCATCTGCTAGCCAATATCAATACTAAATAATTGATCCATTGCAGAACAATGCATCCCAAAGATATAGAAAATCTCATATGTAATTCCTTTGTACAAGGGTTGATCTTCTCCTGCACTTTTTAATTTTAGGCCAATCTCCATATTATAACATCCTTCTAAAATCCTTCCAAAATGTATTCATGCCCAACTACACCATCGCATCTTAACAAACAACCTACTATCTAACTCTGAGCACTGCTTCCATCTGAATCACAGCACCACAACAGCACTAATAAGCTTTACCAACACTATAAACCAATTGCAAAAAATGAAAGGAAACATGTCTCCACAATCTTCTTGGACATATCCAAAGCATTTGACATGATATCCCACCAAAAACTTTTAAACAAACTTGCCTCTTTTAACATATCTTAGCAAGCCCTCTCCTGCTTTCACAATTACCTCTCCAATCACCAACAGGCAGTCAAATGGACAAAGATTTCTCCTCACTAGTGCCTATCACCATTGATGTCCCACAAGGATCACTACTAGGCCCTCTTCTCTTCTCCATCTTTACAAACAAGCTTCACTTGACCATTAAGCTTGCAACCATTATCCAACATGCATACAACTCCACAGTCATCTGCTCTGCTCCCTCCTTAACTCCATTACAAGAAACCAGCCTAAAATCCTTCTCAGTCATAGAGACCTACCTGCACAATCTCCAACCCATCCTAAACCCCAATAAAACCAAACTAATAATCTTCCAAAACAGCCACAACAAACTCAGCAAACATAATCAAACCATACAAATTAGCTCATCCAACAAAGCATTATTCAAACCAGTCATGGAAACAAAACTACTGATGGTCACCATTGACAGCTGTCTAAAAATTGACTAGCATATACGTTAAGTTATTAAAAAAAAACATAAACTAGGCACCCTCTAGAGAATCAAAACCTACCTCATCAACCCCATCAGACAAGCGATCACTAGAACACACCTTCTATCTACCCTACTATATGCCAATTCAATATTCACAAACCTCAGAAAAACTGACCTACATAAACTAGCTATCACAAAATTGCCAAATTTGCTGTCAATCTACCCAACAGAAGTCATGACTTTGAAGCCCTCCACCAACTAAAATGGCTTGAACTACCTAACCTCCTAACATACAACCAAATTACTATAACCCACTCCATAACAAGTATCCAGTCATACAAAACCTAATACAATGCCAAACCAATAAAAGATCCCTAAGGTCTTCTAACAAATTTCTCCTAAAAGTTTCCAAATCAAGTAACAATTTCAGTGACTCCCTTTACTCCAATCAAATCTCAAAAAATGGAACTCCATCTCCCAAAATATTTTCAATATAGATAACCCCACTTCATTCAAAATCTGCTTAAAACACACTTAAACGACAACTGGATCTGCTCCTGTTCAGCCCCTGGCTAATCTTACTGCAACCATCCTATATTCTCCAAATAACATCCAAGTTACCCCACTGCTGCACAGATCTTACTGAAATCTAAGCCTTGAGTTTCAAGGAAATTGTAAACTAAAAGCTTCCTCTTGGGTTCTACTATTAAAACTTTCACTTCTCATGGAAACTGGATCACATTGTACCAGTAGATGTAACTGTTCAGCATATAAATGCTCTTTCTAACAACTGTTCTAAAGTATACTGTTTGACTAGCATGCTCCCTGAAATGACGTGATCTGTCTCCATTGATATTGTAAATAGTATGCATATATCTCCATCTCATACACACAATATAATATAAAACGATGCACATCAGAGATTGTAACATGTTTTTTCTTGAATATGTATATGTCTCCTTTTTTGTACATACAATATAATGTAACATAATGCACATCAAGGATTGCACTATTTTTTTTCATGTATGTGGAATGCACTGTGCTATTAAGATTATGTTTTTTATATGTTTTTTATATGTGGAGCTTTTCTCCCCAGGCCTCCAATGAAAAAGGGCTACTAAGCCAAGTCACACCCCCCCCAGTAAACAAATGATAAATAAATAAATAAATAAAAGAATACATGGTATAAGTAAAATTTCCTATGTAGACAGCCTCAAGGCCCTATCCCTGTATTCTGTCTTCTACAGGATGTTGAGGGGAGATCTATGCCTGGCATACTTGGCATTATCAGACCTCAACCTGGTGGACCTTCTGCATATCAACAAAACAAACAGCACCAAAATTACCCATCCTAAAGACTTAAACCTTGCCTGTGCTATAAATAGGATCTGCTGGAGAGACAGGTGTGTACCCCATAGACTACCCTGTCTCTGAAACAGGTTTCCCATCCATGTGAAGAAGAGCTCCTCCCTAACCCAGTTCAAGTGTAACTTGGACAGTTGGATGGGTAACAGGAAATTTATCTCTGGCTTGGCACCTGTGTCTCTAATGGATACAGGCAACCTGTAAATGTTTAATTTCCCAGTCTCCTGCTTGTAAATATTTCATCTCCCAAGACCCTGCTTACATTTATCAAGGGCACCAGAACTTGACAGAGATTTTGGGTGCGTGGCTAGGCTTAAAAAGGCCCTTGTGGTCATTATCCTAGTAAAATCCTATGAACCTATGAGTCAGCATACCCTCCCTGTCCTTGTGTATATCTATCTATGTGCTCTGGTTAACTCCACCACTTCAAAAACATGCAGCAGGTTTAATGAAATTCCTCCATGAAGGTGGATGTGCATTATGTGTATATGTGTGTGTAAAAAATATCTCCAATGTTTATCTGTGCACATACACAAAATAATGCCAGGGTTTCATAGATTAGTACTAGGCTACCTGCTCTTGTGCCCATTTTAAGCCTAGCCAATTACCCTATGTGAGAATCAAACCCTGCACCTTATGTTTGTAAGATAAACACGTTAACCATTATACCAACCTCCCACCGCAAATAGGACCCTTGCCAAGACTCGAGCCCATGACCCTGTGCACTCCAGTCAGAGCAATGTACCACCAAGCCAAACCAGCTGCTGAGATATACTTCTGGGTAGCAGTAAAAAATGAAGTTAACAAGTAATTACATTTCAAAAGAGCATACAATACATCACAGGACATTCACACATTTAGAGCCTCTAGGAGTCATACACACCCCAGACTGTATAAATGGATTTTGACATGAACTTAATGGTGGCCTCTGCCCTCAACTGCACCCATTCTAAAACCAGCCCTCTTCAGAGATATGTACCAAAGGTTGCTGCAGGTTGTGTGGGGGGGGGGGGGGGAGCCTGGGGATGCTCTGATCATTACTTCTCTAATTTTCATCAGAATCAAACTCTAGATGGGTGTATAGGAGGCTATTATAATTGGGGCTGTAGACAGTATCATCATTGTTTTACATTTCTCACAGACCTCAGAGGTTTACTAAGAAGGTTACTGTAGCTTGTATAGTGGCAGTTGTGTACTGTTTAGGAACAATAAAGTGGAATGCATTGCTGTAATCATTATTTTTTTCAATTTCCTCACAACAACACATTAGGCATATATACAGGTGGCTGCTTTTGGGGTTAGAGACAAGGAGTGAGGAAGCATGCTATGTATATGCATGATAACAGTCACTTGAAATGCATGAGCGTGGCCATCTGTACCTCTGCTTTCACCACAATCTAACACTATAGGGATGCACAGGGAGTGTCAAATTTCTTTGGGGGGTGGGAAGCAGGCATTATTTCCAGATAGGATTTGTTTATCCTCACAACAGTCATCTTGTTAGTTTATTTTGAGATACTATTTTGTCAGTTTTGAACATTAAGCATTGGGCACAACTTATGTCTTCCTTGAAATCCTGATAGTTCAAGCTAGCCAATGGAATAAAGGGTTGGGAAAATTCTCTAAAATGCATCCCAGACATCTATAACCCTATGACGTCTGGGTGCCCTGGTTTAATTGAACTATTTTCCTAAACTGTTCTTACTGTGCTGTCTTTGTCAAGAAAGGTGTAAAACTAAAGTTGAACAGCAACTCTGAATTGCTTCACTAAATCATAATTTCTGTTCAATCCATCATTAAATGAAATGGATGTGTATAAAGAAAAGAAAACATTTAAAATGCACTTCAAAGTATATAGAAAGTCATGGCTTCTTGAAAAAGCTGAAGAGTAAAGCAAAATGTGTTAAAAGGAAGAAAATGTAATGTGCATGGTGTGGGGAAACTTGGGATGGTAGGAAAACAGAGTGGAGCACTGGAGGGATGAAACAGTAGGCAGTGCCTAGGGCACCATTTCATCCAAGTCCATTCCTGTACATAGTGTTGTTATAATGTATCATTTTTGCAACTAAATGTCAGTAACTGTGAATGTCCTTCTGTGAGAAGACCAAACATAAAGTGGTACACAGGCCTGTGTTAATGTAAGAGCATTGTATGCACAGTTTAGTCTGTGCAAACTGCTCCTAGCAGCATTAACTAAAAGGATCCTTAGGAGGGGTGGCATTGACAGGGTGATACAAACCTGAAGTGCCCTGGAAAAACCTCAACTTGACATTTGCTGGGGACCCCCAAATGCTAACACTGTTCCTGTGTGCACTGCCAGGGATACTTTCTGCAGTTTTAAACTATATCTATGTAACTACAGAGACACCTATGTTTTTCAAGGTAAATTGGGCTTGAAGGGAGTAGAGTTTTCTGTTTACATTTCTGGCATTGAGCAGTAATACCTTGAGTTCACTATGTTATGTTGGAAGACTTATCAGGTTGGCATTGCCTAAAAAAGGTCCACAAAGTGGTCACCACCCATGAGTAGAAGTAGCAGGCTGAGTGCCCTTAGGCAAAAGGAAAGGGGTAGACAAAAGGAAAGGGGTAGAGCTATGCAAATATGCATATGCAGCCTGATGCATCATCCAAGGTGTTGAGGCAGAGGAGCACCACTGCCCATAAACTGGACAATGCCCACTACTTTTGCTGACAGTCCACGTGCCCACAAACAACAGTGATACCATTTTACCAGTAGTCTGTGTAGTCTGACATGGCTCAGTCTGGTGACCTACCCACATCCAGAACTGCCTGCAGTCATGAGGACATAGCCTCCAGAGGCAGACCAAATGAAAGTTATAATGTGTCTCCTAGACACTCCTATGGAGGCAACATTTAACACCAGTGACCTCAGCAGCAATGTCTGCTCCCTGCCTCTATACTCCATATCATGATGTACTTGTTGCATGTCAGTCATAAATCCAAGAGCACTCTCTCCATCTCCACAGTGCTGCAGACAGAAGCTGTTTATACCTAAATGATTAACTTGCACATCTACTAATTAATGCAAGTGTAGTAGCCATATCGGTGATAGGCCTAGAGTCATGGCCACACATAACTCCCTGCATTTTTCCCCAATAGTGAGTATCTACACCTCAGTGGGTGTATGCATTTTTAAACATCAAATGCCTTTATGAGAAAACAAATCAACATCAAAACCATTAACATGCCATGAACCACAAAACATGGGAGAATAACAACTTCATTAACTACAATGGTATGGAAAAGCTGAATGTTGCAACAAAACTAAACTATAATTCACATAAGATCCTATGATCAACAAGTTAGGTACTCCAAACACAACTGGCAATACTCACATTGGACACATATTAGTAATTTTAAAGAAAATAAAGAAAAAAATCTTAACAGATGAATTGTCAAGACAAAACAGAAGAATTGTCCAGCATCCATGCCACACTTTCAAGTCAAGACTGAAACAAACCATTCTATATGAACATCATTGTAGTTCTGATGTAAATGTTACCATCATATTCTTACTAAGGATAAAAAAAGCTGTTTTAGCCAGATTACAGAAATCAGATAACATTATTATAAGTACAGCTGATAAGGGTGGGCCCATTGTTATTTGGGACCACACATCATATAATATGGAAGCACACAAGCAGTTGCGGGATGGGTGCTACTATTAAAATGGTATTAGATCCATCCTTACAATTTAACAGTGAAATTGATGTTTTTTTGTTCATTGCTGTGGAGAAAAGAATCATTCCTTTAAACACACAGCATGAGCTACAATTGTCACATCCATCCACATCCATCATAACATTTTTTTCTGTTTATTACCAAAAATTCACAATGACCCCAATAACCCCTCTTCTCCTAGGCAGATCTATTGTTTCAGGTGCTCATTATTTAATTGAGCCAATGTCAGAATATTTTGCAATTCATCTAAAAGCCCTATTAGTACACATTATATCATATATTAAAGACACCATGGAAATTCTACAACTTTTGAGTGACATTGAAGTAGAAAATGTGAGGCTTCTAGGCACTTTGGATGTCTCTACCCCCATATACAAACACAATCCATTGGCCAGGGCTACAAGCTTTACCCCACTAGCTTTCTAAGGCAGAACTATAACTGCCAGGGTTTTACACTTTTTGTTGAGTTTAACATGTATTGACTAAAATATATATATATTTTTTACTTTAACAATGAATATTACTGGCAGATAAGTAAAACAGCTTTAGGTGCATCCTTTGCACTCATATACGCTGACCACTTTACGGGGTTCATTGGATATATGCTTATTTATGATTCTAGCCATAACACATATAGCTATAACATGAACATATGACATATGTATGTAGAAGATTGTAGGCTGATTTGAAAAGAAGATACCACTGAACTATTTAATTCTGTCAGCCACTTAAATTAAATTAAATGGGGACTGAATTTTGTGTTGAATTTCAACATTAATTCTATTTCATTTTTGGATGTTATAACAAAACCGCAGGATGGTGTATTACAAACTGAAGTTTTCAAGAAAGCATATCACATATATACAGCATACCTAAGTCATAGTTCTTGCTCATGAAATGACTTTGTTCCTCTGTAGCTGATTGCAACAAAGCATAATCAAATCTAACATCCGGGTTCAAAAGTCATGTTACAAACCATGTACCATTTCAAAGTTAAGTGTTTTGATGACACCCAAAATACAGCTGACCCTTACAATATCAAAAATACAATGAACTGGTTAATATGCTTCATTTGGTTAGCACTTATGGTTCCAGCACTGGTAGATTTATAGATCTTATTAATACACATTGGAAAATTATTCTGTCAGATCCAGAAATTAATAAAATACCTGACACAAGTTATTTCTATTTCAGATGAAGTAAAATTAATTGCACAGTTTTTGGGTGATTATAAAAAATTCTGTGTATACTGAGAGTTTTTCTACATGAAGATCTATCTCTGCAGAAATTATTTAAGGGTAGTTCTCCATGTGGCCATTGTGTCAGCTGTTAACATATGGTAAACAATAAATTTTCTCACACAGTGCCCTGCAAAAAAAAAAAAAAAAAAAAAATTCTGGCCCAGCTCTCTTATTTTTCCTTAGCATTCTTTCTCTGACATTTTAATCCAAGAATTTCAAAATGAAGTTGTGTGATATGTTACTATCTTTCTTACTCTGATTAATTCTGTGTGTTGTCTCTATAACTGGTGCCTGGTGTGCCACTAGAAACATTTTGATTTCTTAACTTGTAAAGCTTAGTGGGTCACTCACTTCCATTAATTCTGGTAGACCAATTATCTGAATATTGCTGTGCATACCCTGGTTCTCGATGTCATCCATCTTTCTGTCCACTGACCACCCTATTAGCTGAAGATCTTATACGCCCTAAGACTGGTTCACCACGATGTACCGCTGCTTTATTAATTAATTTTGATATTGAGGGAAGCTTGCTGGATAGGAGATAAATAAACCTGATAGTTCTCTGTAGTATCTTAAAGTTGTTGTGTATTCTGTGCAGTCAATTTGATAAGGCCTTCCAACTCACTGAAGGTTACCTTTATGGCTGTAATAGTCATGTGGGTTGAGATTTTCCATTGCCTCCTACCATATCTGCCTGGAGGTAAGGTCTGTTTTACCTGTTTGAATGTAAAGGTGGGTCTTGCTGTTTTGTCAGACTGCCTGACATATAAGAAACTTGACATCTCTGATTTTTCTATGCCTCTGGTTGGTTAAAACATCCTTTTTTTACTTTTAAGCTCCTTCAGTGGAATTACAAATGTTCAGGGTGCCTTTCCCATGCATGTATCCATGTGCACTCCAATAATTAGTGTGCATTTTAGGTGATATGCACACTGGTAGCACAAGTGAAGCTCATGGGTAACTCTCAAACAGGTTGTGTGTTAAGCCTGTGCCTCTACAGTGGCCTCTGTAATGATATATATGGGTGCCCCCCCCCTTGAAGTGTTTCAGCCAGTGCCATTGTGTCATCAGACCATGCTGCTTTTATGATGCCATCATCATCATTGGCCTCAGATGCCCTGCTGGCATAGTATTGTGTGGTCCTGTTGTACTGGACTCTCCACCAGTACAATCCATAAAAGCAGAAACACACTGGACTGCACTGGCTACACACACACACACACACACACACACACACACATATATATATATATATATATATATATATATATATATATATTTACACATACACACACCTATAACCCTCTTAGGCACACAGTATTTCACATTGAAATACTGCTTTAACATACTTTGACATACATGCCTTGTCAGGCAGGTTGTTGGAGTTGCAGACCAAAGGTACCTGGAAAGGCAGATATATCAGTGAGGCTTGGCCAATATCTCCTTCTAAATGTCATGGTGTATGTTATACTCTACAGCATACCTCTCTATCTCTTAGTGCAGGAATTCTGGACAAAACAAAAAATAATAGAATAATTGCCTGAAATCAGGGATTGATTTAAATTTTGATCTTATGATCTTCAAAAGTTGATAAAATAATAGATTTTGCATTAGCATGTGTTTCTAGATGGATATGAAGTCTAAACTCAACTGTCTGTCATTATTTGGTGATGCCCATCCTCTGTGACTTGCCAGAAAAAACACAAATTATTTGAGGACCAGATCAAAATATAAGGCAAAAATCTGGACATTTAAAAAGTATGTTGTATTGTAATGACATTAATAACCTGGTACATCCCTGCATGACACATGGGTGGTTGAGTTTCTTTTTTAAATATTTTTAGAAAACCCACTTGGTCAAACAGCTATTTGCACTTAACTAGTGCACATCCTTTTTGGCAGAAATGCAATTTAGTGAAGAAACTATTTGTTAGGTTGTCCTATATGATGTCTGATGATTTGGAATTTCAAGATGAAGTGGATATACTAAGAAGGATGTTTATTGAACACAAGTACCCACTGAGTTTAAATAATGGGATAATTGAAGAGATTTACAGGGCTAGGGCTGGGAGGATTTGTTCAGTTTTAAAGGACAGTAAGATTCACTGAAAATTACAGAGAAAGGGGATGAATTTAGAACAGCAATGGTACTAACATAATAATAATAACAAGAAAATAGTGAAAAATATTATTACTAGAAATTGCAATGGTGTATTTGTATGTTTTATTTATTTATTTTGACAAAACAGGTACTGAGCCTAAATCTGTACTTAAGAGACGAAAGAACTTGAAGGCTATATTGGAAAGCAAAAATGGCAGGTCTACAACAAGAAACGAATATGGGGTGTATAACTGTTTGACGTGCAGTATCGTTACGTTCTTGAAGGAAGGAATATTACTGTAGCTGCAACAGCCAAGGCTATTATATGGAAACGGGAAATGTAATTGTAAAACCAGTGGGGTGGACTGTATAGCACAATGTATGTCCTGTGAAGCATGCTATATTGAAAAAACTGAATGGGCGTTTAAGTTGAGGATTAATGAACATTTATATTCAGTTAAGAAAAAGGATGAGAGAAATGCTTTGTTTAAATATTCAGTGGAATGTAAACATTTTAAAAAGCTTTTATTTTTTTATTTTAGAGAAGGTACCACATAATGATGTGTGTGGGGGGGAGGGGTAGCAAGCAAATGAGAATCTCATTTGGAAAGCAAGGAATTATTATGACAAAGCTGAATGTCACAGAATATTTTAGTATTAATGATAAAATAAGAATTAACAGTTTATTAGCATTAAGAGCAAACAGAATTAAATGAAGATTATTTAATTATTTATTTATGTAGTAGTATACTGTATCTATATTAATAGTTTAGAATTTGCTTGATGATTACATTTATGTATAATAGTTTTTATATGCATTTGCATATACAATGGGTTTTATATGTCTATGTAAGATATAGTAAGATATTTATATATATTTGTATATATATTTTTCAGAGGGGTGTTTATAGGGTAGTAGGACTTTAGGATTGAGTCTTTTGAGACCCACTTATGAATATTTGCAAGATGTTGTTTTTGATTGGCTAATTAATGACTTCATATTGTTTTAAATGGGAATGTTTTATGTTTAATATTATTACTATAACAAATTTCATTAAGATGTGAATGAAAGCACTTAAGCTTTTGTTTTATTTTATTAAAGAATTTTGCAGTGTACCAATCAGTGTTTTAATAATGCCACCATTCTTGTAGGGGACTTTACAAAGAAAGACTCCATCCTCAATTCTCTAAATCTGCAAGTTTACAAAATATTTGCTGAAATTCCTGCAGTTGTATGGTAATGAGTAATGATGAGTAAAATGGGGTGAATGCATTATGTCATGCTAACAAGGGCCAATCAGTAGAAAGGTTATGTTAATTCATTTACTTAGTAGCACTGTTTTTGGACTGCTGTCATACCATATTATACTTCAGTTATCTGAGAGTAACCATGTATGCCATAGTGATCACAAGTCACATGAATAGTGTATGCCCAAAGTCATGTGGGCGGTATTATCTATTCATATTACTGTGATTCAGCATTAGGTACATGCAGTAGTGCCACAGTGCAGTGCTATAGTGCATATGTGATCTGCAAATGTGCATCTATGTACACAAAGTTTCCATTTTGCTCACTGAGCAGACCTAAATGAGTGACAATGACTATTTCTAAAACAGTAGAGACAGCAAGAGTTTCTTGTTCTTCCTGCATAGGGATTTTGAGAAACATCTGCTAGGACAGTATGATGGCCCATTGTAATAGGTGAATGGCTGGTATGAACGTACATGAGGATGAGTATGCCATTGGCATTATCTGTTCTGTTGAGCAATGCTATCATCACTCTAGTAGGAGGCAGACATTAGGCAGAGACAACAAGATATGCACTTTAAGCTTTTTCTTTTCTTAGCAGTACTGCCATCTTTTGATTGTGATAGCCATGATGTTTAATGTATATTTTAATAACATTATTAACAACATTGTATTCTATTCTGTTAACTCTACTAACTCTTGTTCTCCCATTCCATATCTATACCAATACTAAGAAACTAGTCATATTCAATATTTTTACCTAAAAGAAGACATGATATTTTTCATTCTAAGCACCCTGACTCAGTATAAGTAAGCATTTCACCCATATTGGCTAAGTCACTTTGATTCTAGCATTTACCCAAAAAAATGATACTCGTGCCAATTAACGTCTTTTTTTGCACTGCTGTATTATGATGTAGCCGTGATTATCGCTGACTATATTTCGATACTGTATTATGCTGAGTAATATATACATTGCAGCACATCTTTCCAAGCCCCATTAAAAATTGTTTTTTCATACCCTAGTCCCACCTACCTGGTAAATAAATGCAAATAAACAAATTAACAAATACTATTTGCGACAAAGTGAAATACTGCCAGCCCAGCTAGCTGGAATTTTGTAAATAATTATATGTAATTTGTGAATATTAATATGATTTATATAGAAGTGTGACAGAGGAGATATTGCCAGCCCAGCTATCTGGAATTTTGTAGGTGGTTGTGTGTCATTTGTGAGTGTCAACATGCTCATGTAAGATGCTTGTGTTACAGATATCTTAGAACTGTATGTCATATTGTACAGATATGTGCTGAAGTGATATTTTGTAAAGTACTGAGCTGAAATGTATATGCACTATTGTAACTGTTAGATGTATGTATTTTAACAGGGGAGACTGAAACATAGAAGATTAACTTGCAAAACTTCAGAAGAATGCTTGAGGTTGAGTTAATTTATGACTGGGCCATAAACAAAAGAGATGTTATCTTTCAGTTTCAGTGCAGTAACAGACACAATGTCTAGAACTAGATGTTTTTTGTATTGTCTTGGAAGTGTTTATTGTTTTATGACTTCTAGGATCTGCCTTAGATCTAAGAGAAATCCTTGTTTATGTATTTTCACAGGTAGATGCTAAATGATAACAGCTGCATCAGTGGGGGTTTCACATGGGATAGTCAGATGACAAGAAGTGATGTCATGCTGCAAGCCACCACAGTATAATATTTGAAATATCAATTTAAGAAGTCTTTGAGAGAAAAGCTTGGCATTTTTTTTTGTCTTTAACCTGACAGCATCAGCTGGAAAACCCACTCACCACACTTGTCTTGCCTTGCAATAAGTTAACTAGGGTACAGTAATTTCTCTTAGATATAATCAGGAATACAGTGAAATATAGCTTAGATGTGTTCTTTCTGTGATTTTGAACTCTGATGTAACTGTGATTATTTACTGGGTATTTTCTTGTTCTTTTATTGTTTATTTTTTATTTTTATTATTAAATATATTTAAATCTTCCACTGTGGCTGATATTTGTGATACATATTTAAGTTCTGATAGTACTTGCATACTTATTTGGTGACTATGGGCCAGTCCTAATAGTCTTGCTCTCAGTAAAACCAACATTTGGACTAATAGTAACATTAGACAGTGAGATTGCGCACCCTTTGTTAAGGGCATTAAAGTAGCTGATAAGGACGTGACTGATGGCAGTAATAACTACCTTATAGTCTGGGCAAAAGGGGGCATAGCTAGTGAATCTGTACCAGCCTTTCCAAGGGGTGAGTGTGTGTGTGTGTGTGTGTGTGTGTGTGTGTGTGTGTGTGTGTGTGTGTGTGTGTGTGTGTGTGTGTGTGTGTGTGTGTCTGTGTGTGTGTGTGTGTGTGTGTGTGTGTGTGTGTGTGTGTGTGTGTGTGTGTGTGTGTGTGTGTGTGTGTGTGTGTGTGTGCGTGTGTGTGCGTGTGTGTGCATGTGTGTGTTTGTGTGTGTGCATTTCCCCTGTACTTGCTGTTCTTCACTTTCCTACTTTCCTAGCTTCCAAATTTCTTCCACATTTATATGATGAACATGGTGGGTGCCTTGCTGGTACAGTCACAGTGGGCTATCTGGTGGCTGCTGTGTAGCCACTCCTGTGCCATATTTGGCCAAAATGTAGCTATGTGGCATTACACTGCACTTATGTACATGCATTGACTCACCCATGTTAGCCTGTATTTGTTGTGACATACAATCACATATGTTACATGCTCTACTAAAAGTAGAATTCAACAGGAAACATTCTAAATAATGCATTATGAACACAACCTACAAAGCTAGTAAAGTGCATTACATTTTTGGAAAGGAGAGAACATCAAGCTTAACTGAATCCTGTTAAGTATCATCACCAATGTCAAAGGTTCTTTTGTGCCAGTGGGTCTACTTGATATGGCCTACATTTCAAAATGTCGAAAACCATATGGCCAAGACCATATGATTGACATTCAAAATGGCGACCATATAAAAATAAAAAAAAAACACAACAAAATCTTACCTTCATGCTCCGCTCCCCCCCACCCCCCAGAACTTAAATATACCAACTCCGAGATCGCACTACAGTGAGAAAGATGGAAATCTTTCCATTCTGCACTGTTCGCAGCTGCTGGTTCCGCATGGTCGACATTTCGAATGTCAAGCATATGGTCTCGACCATATGGTCTTCGACATTCTGAAATGTCGACCATGTGAAGGGGACCCGTGCCAGTATATGATTAATAATAAAAATGTGGAGGCAATATACAATCACCGTGAAAAAAAGGAATACCATCTCCATCACATGGAAATTGAATAGTTCCAGGAATACTTTTGAACCTTATAGTTATTGTTCCTTACTTGAATCTTAATGTTATAATTGTAAAATATTTCTCAGGTTTTAAGCATAATGGAAGATGTGGAGAATGTGTCTTCCATAGACACTGCATGATAGACTGATACACCTAATAAGAAAAAGAAAGAGAAACACCATCTAATGTAAGAATGGGGAGAGAAGAGCAGTAACCAATTATAGTGAGAATCAAGCCCAGCAGAGGAGAATTAGCATAGAAAATACAAAAGATGGCTAGAATATTATTGTGATTAGATGGTAAACAGGACCTTCTGTGTTATCAGCAACCTTTCCTAATGATGGAAAAACAGAAACCTAACATAGTAAGAGATGAGAGCAGAGGGACTGAATATGAACTTATAGAAACCGCCGAAGCAAAAATTAGTATTTATTTTTTTATTTTATTGCATTTGTTTCAACTGCAGTCCAACTGGGCAAACAGATGCCCCTTTTCAATGTAGGCTGTAGGAGAAAAGCTCCCCAATATTTACAAGTTAAACAGATAACATACAGGTATCTAAAACTATATGTTACAGAAACATATGAACATACAAAGAATATGGTAAAGTTTATATAGTAGCTAAAAATTAACAAGATTGATGTTTAGATATACAATATGCAGCACATTTTCTAAGATATATTAGGAGTTGTGGCAGATAGACCTGACAGGTATGTAGAAGCTGATGGGGGGGGGGTAGAATAGGGAAAAGACCATGAATGAGTTTACATAAAAAGTTTGAGTTGTAGGAACTTCTAGGCTGAGTTAGGGTAAGGACTTAGCCAGGAATGGACCACATATACAAGCAGATGTCTCTACACGGAATTACAAAAAGTGTGTGTGCAGAAGCATAGTGGTCAAATATAGAAGAAAGACACTTAAGTAAGGACATGCAGAACAAAGAAATGGTAGTGAGTACTAAAAGTGATATACATAGGGAAATGCAAAGTTCTAAACCCACTTCTGTCACATGGAAACTGAATGCTTAAGAAAAAGGAGACTGTCAATAGGCTTGTACAGATAGTGGAAAACTAAAACTGAAAGGGATTTGTGTCTGTAATATAAAATAAGTAAAGATGGGGGAATTGGGGAATATCGTATCTCCAGATTCAACTTTAGCTTCTACTTTATCACAAAACACTGGTTAAAATTAGCAGATAGGATAAATAAATAAAATAAACAGTAAAAATTGCATAAACCAAAGTAAAAATCCAAGTAATTTTAGCAAGCACATATCAGTAAAATAAATTAAAATGCAAGTCATCCTACACCATCTAAGGCTGTTTCTAATAAATAGGTTTTATGTAACGTGTAAGCTGACCTACAACGATACTCTCAAAACCACTAAGGTAGCTCCTTCATGTAAGAAGGGTTTAAGTCACAAATGGACACAAAAGTTAACAGTATGACCATGCATACAATTCTGTACCGGACTGGAAGCCAAAGTAGGCTGTGCAGAACAGGAATGATATATTAGTAATGGGGTAGTTTTGTCAATAATCTCGCAGCACAGTTCTGCACCATTTACAGTCATACTTGGTGCTAGGGAGTCCCAGATACAGGGTATTGCAATAGTCCCTCCTGGAAGAGACCAAGGCATGAACAACAACCAGGAATTTAGCATGCGATAAAAGATGCTTAATTCTGGAAATGTTTTGCTTGTGGAAAAAAGATGATTTTAGAATGGTAGATATATGGTCCCTAAGTGTGAGCCTACAATCCATAGTTATTCCTAGCCTGTGCATCTTTTCAACACAATTGTTACCACCACAAATGATATAGCTAAGGAATGATAGGGTAGATTTCCTTAAGGTAGCAAGAATTGCCATGGCATCAGCTTTAGATGTATTACCTTTTAACCAGTTACAGGTATACCATGAATATATGGCATCAACAGTATCAGCATAAAGAAAACAACTGGAATGAAGGTGACACTCAGACATTACAGTGTATCACACTCACAGAAAAGAAAAAAATACATAGTTTAAAAAGAAATTTCAAAATATGCTCAAACTATAAGTAACAGAAGAGTAGCAAAGTGAATGGACTAGTTATAGGAAGGCCAGTAGGGTCATAACTAGAGAAGACAGAGGTGATAAAAAATGAACTCGTAACCTCTACTGAAAGTCAGGTGGATGCTTTTATAGGTTCATAGGTTCGTACTAGGCTATCTGCCCTAGGGCATTTATAAGACTAGCCAGAGTGTGTGTGGCTTTCACCACCCCTTAGGATGAGAATACTACGCCCATTTAGGGTTTAGTTTACTGTGCCTCTGTCTAGTAGTGACACAGAGATGACCCCTGGGGTAAACCTACGATCTCCCATCCACTCGTCAAGACTTCTCTTGAATAGAGTTAGTGAGGGGCTCTGCCTAACATGGACTGTGATTCTGTTCCAGAGTGTAGGGAGCCTCTGGGTTATGAATCTGTCCCTCCAGCACGTCCTATTTACTTATGTGTTGAGGTTTAAGTCTCTTGCTCTCGTGGCTCTGATGGATTTGGATTTTTTGAGGTGGAGCATGTCCATTAATTCCAGATTGGACATGGCCTTGTACGTTAGGCACAGGCCACCTCTGAGTAGGCGGCATGTGACTGAATAGAGCTGGAGTTTTTTCAGTCGGGCAGCATATGACATATGTTTAAGACCCTTTATCCTCTTGGTGAGGAACTTTTGGGGTCTTTCCAACTGCTGCAGGTGTCGGGTAAGATACATCCCAAATGGGGCATTGTACTCAATCATTGGCCTAATAAGAGATGAGTACAGGGGCACAATGACCTCTCTTGATCTAGATGTGAAACCCTTCATGATAAGGTGGGCAATATAGAAGGTCTTCCTAACCACTTTGGCAATGTGAGTGTCAAATGAGAGGTTACTGTCAACCTGGGTCCCTAGGTCCCTGATTACCTCTTCCGTACTTAATGGATTACCACCTATGTGGTAATTTGCGGGTACCTTGTTTTTCCCAAAGGGTATGACTATACATTTTTGGTGTTAAGCTTAAGGCCATGGCTCTGGCACCAATTATCTGTTTCTATGAGTCCTCTCTGAAGGATGTTTGTGTCCTCTGGAGTATCAATTATGGTGCCCAGTTTGCAGTCATCTGCGAACTTTGTCAGCCACAATCCTCCTATGTTTGCCTGTACCTCGGAAAAATAAATGCCAAACAAGAGGGGTCCCAGGACTGAGCCCTGTGGGACACCGCTTGTGACTGGCTTAGAGTCTGACATAGCTCCAGCAACTCTGACCCTGTGGGTTCTGTCCTTGAGCCAGTTTGCAACCCATCTCGTGACATATGGGTTTACATTTAAGCTGGTGAGTTTGTCTATGATGCCCGAGTGTGGTATTGTGTCAAAGGCTTTTGCAAGGTCAAGGTAGGCTGTGTGAACTGCCTTACCTTCATCAATGGCCTTAGTGACAGTTTCAAAAAAGTCGACCAAGTTCAAAAGGCAGGATCTGCCCTTGACAAAGCCAAATTGGGTAGGATCCAATGTCTGTAGGTCCCCAATGTCTTTGTTTATGAGTTCAATAATGATCCTCTCCATTTGCAGACCAGGCTCATCAAGCTTATGGGGCGGTAATTTCCAGGGTCCGTAGAAGCACCGCCTTTGTGAAGTGGGACCACTGTTGCCGTACGCCACTCTTTGGGTACGTATCCTGTAGTAAGGCTAAGATTAAACAGCAGCCTTATGTTTGGGTTTAGTTCCTCTTGGAGTTCATGTAGCACACAGCCCAGGACACCATCTGGTCCCATTGATGCTGTGTTTTTAGCTTTAGAGAGGGCGGCTCTCACCTGGGCATCTGAGATGTTAGGGAGGCCACACTCTGCTGGGATAGTTATTTCTCCTTTTGGGGGGGAGGAGAAATTTGCACTGAACCTATCTGCCAGAATGTTGGCAATGTCAGTGGGTTCAGTGTATTTATTGTCATTTTGGACTAACTCTGAGCATATCTGGGAGTTTCCACCCAGGTTTCTAACATAGCTAAAGAAGGCCTTGTGATTGTCTTTTGTGTCTTTTGCGATTTTTCTCTCAAAGTTGGCCTTGGATGATTTTATGAGTGATCGTAGTTTTTTGCTAGTACTGATCAGAGATGCCTTCCCATTTAGGCATTTTGCTCTGTCATGTAGTAGCTTCCTCCTTCTGTTGTAAAGTTTGTTTAAGGCTGGGGTCCACCAGACCGGGCACCTGCCTTTGGGGGAATGGGTCTTGGTTTTATTTGGGATTGCATGATCCATGCATTCTTGAAGGTGCCCGTAGAAGGCATTTGCAAAGGATTCAGCAGTGTGGGTTGTGGTTTCCACTGGCCCAGGGACCTTGAAGGATACCACTTCAGTCTTAAGAAGTGTGAAGTTGGCTTTTGAGAAGTTCTTCACTGTGGTCTTTTGTGCAGGGGGTGGGGGCGGGATGTGGATTTCCAGTGAGATTAATTTATGGTCTGATCTTACCAATGAGGGATATACTTCCTGTGTGGAGCATTTTGTCCCCATGTTTGTGATGATCAGGTCTAGTATATTGTCTCCTCTTGTGGGAATGGTGATTAGTTGGTCCATCACATTTGAGTTTATGAATTCTAGGAACCTTTGGGCTAGGGTGTTTGGGCTTGAGTAATGTTCCCAGTCTATGTTTGGGTAGTTGAAGTCTCCCAATATGATGGTATTTGGAGAGACATTCATACTCTCCAGTGTCTTCAGGAAGGCTGTGTGGATTTCCTGAGTTTGAGAGGGTGGTCTGTAGCATGCTACAAATTGTAAGGCAGTTTTGCCTATGGTTAGTTGCACCTGGATGGTCTCCGATGCTTCGTGCGTTGCCACTAACCTGGACGTGTGCATATCTTTGATGAATATGGATACTCCCCCTCATTTTGTGGTTTGGTCCAAATTTTGGGGCCGGAAAGCATGATATGAGGTAAAATCTGATAGTGCTGGGGTGCTCTCAGGAGCCTTGAACCAGGTTTCAGTCACTGCACAGACATCGATGTTCTCCATACTGAGGAGGGCTTTGAGGGTGTGCATCTTGAGGTTTAGACTTCTGGCATTGAGCAGCATTACCCTTATTTTTTTTCCACTTGTGTTTTCTAGGGAGGTAGGTTTGTCATTTGAGCCTTGCCTAAAAAGGCACTATGGGGGTGGCAAGAGCCTTTGCCAATATCCGGAAGCCCAGGGGTGACAGGTGCAAGCCATCCCTTGCGAAGCAGCGTGGCTTGTCGAGCATGTCATCCCAAGCAGACAGACATTGGATCCCCTTTGAATGACACCAGTAATTAAGCCAATTGTTAAAACTGATCATTTTGTCTTTGTACTGTGGCATCATTCTTGGTGAGGGTAAGATGCTGCTCAGGGTCAGGGTCATACCAGCCTGGGCTACATAATCAGAGAGCTCCTCTATGTCTCTTTTCATGTAGTCCATGGAGGTACATCTCAGGTCGTTCACACCGGCATGTACAATGACTGAGTCATATTTGTACTTGCTGTGGAGTGACCTGAGTGCTTGTGTTATGTGGCGGATTCTAGCTCCCAACAGGCAGCTTACTGTGACCTTTTCCTTGTTCAGTCTGGTGAGCGGGACGTCAGTGTGTCTGACTATGCAGTCACCTATTACAAGTGTGTCTGGCATGTTGTTTGGCCTTAAGGGCTGTGACTGTTTAGCACACTGACTTTGTGAACTATATGTTGCATGTGCTATGTCTTGAGGTGGCGGTTGCTTGGGTGTCTGCTTTGGAGGCCTCTGTTGTTTTGGTAGATTTTTAATCAGCGCCTCCGAGTATGTTTTTGTGTGTTTATGTGTTTGGTTTGCAGTTGTGATAGTTCTATGTGAGACTGGATTTGTGGTGTGCGTGGTTACCTTCTCCTCCTGCCTGGTCTTGCCAGTACTGAATTGAGAGAGCTCAGCCTCCAGTTTGGCTATATAGTTGCATCTCTCGCATATATTTGTATTTGTTGGGAGGAGGAGAGGGTTGTTTGTGTACATGAGGCAATTGTAACATTGCCTCAAGATTCCCAGATTCACCAGCTGAACAGGAGAGGATGCCAGCAACTGACCCTTTGACATGCTAGAATAGTGAAAAAGATTGCTGTGTAACTGAGTCAGAAAGGATCTATAGGAAAATGGGTACTCAAGGGAATTTTGGTGAAAGAAGTACTTTCTTTTGTTTAAGAGTGCTTTACCTGTATAAAAAATGCTTTAGGAGCAAGTGCTGAGCTTTTCAGTTAGAGAATAGGCTGTTTAGATTGCAAGTAGAGCAGTTCTAAGGGAAAAATTGAAAAGTAGACTTTACGGAGCCAGAAATAGTTTAAACTTGATTAACCGGCGATGCCCTTTGCTGCTCTATGAGCAAGAGCAACTTCACGCTAAAACACGCTAAAGCGTGCAAAAGCGGGCTTTATAGCAGGGGGTTGAAAAGAGCCAGGAATTGACCCAAAATGGCCAATAAACTACAAGTTGCTGGGCTGGAACCAATCCTCTAGGGACAAATAGGTTGCTCAGTGCTCCCCAATCCCACTGGTGAGCAAAGAAGCTTCCTCTTATCCAAATAAGGATATGGATAGCACAGGAACTAAGACAAAGCCCAGAGATCAGCAAAATCTGAAGACTGGACTATTCTAGTTCAGAAAAGCGGGAAAACAAGGATATTTTTTTTTTTTCTTTTTTTACAGTGAAAGGAGAAAAAGATACAGTAACAAACAGTAAATGCTATAAAATGGCTAGCACACTTCAGTGTGTTAGCCTAACAATTAAATTAAACAAAAAATAACTTTTTAAAGTGCTAACAGTATAAATTCAACACAAGTACAGTGAAAACAATATGCAGAGCTGTTTTTTAAGCGAAATGTTTACCTATTTGGCAACTTCTGCCTCTTCTTTGATGGATCTTACAGCTGCAGTGTTATTACAAGGCAGACAGAATTTAATGAACTGAAAAAGATTTTATGTTCTAATGAATTGAAAAGAATTGTATGTTCTGTGCCATTTTTAGTGATTCCTGATTTTGCTAAGGAATTTACTGTCTACAGATGCATTAGAAATGAGACTGAAGACAGTATTTTGCCATGATATTCAATGAGATGATCATCCTAAGTGGCATATTAGTTAAAAGTAAAAAATGCTGTGAAGAAATGTCCATTAAAAGGTAATATTTAAGTACTACAGACAGGCCTTTCATAAACTAAAGTACTATATATGAACCAACTGTTAGGCAGACACTGTGATAGATCATGACCCATTGCACTGGCTGGGTAAGCAACAGGATGCAGTACTAAGTTATGCCACTGTCCACTATCACCCCTACTTTTCCAGTACACTGTAAATCATAGAACTGGACTGGCTAATAGGAATGGTAATGGATTGGTTTTGCCTAGCAACCTATCTATATGAGCCCAAAGCTAAATGTTCTGTGCTTGGGGAATTTGCAACATCTTGTGGGGTATATGTTTTTAAATGCATGTGAAGTATGGCTATGTCCATAAAATTATTATGGCAGTTTAGAAAGGCAATGGGCGTACCTTCATTGAAGATTGTGCATCAGAGCTGGCAACCCGGCATGTAAAAATCCACTGCCAATCATTAGCGGACCAGAGTTCCACTGTGGCGACCCCTAACCAGGAAAAGCCGAAAGACACAACAAGGATGATGGAAATTATTGCAGTCTCTAGTGTATAAAAGGTTGCAACCTGAAGAAGGTAAATCAAAAGTTCATTTCACAAGCTGGACACAGAATTTTGCACAAAGGTTTGCTGTTCTTAAAATTAGATGGTCCAGTTGAAACCTATGGAGGATGTGGCCTGAAATAAGTTAAAGTGAAGAATTTTGTGGAGTTGATGGAAATGCTTTGGTAAGACCTACAGTGAGTTTTAAGACTTGAGAAAATAGCTTAACAATAAGACAAACATAGAAAAGGGAAAAAAATACAAAATAAAAAAAAATAGCTGTTGACACAAAGTTAGAAACTGCACCAGCAACAATTTTCTATGGAAAACAATGATCAGAAAGTTCTATACTAACAAGCTGAACAAAACCAGATGGAACCCTGATTTTTTTGCCCTTGATGAGATGAAGGAAAGCCATAGAATTCTACATACAGAGCATTTAACACTGATTTCCTACAGATCGAATTCTAAGCACAAAATTCTACAGGTGGACTTGCACAGATGACATTCTAAACATTAACTTCCACAGACAGAGTTGAAATTACATACTTCAGATAGATTTCTTGACATAGACTTTTATATGTAGATTTCTAAGCATCGAACACTGAACACAGAATTTCATAGAATAATTATAAAGATAAAAATATAAACAAAATTCTAAACTTGAGCACTTTAGATAGAATTGTAACTATAGAATGCTAACACAGAGTTTTACAGATATTTTTTTAAATATATAATACTACAGAAAGAATACTAAGAACAGAATTCAACAGATAGAATTTGGCCTCCTGTTGAAATGTCAACACTCAAAATGGTGAATGCTGATACTGCGAATAAAAGACCACAAATGCAAGAGAAGAGCAAATCTTGAATATCACGTCTCCTTTAAACTTTTTTTTTTTTTTTGCAGGGCTGCAAGCCTCCCTGCTCCCCACATGCCCAAACTCTGAAATCAACATACCTCAGAGAAAAGGGAATATTCCAAGAAATAGCTATCTTGGACTTTGTATAAGTAAGTTCATTTTTTCAGCCATTCATTATCTGTGTTTCAGGATTTTCTCTAGTGGGTCCCAACATTTCAAATGATTACATTAGAATTCTAAACAGAGAAGTCGGAAGGCAGGGTTCTAATTCTTCTAAATGCACAATTCTAAACACATAATTCTAATTGCAGAATTCTACAGACAGTATTCTGAACACAATCACAAAGAGAGTATTCTACTTATAGATTCAAAAACTTTAAACACATAGTTCTACAGATGGAATTCTGAGTACAGAATTCTGCAGACAGAAGTATAAACATAGAATATTACAGACACAAATCTAAACATAGCATTCTGCAGATGGAATTCTACTGAGTGCTACCTGTAGAGTTCTAAGCACAGCATTCAAAATATAATTCTTATTTTTTTAGAAATAACTGAAAATGCAGAATTCTATAGATACAACATTTTGTAGATAAAATTCTCCAAATGGAGCTCTAAACATAGAATTCTACAGATGCAAGTCTATGGAGAGAATTTTAAAGATCTAATTCTACATATGGAATTTAGCCATTCTACAGACAGACTTCTAAACAGAGAACTCTAAACAAAGAAGTTTATAGATGGAATTCTAAACAAATAAGTGTCAAACACATAACCGTTTGAACTCAGATTTCTACAGACAGAATGCTAAGTTTTGAATTTCTACTGAGCTGTATGAACAGGATTCTAAACAATACTTAAAAACTCGTAATTCAACAGCTAAAATTCTAGTAATGGAATTCTGCAGAGATAATTTTAAGCAAAGAATATTACAGATAGCATTCTACGTTCAGAATTCTAAACAGTTTTCTGTAAATAGAATACTAAACATAGTATTTTAATGCATAGTTCTACAAGTAGACTCTTAGACATAAAAGCCCTCAGATGAAATTTTAAGTGCAGAATTTTTTTACAAATAATAAGAATGGAAGAACTTTAAACACAGAATTCTACAGATAGTTCTATGTGTATAGTTCTGCCCATAGTTCTTAAACCATAATTTTAAAAATACAAATCTACTCATGGAATTTTAAGCATGGAATTCTAAGCACAAAATTGTACAGATTAACTATTACATGTATTTCCATCCACATTTACAAAAAGAAGTATTAACATAGACTTTTAAGCATAACATTCTAAAAATAATATTAAACATAGTATTTTACATAACATTCTACATAGAGTATTCTCAACACAGAATTCTGCAGGTGAAATTCTAAACACATAACTCAACAGACAGAAATGCCAAATGTTGAATTCTGCAAATGCAACTCTAGACACATAATTCTACAGACTGGTATCTAGAAAGAGGATGCTACAGGTAAAATTTCAAATACAGAATTCTTTTGAAATAAATCTACAGATAGAATTGTAACTGTAGAATTCTAAACATAGAAATTCCAAACAACTCTGCAGTTATAATTATTAATGCATAGCAATAAAAAAAGAATTATACCAGTAGATATTTTGGATAGATTATAAATAAGGAATTATATGAAGAGTAATCATACAGTTCTACAGTTAGAATTTTAAGTTTAAAATTCTGCAGACAGAATTCTAAATAATCAAGTCTACATGCAGAATTCTAAATGCAGCACAACATACAGAATCTTAAATACATGTGCACATAATTCTATACAAGGAATATTTCTGCAAGTGGAATCATAATCATGGAATGTCACAGACAGAATTGTACACACGCACACAATTTTACAGAAGGGATTTTATAGGCAAAATTATACAGCAGGAAATCTGAACAAATAATTTTGCAGATATAATGCTACAGATAAAATTTAAAGCACATAGGTCTAAACAGTTAATTCTACATACAGAATATTGCCAAATGAAAACAATGAAGGGGCTTCTCTATATGGTACAAAGTGGCTATTCTTTATGGAACCTCACCTTAAACACATAACCATACTCAATGAATTCAACAGGTATAGTTATAAACATAGAATTCTACATGTATAACTTTCCCAATAGAATTCTACTCACCAAGTTCTGCAGAGGGAATGCTAGATGCACAACTCCACATATAGACTTCTAAACACATAATTCCAAACTTAAAATTCTAAAGATAATTTTTTTCTTAATAGAATATCTGAATGCAATTCTAAAGACAGAATTCTGCAAAATTCTAGCTGTACAATTTTTGGAATTGAATATGTAGAATTCTAACATAAAGTTCTTAACACAACATTCAAAGCACATACTTCTAAAATTTATAAATAAAACTCTAAAGGAAAAAATGAATAGATAGACATATGGATAGAATTCTGAACACAGAATTTTAAATGATCTCTACAAAATGAGACTTTAAGCATGGAGATTTACAGATGCAGCACTGAACATTGAATTATACAAACATAATTCTACTGAAAGGATTCTAAACAGGAAATTCTCAAAACAAAATTCTACAAATATAATTCTAAATACATTACAAGTATAATTCTAAGCACAAAGGTTTTGGGCCAGAAGGCTTTTCTACACTTCTCTCTGCCCAGTTCACTGAAAATCTATTCTACAAGCAAGCCCCCTGAATATGAACTCATGAAAAAGTATTGTTTTCAATGGGATATTAATGCCAGTGGGTTTCCTAAGTAAGCGTCAATAAGGATTCATTCATTTTTTGGATTGCTGCCTTCTTTATGGTTTTGGGACCACAGAGTTTGTATATGTCAGGTCAAGTGGTGTGAGTGATTTGCACTACAGATGGGTATGTGCAAGACTCTTCCCCTACAAAAAAAAAAAAAGGTTTGAGTTTTTTTGGTGGGTTGGCTCCTGAGTTGAATAAAATGTTGGAAATTAGTAGGAGAGGCCACCTGAAAGTACAAACACAGCATTCTCACACGTATAATTTTATGAACAAAAATTACAAAGATAAACTTCTATGCTCACCAGTTTAAATACAGAGATTTATAGATGAAACTCTGCAGATACAATCCAATGAACAAAATACTAATTACAGAATTCTACATTAGAGTTCTATGCATAGAAATCCAAGCATACAATTTTACAGTTAGATTTGCAAGTATGGAAAGATATAACTATATCTAGAGATATAATTTAAAGAACATAATGTTACAGACAAAATTCTTCATATAGAAATCTAAGCAATTAATTCTAAGGTAGAAATTTGTAGATAAAATTCTAAATAGAAAAAAATCTATAGACAGAACTCTAAACACAAAAATGATATGGGTGTACTGCAAATGTCATTAGCTTTCTTGATGCCACTTATTCAAAATAGTAATAGTTCTATTTCCTAGTAGCCTGATTCCACTGAATTACCTAGCCCTCCACCACCTGACCCTAGGAAACTGCATGGCACCATCAAAGCCCTAACTGTAACCTAAAACTCCCACCTGGTCCCTAATTCTAACCTAAATCCTCACTCCCTAACCTTAGTCTAAAAATCCCTTCCATCTCCCTGATCCTAAGTTCTCTACCAAGTCCCTAACACTAACTCCCTGAACATAAAGCCCCTGACTGCTGCCTAACCCTAAAACTCCCATCCTCTCAATAACATAAATGCACCTGTTGTTCCATAATCCTAAAACCCTACTTTCTCTAAACCTAAATTACTTAATCACTCACTAAACTTTAACCTTCTCTTACCTTCCTTAATCTTAAACTTCCCTACTGCTGCATAGTCCTAAACTTCCCTTTCCGATCCTTAAACATACATTCATTTCCTGGCTGCTGTCTAAAATCCTAATTTCCACTGACAGACCATCTCACTCCCTCCATATGGCTGCCACATTTATCTGACTCAAACTCAAAAAAATTTGCTTGGTTAAGGTGTGGTAGCTTCACTCTCTCCACATGGCTGTTGTACCTTGTCCAAGTATATTTTTGGAATCTTGTGAACTACAGCCTGTGTGATTTATAAGATGCACAAGTCCCTGTTGCAAGATGATAGTCTTCAATCAATTGAGACTCAGGCACTTTTAAAAGATCCTTTTAAACACAAAATTCAAAGGTAGAAATCTTAAGACATAATTTTAAACACAAAAATCTATATATAGAATTCTAAACACAAAATTCTACAGGTAGAAATCTAATCTCACAAACAGAATTCTAAGATAGAATTTGAAATACAATTCTAAAGATGGAAATAAAGCTGCCAAGTTTACAGCTATAATTCTCAGCATATAGATATACTTAGAGTTCTAGACAAGAATTTGGAATTAGAAGTTTAAACTCCCAAATGGGAAGATCTAATTCTATAGGCAAAATTATAAACCTAGCATTCTAAACTAAGAATTCAACACATATAATTCCAAATAATTCTATGACACCATTATTAAAATCTAAACAATTAATTCTAAATTGTTCTCAAAAGACAGAATGCACCAGACAGAACTCTACAAATAGAGTAATAAACATATAATTCTACACATGAAATTCTAAAGAGACAAACTAATACAAATCTAATTCTAGACAAGAAATTAGACAGAATTCTAAAACAGATTCAGGAGATAAAATTCTAAGCATAAAACTATAAATAATACAACATTCTAAAGAGAGAATTCTACAAGTAGAATTCTGCAGATAGAATTGGAAGCAAAGAGCTCTATTAACATAATCTTAAACATGGAATTCAACTGGTATAATTCTACATCTAGAATTCCAAACACAAAATTCAACAGATGGAATTCTTCACACAAAATTCTTGCAGGTAAAATACTTTGCATAGAATTCTGAACAAAATTTTAGAAAACTAGAGATATAATGTTATACATAGAATTCTATAGATGGGATTTAAGCACAGAATTCTACACACAAAATTCTAAACACAAAATTTTAAAGACATAATTCTAAAAATAGAATCTAGAGTGAATTATAAGCACATAATTTGGCTAATAATACTGTAAGCATTCACATATACACTTAAGAGTTCCAGCTCAAGCACTCTGCAGGTATAATTATTCAGATGAAATTCTATAGGTATAATTTTCTAGACACAAATCTAAACACAAACCTTAGGCTTCATAAATACTGCTTCTATTAACATTGTATGAGCAACAAACAGCAATGTTAACCATACATGTATAGTGCCAGGTCGTCAGTGTGCATGATGAGCAGCTCCTCATAGTGGCAGCAGCACAGCCTCATGGCTATATCATGTTAGTTCACTTCACAGACAAAGTTATGTATCAACAGCAGCAGTAAACATTGATACTGCACAAGTACCTCTAGTAGTTGTTGTGAGTTTGCTTGCACAGGTTTATGATGTTTATGTAATATACAGTAAGGGTTGCAGACACTAGAGCTAGTATGTATTGACATTGGCATATGTTTGGTCAATGCAAACAGATGGTCAACATGTGTGCAAGATCTACAGTATCCGAGTAGGTGAATATTCCTTTTCCCTAGGGATTGTGTGATCTAAGATTTGGTATATATAATTAGCAAGGGGTGTGTGGGGAATAGCCCCCCACATGTGGGGTTTAGGGAGGTTAACCCCTGAAAAACACTTGTGTTTGTTTTAGTCCACTCCTGCACAATTCCCTCAAAATGCACAGAACATGTTGAACTTTGTTGTTTCAACAGTCTTACAATTACATGGCTGCCAGTGTAGCTGGCCATTTGATCCAATGCCCTGCACCCAAATATATATATATATATATATATATATATATATATATATATATGCATATATATATATATATATATATATATATATATATATATATATATGGATATATAGAGCATATATAGCTAGATATATATAGATATCTACCTATCTATATTGATATGTATACATGCATACATACATGGTAAGTAATATATATTTAATTTCTGAAAGTAGCTGCTGATGGAATAGCTTACCCAGTACCAATACTCATAAACAGATCTATGTCAGTGTGCATAGTACCTGCTATATGGAAAAAATCCCATATAATACCCCTTCACAAAGGAAGCAACTCAACCAATTTTAGCAACTACCACCCAATCGCTATTCTATCACCCCTATCCAAAATCCTAGAGAGGGTGGTCCATACTCAACTCATGAACTACCTTAACACCCACAATCTATTATCAATCACACAACATGGATTTCACCCCCCATCATAGTACAACTGCAGCCCTCATGTCCTTTACTAATACAGTCAACCAACTTAGAAATTCAGGGCAATTCATATCCAACATATTTCTAGACCTATGCAAACCATTCGATATGGTAAACCACAACAAACTGATCAAAGTCCTCTCCTCCCTAAACCTTAGTGCTTCCACTGTTACCTGATTCCAAAACTAGCTATCAGACCAACAACAGGCTATACTGTGGCAACATCACCTGTCCACTCTCTTCCCAGTCTCCCTAGGTGTCCCACAAGGCTAGATCTTAGGACCACTATTCTTCTCTCTCTTTACCAACCAACTCCACACCTCCACTCACCAAGCATCTGTGATACAATATGCAGATGATTCTACCCTCATATGCTCTGCCCCACCATACAGGACCTCCACACCATAACCCAGAACTCATTTCTATCAGTAGAATCTTGACTTACCAATTCTCAATGATAAAATAAGAAATGTCTGCACGTACGGCAGGTGCAGGGCCAAACCAAAACTGGAATCAGTGAACAAGTGGCCAGCACTAAGGTGTATTAAGCACAACAACAACAACAACAAAGTTGAGGTAAATAAAGAAACTGTTTAATAGTCCCAAATCGGTTTCGGCAAATCTGCCTTCCTCAGTGGGATATGTTGTTGTGCTTAATACACCTTGGTGCTGGCCGCTTACCAATTCTCAGCTCATTCTAAACTCAAATAAAACCAAACTCCTCCTCTTCTACCCCTCAAGAACACCTGCAACACTCCCATTTTTCACCCTAGAGTCCAAAAATAAAACTATTATCACCCCTGTGACACATACCAAACTGCTAGGGGTCATAATTGATAGCAATCTAAAATCTGATATCCACATAGCCCAAACTATCAAAAATGTTCATAAAAAATTAGGCCTCCTTTACAGAAACAAGAAATTTTTAACCAGATCTACAAGAGCTACCATTGCCCGGACACACCTCCTGTCACCCCTACTCTATACTTCCCGTATACTAACCAACCTACGCAAATCAGACCTTACTAAACTAGACTCATGTTACAATAAACTAGTGAAATTTGCTGCAAACTCCCCCTACAAATCACACCATTGCACAGCCGATAGACAATTAAACCGGCTAGAACTTCCTCAGCTCCTCCAATACAAGCAAATAACCTTCACCCATAAAATACTCCATGAACCAGATGAAACCCCAGCCCTTCAAGATATCATACAACCATACACCACCACTAGAACACTCCATTCCAGTGACAAACTCCTAGTTAAATCCACCAAAGCTAACAGCTCAGCTGAAAATTCCTTATTCTCTAACATCATTCCTAAAACATGGAATAAACTACCCACTTCCATCACTTCCATCTGCATCATAGTATAATTTAAAAAACTTCTATTTACTCACTTAGAAAAATCCTGGCTTTGCTCTTGCTACTCACCTGATTAACTCTATATTCTCCACTTTTTATACACACCCTCTGTCTTTCTTTAGATCTACACTTTACAGTACTATCCTTTTATGTCTTCTTCCTTCCCAATATATACTGACTCTTTTACCTCAAATCATTTCAAGCTTCCTCAAAAATATCATACTGTCCTTTCTAATATATATGCTAGTCTAGTTTGTATAATACCATATACTCTTTGATGTATACATTTTGTTAAAATTGCTAAGGTGTTATCTCTTTCAGTTATTTATATTTGCAATGTGTACTTTCTTTATTGACCTGTACTCTGTAATTTTCTTGTGGTATAATGTTTGTTTTTCATATTGTTAGAGCTTTTCTCCCCAGGCCTCTGCTGCAAATGGACTTGTGTCCAGTTGGACTTTCCCGGTAAACAAATGTTAAATAAAAATATATGTATTTGTGTGTGTGTGTGTGTGTGTGTGTGTGTGTGTGTGTGTGTGTGTGTGTGTGTGTGTGTGTGTGTGTGTGTGTATATATATATATATATATATATATATATATATATATAGGTTCACTTTATAATCCCAAAATCCTGAAATATGGAATTTCAGAATCTTGAGATCATAAAGCCGAAACCTTAAAATCCCGAAATTCAAAATCGCATCTCCTACACTAAACATACACCACACACATACACATACACATAGATATACACACACACCTTCCTCCCACACACAAACACACAAACCTACACTACATACAAGTAGGGGGGCAAGCACCCCTGCACCCACATGTTGGGGGCTGCACCCCCCACACACCCCATACTCAAATATGCTAACTCCACACTACACAGACAAACACACAAAAGCATCAGCATACAAGCCACATTCCCCTCGCACACACACATCACAGTAACAAAACACACTGACACACACTAAAGCCCTAACCAAAATCCTTAAGCATAAATACTTACCTGAACTTCCAGCTATCCATTCACTTAGTGCAACACCAGAAGCGTTACTTCAACATCTCTGTATTTCAGGATTTTGAAATTCGTGCTTCTGGGGTTTCGGTGTTTTGAGCTTTTGGCTTTATAATCCCAGGATTTTGAAATTCAATATTTCAGAATTTCGGGATTATAAAGTGTGCCTATATATATATATATATATATATATATATATATATATATACATACATTATATAGATATACATTATATATATATATATATATATATATATATATATATATATATATAGGTATTAGGCTATCGGCCCTTTGGCCTATACAAACCCAGCCAAAAAGGTACCCTGGCTTTTGCCACCCAAGAAAATTATTTTCCTGTGCCACTGTCGAGCATAGCCACATAGTTGATCCCCGGGGGGGATATATATACATACACCCACACACACACACTTGCATACATATATGAAAAAATGAAGAAATTCTCCAACCCCATGTCAGTACATTAGCAAGGGAAGTCACTGAAGCTGTAGAGAATAAAACTGGTCCTAACAGACACATATCAGGGAAATGAAGCTCATGTGCAGACTACAAACTGAATATTGTAAAACAGCAACATAACAATTCCCTGGGAATTTGAAATCTACAATCAATGCATTGACACACTATAAACAAGTGCATGAATACACTGAGACATTGAGGGAGATAGAGTAAAGGCATTAACTGTACACTGAGTTTTATTTTAGATTGGTTTTGCCATAGGCCATCGAATGTCATTCCACTGTTTAAAGAGGACCATCAATGTTGCCTTCTGCCAATTGTCATGCAAAGTATGACCACATAAAAATTAGTTTTTTGTTTGTATAAGACATTTCAAGTATGCGCATGCTGTTTCTATGTATTTTGTGACTGCCTTATTTGTTGGAAATGGGAGTAAGATGAAGGGACGAAACAAGAAGGTACAACACAAGGTCAGCCACCAAGGAATGAGAGAGATGTAGGTGGGATAGGGGTCCATATTTCTCTATGTTTCATCTCAACAATGGTACACAATCCATATATAAATTTATTTGCAAAGTGCCTAATTTCCTGACATAATTTAAAACCTAATAATAGGAATGTTTCATCTAGAGGATAGCAATTCTTGATAGCAGGAAAAGGGACATGCATTCATAGCAATTAACCCATGAATTTGGTATCGATATTTATTTATTTATTTTATTTTATTTTACATTTGGTTACTGGGAAAGTCCTTTTTCAGCGGAGGCCCAGGGAGAAAAGTTCCACATTTAACATGTGTAATAGTCTCCACGTACACAGTTGCAGAGGTATCAAATAAAACTAGAATGGCAACAGAAAAAAAACTTACATCAAATGTAAGATGCATTATATAGATTACATTAAATAAAATTAGGGTGTCAACAGAATAATAAAAACAATTACATCAAATTAAGGATACCATAATATTTTCATTGCCAGAGGGAACAGATGTTAACAGAAGATGGAGTTATACTAGCCTGAGGAGTCACAGTTACAGATCTAGTTAATTTGGAGGTATGTTTTCAGAAACTTCTTAAACACGGTAAGAGATATAGTGGTAGAAATATTAGTGGGCAGAGTGTTCCATTTTTTGGCTATAAAGCTTGAATATAGAGAGGCTCCTGTGGAATTGTTGGCTTTAGTGATTTTAAGTAGAGGTTTGTTGCTAGAGCATAGAACTCTAGTACTGAAGTAAGGCTGTATTAGGTTTTGTAATGCGGGGGTTTTATCTGGGTAGTGGAGAATCTTATGTGTTAGTATAAGCTGGTTATAAAGGATAAGATGATGAAGTTCATGATAGCTAAGTTGTTTTAAGGGAGAGCAGCGGTGTGTAAGATGTGGACTAGTGTTGGACTACTATTGATATCCTTTAGACTACTGCACTAGCATGGCATGCCATGACTGCACTCACTGGAAAGTTTCTGAAAATACATTTCAGGGGAGTGCAACCCCTGATAGCAAGAAAATAGGCACACACACCTGAATGGAATTGAACCCATGCCTTTGGGGCTGATATTCTTCAGACTAGTGCACTAGCATGTCATGCAATTGAAGCACACATAGCAAAGCTTTCTGAAAAGCATATTTCAGGTTAATGTTAGAACAGTGCTGTCAAGTGAAAAACTTCACATAATAAAACAACATAAAACCATCAGGCAATTCAAACCCTCCACTCAGTGTATTGTTAATGTACACATCACCATGAGACAATTGCATACTCATACTATGTACCTTATTTCATATTTGCATTGTAAATGATTAGTGCATGATACAGATTGCTTTGCAAACTGATACAAGGTAGACCTCAACAGATTTAAGACCCTGTTTACCCAGCAGATGTTTTCTACACCAATGCATTAGGAAGAGAAGCCACAGAAGAACTTAATAAAGTTGCCTGAAAAAAAACATTTCAAGGCAATGTTAGAACAGTGCTGAAGACTGAAAACTGACCAATGTTAAACAGCACATAACCATCAGAGAATCAAAACCCTCCACATTATTTATTGACAATGTTCCCATCACTGCAAAACTATTTGATATGTTGGGACCCACTAGAGTGAGCCGCAAAATGTGCAGGGTGAATGGCCAAAAGATTGGACTTGTACACATTAAGTCTGAGATGGCATTTTGTACAATATTCCCTTTTCTCTGACGTATGGCGATCTCGGAGTTGGTATGTATAAATTTGAGGGGGGGGTCACCCCTTACAAGGGAGGGTGCCAGAAGTGTTTGCCCCCCATCAAAAAATTAAGGAGAAGGCTGATTTTCCAGATTCGGTCTTCTCCATATTTTGGTCTTTTTTTGTGTTTTCAACATTCATCATTAAAAGTGCCAACATTTCAATAGGGAGGCCTGCAAAAACTATTGCATGTGCATACTGCATTTAGCTTATTTCAGATTTGCAGTGTAAGTGATCAGTGTATGATATATTTATTTTACAAAGTGATACAAGGTAGACATCAATGGATTTGAACTCCTGTCTGTGTGCCTAACTGATATTCCCTAGACCACTGCATTAACAAGTGAATCCCCAGTGATATTGCTCAAAACAAGCATTTCAAGGGAATGCTAGAACAGGGCTGACAAGTGATCAATAGTCATTGTTAAACAACATATAACAATCAGTGTCTCAGAACATTCCTCCTAGTATATTGTACACATGATTTCAGCACTACAGTGTCATGGAAGGTGTTACAATGAAACTATGAAATTCACCTTATTTCCATATGGCTTGGTGATGTGCAACAACAGTCAGCTCAGTTGTGCAGTGGATACCAAGATATTAGCACATTCAAAAGATTATTCTGTTTTTGTCAAAGGGTAAGACGTATAATTTTTCTCAAGTTATACATGACTATCAATGTTGCTTTCTGACAAGTGTTGTGCAACCTATGACCACAGACATATGAATTGTTTTATAAGTCCTTTGAGAGTATGCTTGTGTTGAGTTTATCTATTTTTAGCACTTTGGAGGTTGTAAATGGAAGTATAGGATAAAATGAAAAGAGGAAGCACATAGAGGGTAGAATACAAAGTAAACTTATAAGAAATGAGCAGGATAGAAGTTTGATAAGAGAATACCTCCCAATTCTTTAGCCCAACAATGCTAAAAGACTCCATACTTGCATTTTGTTAGACAGTTTCACACTCCCTGACAGAATATATGCAATAATGATAGGAATGTTTTATTTCAAGGAAATGGCGCACAAGATAGGAAGACAAGATGAATATGCCTGCTTGGATATGAAACCATGCATGCAGCACTTATAATCTCTAAGGTGGAGCATTAGCCAGGAAAGCTACAGAAACATACAGAAGGAAGGTGTCAGTAAACTATGTTTCAAGATAACAGAACATATAATAGCAAGAAAAGTGACATACTCATATTCACTGAGCCAGAACATTAGCCAGGTATACCAATAAAGTGCTTGAGGAAAAGTATAAAAAAATTGCAGGGGAATATAATACAGTGGTATGATGAAAATGCAATATTGTAAAACAATGTTCTTCCCCAGGGGATTGCACCCAGTGCACTGAAAATGGTCTCATCATGTTGTGAATATGTTGAACCATAAGAGCCATTATAGGAAAGTGTTACAATAATTTATAGTTGCTTGATGACATGTGCCTTCATTCATTGCAATTGCACAATTGATGGCAATATCCTCTGTGCATGTCAAGGACTTTTGTTCAAATTTACCACAGGATGATGTGTCATTTCTCTATGGTTATATATGGCCAACAACATTGATCTCTGCAAACCAATGCACAATTTATGACCACAGAAAGGTGATTCTAATATATAAGCCACCATTGCCCAAATATGGTGTATTTTTAACCATATTAACAGTTAGAAATAGGAAAAGAAGAGATAAAAAGAGAAGCAAGAAGACAGAAGCAGTCACCAAAGCCCTAGACAAGGGTAAGGTGGTTCACACAGCCTATCTAGATCTTGCCAAGGCTTTCAACAACATCCCCCACTCTGGAATTATAGATAAACTCACTAAACTAGGTATAAATCCCTATGTCACAAGATGAGTTGCCAACTGGCTCACTGACAGAACCCACACTGTGAAAGTAGCAGACTCCAAATCCAACTTCAGACCAGTGACAAGTGGAGTACCACAGGGTTCAGTCCTGGGTCCTCTCCTGTTTGGTATCTACTTCTCTGAAGTACAGGCTAACACAGAAGGTCTTTGGCTAATGAAGTTCACAGATGACTGCAAACTAGGAGCCATAATTGAAACTCCTAACGATGTGAACATCTTACAAAAGGGCCTCACTGAGACAGATGCCTGGTGTCAAAGCCATGGCCTCAAGCTCAATGTCAAAAAGTGCATTGTCATCCCCTTTGGTAAAAACTCTGTACCCATGAACTACAACATAGGTGGTAGTATACTTAACACCGAAAGTGTGATAAGAGACCTTGGGACACAGGTGGGCAGTAGTCTCTCCTTTGATAATCACATCGCCGCAGTAGTCAGGAAATCCTTCTATGTGGCACACCTCATCAAAAAAGGTTCCTTATCCAGAAAAAAAGAGGTAATTGTTCCCCTCTACTCATCACTCATTAGACCCATTATAAAGTACAATGCCACTTTTGGTATGTACCTCACAAGACATCTACAACAACTGGAAAGGCCACAGAAATACATCACAAAGAGGATTACCGGCCTCAAACAGATGCCCTACGCAGACCGTCTCAAAAAACTCCTTCTTTACTCCGTCACATATTGCCTACTCAGAGGTGATCTCTACCTAACATACAAAGTTATGTCAAACCCAGAGCTGTTGGACATGCTCCACTTAAAGAAATCGCAATCCCTCTGAGCTACACACTCTAGGGACCTAAACCTTGTCACCACAATAAACATAACATGCCAGAGGGATAGATTCCTGTCCCAGAGACTTCCCATACTCTGGAATAAACTACCTATCTATATCAAACAAAGCTCCTCATTAGCACTCTTCAAGAAAAATCTTGATGATTGGATGGGAAATAGGAAATTCACCCCGGGGATCACCTATGTGGCTCTGCTCGACAGTGGCACAGGAAAATAATTTTCTTGGGTGGCAAAAGCCAGGGTACCTTTTTGGCTGGGTTTGTATAGGCCCCAGGGTCGATAGCCTAGTACCTACCTATGAACCTATAAGAAGAATAAATAGTGACCAAATGAGGGCTGAGCTGGATGGGGAACAGCATACCTCTTAACTTGTCAGCTCAGTACTGATATAGATTTACGATAAATATTTCTAATTATTTTATGTGTGTAATTATCAATACTTTATCAGCCATCTGTACTTCATAGGCTGAACAATTGTATCCAGTCATGTCTACATTACTGATATAGCTGCAAAGTTGAGGTATGGAAGGGAGGGTTTTTTTTGTGGGACAGGCACCCTTTTTAATTAAGAAGGGAAAGCTGGGGAAGAAAAAGAAAAGTAAGAGGATGGTAAGGAGATGATTGCAGGGTAAGACAGCCATGACTGTCATGCTGTGGGATAACACAATATGGGAGGGGGGAGCACAAAGCTGTAGGAAATATCAGACAAACAGGGGGAAGACAATGGTGAGGGGAGTATTATAGAACATATAGTGGTGGACATAGACATAACATGGAGGGGATCACTGGGTTTGGGGACAGAACTGGGTGTTCAGAGATGTCGTCTCTGCCAGCTTACATCCAGGGGGTGATTAAAAATCATCCTGGCAGCCTTCACCACTGGGTCCTGCCTCAGAAATTTGCAACAGCAGCAGGCAGGGACATGACCCAATGAGTGACTGTTGCATAGTCGCTGTACAACCAATGCAGGCATTCAACCTCCTATAATCTTCCACATAAGCTCTACAAGGTCCTGACAGGTGACAAAAGTGTTTATACCATGTGAGCTGATACTGGTGAGTCCCAATTGGCCAGCCTCTTGTGCAGGGATACCTCACTCAGGTGGTGCAGGTAAGGCAGGAGTTGTAGAGACAAATATGCCAAGATGGAACCTAGATATGCTGATTACCTATTTTGGCATTGATGGTGACAGTGCTGCCACCTGTACAGGAAATGACAGGATATGCCAGTCTAGTTGGCGCAGGCTACTGTGTTGCTGCATATAATAGTAACAGAAATGGAGGAAAAATAAATTTATGAAAGAGAAAGTATAACAATAAAGAGGATGAAGAAAAGACATACAAAAAATGAAACTCCATTCTTAACTATGATGATATACATAATGTGGAGAAAAATAAACTTTTAATAGTAGGACTTGCACAATATGTCATCAACCAGTTTGCCTAAGTATTTAATTTGGGGGGAGAGAACTAGGCCAAAAGCCATCCTCCCATGCAGTCTAACATATGATCATTCTGACTGCAAGAGCTTTTTATCAGAAAACACATTTGTACTTGTGACCAGTGTTGTTATTTCAGTTTTGACAGGCATATAACTGTACATATACATGAGAAACATGTTGATTATTCAATAAAAATGTCAAGTGCAGGTGACAGATAAGGATTAGATATATGTGTTGTAAATTGTGTTGTTCGTAGACAACTAATAATTATGGATATTAAATATATGGATGTCATAGTGGTACACTGATGTTACTGGGATGACACATAAAACTCTGCTATTATTATTATTATTATTATTATTATTATTATTATTATTATTATTATTATCATTTGGTGGAGAATTTAACCCACGACCATCTTAGCAATCTCAGTGCACATCTTAGCAATCTCAGTGCACACAGACTTAATTTGATGGGCTAATAATCCAGCTATACAGGGACTGGCATACAAAAGTACAATTCTAGCATTACACAGTCATACTAATTCCAGTAAGGCATGTCAATACTGGCAGATGGGGTATTGTTGTATAAAATGTTATACAGAATTTTATACTGCTTTCAACTATTGCTATGCAAACAGATCTTTCGCAACTGCAGATATATTTACCTGTTGCTTTCTTATGTACTTTAGTTTACTTCTATGCATCTCCTTGTTCCTTTCAATCTCTGCAGGGTCTAGATATTTAAAAGAGATATACAAAAAAACAATGAAAAATTGTATGGAAGCATGACTTGGCAGGGCATTTGATTAGTGAAAGGATGTATAGTTACAGTATTGAGGTGGTGACTGTGCCCAAACTTCTTCCCACCATTGGACATCGAGGTCAGGCTTAAACCAACTCAAGTCTCTGTATTTGTGACAGCATTCTCCCTTGTGCATGGAATGTCATTAACATTGGTGACAACCTTGGTCATATTATTCCAAGCATCAGCCTTATACTGTGACCTAGTAAAGCCCTCCTGCAGGAGCATCTGCCTTTACTGGACTCCTCTTCATCATACCACCTCTATGCTCTAAAACAAACACTATTCTTAACTTTGCCAGCCATATTTATCTCCACATTTAAAGATCTCAGGAAAAATGGCAGAGAACTGATCCTCAAAACAGCTCCTGCATATCTCAGCCATTGTGTAAAGATAAACACCCATGGGCACCTCATTTGCTTAATAGATGATAAAATAATAAAATATTGGTACTGTATTATTATGGTTTCAATGGCACTTAAGGGTGTAAAACATAGCAGTCCTCCAATCCTCTCATTGCTACTTAGAATAAATGTTCAACAGTGACTCCATATTCAAATGGTCAAAAATAGCATGACCTTTACTCTCAACCTTATATCTACAGACCGTGGAATACTACCTCTCATAGATGAACAAATGGGCAATATGTGGAACACTTTGCCAATGATTTCAACTAAGACATTCACAGCATGGTTAACATGTGCCATTTTATACTTATGCAATGTTATAGGTTCATAGGTTGGTACTAGGTTATTGGCCCTAGGGCCTATACAAGCCTAGCCAAACAATTCCCCGGATATTTCTTCCCACAATATTTACCTCCCTGGACCCCTGTCTAGCAGGGTGACTGACGTGATCCCTGGGGTGAATTTCCTCTCTCCCATCCAATCATCAAGGTTCCTTTTGAAGAGAGCCAAGGAGGCCCTCTGCTTGACATGTATGGACAGTCTCTTCCAGAGTATGGGGAGTCTCTGGGTCAGGAACCTATCCCTCCAGCATGTTTTGTTCATCGTGATAACAAGGTTTAGATCCCTGGAATGTGTGGCTCTGAGGGATTGGGATTTCTTTAAGTGGAGCATGTCCAACAGCTCAGGGTTTGACATGGCCTTGTATGTTAAGCAGAGATCGCCTCTGAGTGAGTGTTATTTGGCATGTCTAACTGTTACAAACATTGCAAACACTTGAATGTGTAGCAGACCCTTTCAATGTAGAAATGCAATGAGCATAGTCCTTTAAAACTTAAATTGTGGTAGATTTCTCATAATGAGGTACACTTAAGAGCTATGAGCATGGCATGGCAATTTTTCAGCCCCTATAATATGGGTTTTCCTCGCATGCACAGAGCTGATCTCAGATGCTCAAGTATGCTCATGGCCTTGTGTACAAATCAACATGATGATTATCTGGTTTGCTCATTGCAAAAACTGAGGAATTCAGTAACAATAATTAGATGAGCCCTAATTAGCATAATCATCTTACACAGAGGGGTTCATTTACATGATATAAGGCTAACAGGAATCACAGATCCTCATCACACAATGGAAGACAGATGTGTGTTCATATCCTGCTTATTGTCTCAAACAATTGTTCCTACAGAAGATTACTAGCTTACATAAGGTATGCGGTATTTTTACAGCTAATTCTATATCCAAAGGTAGCTTTCTGTATGTTATTTACTGTGACATCCACAAGTTTTTGCAGTTTTTTTGTGCATCTATGTGTATTGGCCAAAGCTCTCTGAAGGGGTATATTTCAAGTGTACTGGCCATAGTAGCATCGAAGCTTATTACAATAAGTTGTAATTACATAAATGTGCCATAACCAGTGTAATGTTGTGTACCCTAAACACATGTGATTGCAATATAATTTTACAAATGTTGTGGCTAAGTTGCATACTTATTAATTTGCCGTCATGTGCTGGTATTTGGGTCTATAGGGGGTTGTGCTTAGTAGACAATAATGCCTGATATTCAGGTAAAGATTGATTTGTGGATACATGTTTGTTAGTGTCAGACCCTACTAAAGCATAGCAAATGGCCTATTAATATAGTATTAATGTTAGGATTTCTAGACCAATGTAGGACTACAGCTGTTAATTCCAGTGTTTTCCACACCAATCAAGTTAGCCTAAGAAAAAGCACAGAGGTGCCCATCTACCCACAAGCCTACGTTTAAGGAGGCTGAGCAGGAAATGGTACTACAGGTCCTGCACCTCCATGGTAGATGGTTCTTTGCAGTTCATTCCACTGAACAGTCCTTCTGTTACCATGTGTCTAGTGGGAAGTTGTCACCGATATTAACACTGTGGGTGGCCAGGATCGTAATTATGATATGGTCTACTGTAGAGCAATGGATATGGTCTGTGCTGCCACCCACACAGTAGGGGCCATGGCATAGGAATGGATATTGACAAGTGGTGTGCCATTTACTGAACCACCCTTTACAGAGACTGAAAAGTTTCTGGCTTCACTTAAAAGCAGTACCACCTCCACAGAGTTCCACAGTGTGGTGCCTGATGTCAGGGCAGAGATAGTTCCCAAAGAATTTCAACTGATGATACCTCAGGAATGTAGTCCTACTGTAACTATCTGCTCAAATTTTTACCTGCTAGTCACATTACAATTTAAAATACCTGACATATAGGTAACTCTGTCAACCAGGTGAAACATCTATCTGCACAAGGTATGAACAAGGTAATAACGCAATATCATATTTTTATACTTGTACTGATATCAGCTGTATGAGTATTTTTGGTTCTGGGTAATATTTACACTAGATATGTTTTATTTTGGTGTATTCACATGTAAATTATTGTCATGCAACAGCAGTTGGGAGCTTTCCTTGATTGATGCTGGAAGATCTTTTAACTCTGATAGTAATGGCAGGTATGAAATGGCACAGTCAGAGGGTGCAGAGTGAGTGAGTTTTGGGCAAAGGGAATTTGACCCCCCACATCACCTATCCAGAATATGTACACAGTCTCTATTAGCTGACCTGGTTATGGACAAGTGATCCTGCTCCTTCACTGCTCGCAATTCTATTGCAAGTTTGGTCGTGGATGTTTCTACACCTAGGACAGGTAGTTGCCCTGGTCATGATCATCTAAGTGCCAGCACATCCTCCAGCAGACATTGATCACTGTTGGGTAGCATACTGATATTTAGTCAATGCCAAGAGACAGCCAGAGTAACCTTTGGTAGAACCAGTTCTTGTAGGCAGGGCATGCACGGGAAGCTGAACCCTCTGTCATACATGCCCTGGACCTGTCCAGTAGGCCATGGAGCAGTGCTGCACTATGTACTAAGGCTATGTTCCAAATACTCACCCACTACCACAGCCCCTAGAATGTCAAGCACACCATCACTGAACCTGTCCTTTCTACACATTAGACCTCCAAAACAACTTCATACTCTACTCACACATGCACTTTTTCATTTTCTATACATCAACATTCCTAGTCACATGCTCCTCTTGACATGCATTTCTGTACTCCCTTGTCCATCTGTGCATAGGATGATACCTTTGCCTGCCCTGTGTACATTGTGCCCTGAGTTGCCTATGTCTGATTCACGGCATGGCCAGTCTTTGCATGGGCAAGCATAGTCTGGTGTTTTGCATACATCACTTTTACTGGTGGGTGTTGGGTAAGCATCCGCGGTGGTGCAGCAGTAGCATTGTTGCCTCACAGCAAGAGGTTCTCCCATTCAATTCTCAGCTGGAGTGCGGGGAGTGCCTTACCAGGCATATAGAGACCCGGTATATATAGTTAGGGGAGGTGTGGGGGGTGCAGCCCCCCACCTATTTTCGTTTAAAATCTGCATTTTTTGTTTTATTTTCTTCTTTTAAAGGAAACTGGGTGGGTGCTTTGCCCCCCCCCCAACGTGGGAGGCTGCACCCCCCTACACACCCCTTAACTATATATACCAACTCCAGGGTCGCACGACATTGGGGAGGGGGACAAATCCCAGTTTTTTGCCTTGAATACTGGTTTTCGATCAAATGAAATTTCAATCAAATGGGTTTAGGTCAAATTGTCTTTTGATCAAATGAAGAAGACCCATATATATGTATGTATACTTATATATATATATATATATATATATATATATATATATATATATATATATATTTATTATTTATTTTTATTTTAAATTTGTTTACTGGGGAAGTCTAGCTGGACATGTGTTCTTTTTCAGTAGAAGCCTGGGGAGAAAAGCTCCAATGTCATACAGTACATAGTATAGTAGAACATTAATTTGGTACATTATAGCTTTACAATATTAATATAGTACATCATAGGTTCATAGGTTCATAGGTAGATACTAGGCTATCTGCCCTAGGGCATTTATAAGCCTAGCCAGAGTGTATTTGGCTTCCGCCTCCCTATTAGATTAGCTTACTGTGCCTCTGTAAAGTAGGTCACAGAAGGTACCCTTTTAAGATTAGTTTACTGTGCCTCTGTCTAGCAGGGACACAGAAGAGATCCCAGGGGTGAATTTGCGATTTCCCATCCACGCATCCAGATTTCGCTTGAAGAGGGTCAGCGAGGGGCTATGTCTAACATGAATTGGGATTCTATTCCAAAATGAGGGGAGCCTCTGGGAAATTAATCTGTCCCTCCAGCATGTCCTATTTATTTTTCTGCTGAGGTTTAGGTCCCTGGAGCATGTAGCTCTAAGGGACTTGGATTTTTTGAGGTGGAGCATGTCCATTAATTCTGGGTTTGACATGGCTTTATACATCAGGCATAGATCGCCTCTGAGTAGGCAGTAAGCAATTGAGTAGAGCTGGAGTTTTTTTAGTCGAACTGCATAGGACATCTGTTTGTAGCCCATGATCCTCTTGGTGGGGTACTTTTGGGGTCACTCCAGTTGCTGCAGGTGTCGGGTAAGGTACATCCCAAAAGGGGCATTGTATTCAATTATAGGCCTGATGAGTGACAAGTAGAGGGGCACAATGACCTCTCTTGATCTAGATGAACCCTTTCGTGATAAGGTGGGCTATATAGAAGGTCTTTCTAACCACTTTGGCAACGTGATTATCAAATGAGAGATTACTATCTACGTTGGTCCCCAAATCTCTAATTACTTCTTCTGTACTTAATGGATTACCACCTATGTGGTAATTTGTGGGCACCTTGTTTTTTTCCAAAGGGGATGACTATGCACTTTTTAGCATTTAGCTTGAGGCCGTGGCTCTGGCACAAAGCATCCGTCTCTGTGAGACCCTTTTGGAGGATGCTTGTGTCAGCTGGAGATTCGATTATGGCCCCCAGTTTGCAGTCATCTGCGAACTTTGTCAGCCATAATCCCCCTGTGTTAGCCTGAACCTCAGAGAAGTATATACCGAACAAGAGAGGTCCCAGAACTGAGCCCTGTGGGACGCCACTTGTAACTGGTTTGGATTCGGACATGGCACCTGTGATTCTGACCATGTGGGTTCTATCTCTGAGCCAGTTTGCAACCCATCTTGTGATATAAGAGTTGATATTTAAGCTGGTAAGCTTATTTATGATGCCCGAGTGGGGTATTGTGTCGAAGGATTTTGCGAGGTCCAGGTAGTCTGTGTGGACTACCTTGCCCTCATCTATGGCTTTTGTAACTGTTTCAAAGAAATCAACTAGGTTTAAGAGATGAGATCTGCCCATAACAAAGCCGAATTGGGTAGGGTCCAGTGTCTGGAGGCTCCCAATGTCTTTGTTTAGGAGTTCCATGATAATACGCTCCATAGCTTCACAGATCAGACTAGTCAGGCTTATGGGGCAATAGTTTCTGTGGTCCATTGTGGCACCACCTTTGTGGAGTGGGACCACTGTAGCTGTACGCCATTCTTTGGGTACATATCCTGTAGTAAGGCTAAGTTTGAACAGTGACTTAATGTGAGGGTTCAGTTCTTCTTGGAGCTCATGTAAGACACAGCCTGGGACACCGTCCAGTCCCATAGATGCTGTGTTTTTTGCTTTGGAGAGGGCAGCTTTCACCTGTGCATCTGTGATGTCAGGGAGGTTACATTCAGTTGGGATAGGCATTTGCTCCTTTGGGAGGGAAGGGGGGGAGAAGTTTGCGCTGAATCTGTCTGCCAGGATGTTGGCTATATCTGTAGGTTCGGTATATTTTGTACCGTTATGCAACAATTCAAAGCAAATCTGGGAGTTTCCGCCCATGTTCCTGACATAACTAAAGAAGGCCTTGTGATTATCTTTAGTGTCTAGGGAAATTTTTCTTTCGAAACTGGCCTTTGATGATTTTATGAGGGATCGAAGTTTCTTGCTAATACTGATCAGAGATGCCTTCCCTTTTTGGGATTTTGCTCTGTCATGTAGTAGCTTCCTCCTTCTGTTGTATAGCTTATTTATGGCCAGGGTCCACCAAACCGGTCTCCTGTTTTTATAGGAGTGAGTCTTGGTTTTATTTGGGATAGCACGATCCATGCATTCCTGCAGGTGCTCATAGAATGCATTTGTAAAGGATTCTGTGGATTGGGCTGTATTATCCTCTGGCCCAGGGGCTTTGAAGGATTCCACCTCAATCTTGAGAAGTACAAAGTTGGCTTTTGAAAAATTCTTTACAGTAATTTCCTTGGCTGGGGGTGGGGATGGGATATGGATGTCCAGGGAAATTTGTTTATGGTCTGATCTTACCAATGAGAGGTTTACCTCTGGTGTGGAACATAGAGTCATGATCTAAAAAATGGGAACTACAGCAAGAACATATCATACATCGTGAGGGTTTGTAGTTATATTCAGTGCACATAACCTTGAACAGAGGCAACATTATACATTAAGAGAGAGAGACAGTTTGATGTTTCTAGAAGTGGTCTAGTGCAGTAGTGCAAGGAGAATTAGAATGGGGGGTTTGAGGGCATCTATCCTGGGGTGTAACAAGAGCAGAGCCAGGAGTTAGCAAGGTGGGTTTTAGAAGCTTTTTAAACTGTATAGATATGGAAGTGGTCACTAGTGAGTTTGGCCACCAGTTCCAAAGTTTGGAAATATAGTTGGAGAAGAGGCCATCACCTGCTGAGTTTTTTTGATTTGGTGACTTGGAGGAGAAGTTTGTTGTTTGAGCAAAGGCATCTAGAAGTAGAATATGGTAGAATAATGTCTTTGAGGGCTGGGGTCTTTTCTGGGTGGTGGAGAATCTTACGAGCTAAGCTTAGTTGATTAAATTGAAGGAGTAGAAGGAGTTCTAGCCAATCAAGCTGTTTGAGTGATAAACCAGTGATGGGACTTTTAGGAAACATTAGTGACAGATTTGGAGATTTTATTATAAGCAGGTTTCAAGCTTGGCAAGGTTAGTTTTACAGAGGTTTGTTAGGACTGGGGATGCATACAGGAGTGTCCATAGAAGGTGTGTCCTAGCAATTGTGATTTTTATACTGCTTGTTAGAAATTGTTTATTCCTATGTAGGAGGCCAAGTTTCTTGTGAACTTTTTTGATGGTTTGGTCAATATGGATATCAAATTTCAGGTTATTGTTGATTATAACCCCTATCAGTTTGGTATAGAGAGTAAGAGTGATCATGGTTTTGTTTTTAGAGAATATGTGGAAGGTTGTGGAGGAAAAAGTATTTCTAGTGGGCTAGAAGAGCATACGTTTTGTTTTATTGGGATTTAATATAAGTTGGGAGTTAGATAACCAAGTTTCAACAGATTCATCAGAGTATTGAATCACACTGGCATGGGGGGTGGCAGAGTGAAGCCAGTTGGTAAATAGAGAGAAAAGAAGAGGTCCAAGGATGGAGCCTTGTGGTACCACTATGGTGACTGATAGGAGAGGTGGGAGGGATTGTTGCCAATGGACGGCTTGTTGTCGGTCTGTTAAGCAGCTTTGAAACCGGGCTATAGCAGTATCGATAAGGTTGTGGGAGGAGAGGACATTAATGTGTTTGGTGTGATTGACCATATCAATGGCCTTTGACAGGTCTAGGAATATGGCTGATACAAATTGGAAGTTGTTTCTGTGCTGGCCATGTTGGGTATGGGAGATTGTGAGATAGTAGGTATTCTTTGAGTTGGGAGTGTACTACTCTTTCCAAGATTTTAGACAGGGGAGAAAGAATGGCAATGGGGTGATAATTAGTAAGTTCACAGGAGCTACCCCCTTTGTGCAGAGGCAAAATGTGAGAGATTTTTCCAAATAGTGGGGGCATATGCTTCTGTTATTAATCTATTTATAAGTATGGTTATTAGGTAGGAAATTGCTTCTGGTGCAATTTGTAGATATTCCACAGGGAGATTATCAGCAGCTAAAGTTGTTGATTTTAGTTTTTTAAGTAGTTTTTGATATAATAGATGGGAATTAGGTTTAACTTGAAGTGGTTTATGTTATTTTTTGGAGGCATATTGGGGGTTGGTTCAGGGGGGTAGGGTTGGACTTTGATTGATGGCTAGGGTTTGAATGGATTCTGTGAAGTAAATGTTGAATTGGGTGGCCACGGTTCCACAGTTGTTAGCTGTTTTGGGAGTGGGGGTTGTGTTTTTCCTGGTTGCAATAAGTTGTTAACTACAGTCTAGATTTTTTGTGGGTTATTCTGATGTTTGGTTTGGATATTGTGGTAGTAGTTGGATTTGTCAGTTTTAATTGATTGTTTTAACTTTGTATCTATGTTCAAGGAAATATTGTTTAGTTGTGTTGGTTTTGTTCTTATGGAACTGCAACCAGGCCTTATCCCTGTCTCTGAGAAAGAATCTTGTTTCTTTGGTTAACCAGGGTGCATAATTGAATTTGACTCTAATGTTTCTAGGTGGATCATGGGTGTTGAGAATCTCAAGGGAAGTGTTGTTGAAGGAGAGTACTGCCTCATCCAAGGGGAGTTGTTTGACATGTTCCCAGGCACAAAATTTTAAGGGCAAAGATAAAATTATTAGGACTGAATTTTTTTTTGCTCCTAATTGTACGGAAGGAAGTTTGATGTGATGGATCGTTGCAATCTCTTAAGAGAAACTTTGGGCAGTGGTCACTCAGATTGTCAGGGAGGCAGCCTGAGTGGAATGACAGGTGGGGAGAGTTAACTAGAATCCAGTCTAGTATGGATTCCCATTTGGAGGTTTTATCGTTCCTGGTGGGAGATGAGATTACTTGGGCAAAGCCATACAGGTTAATGTGTATAGTGGGAGTTGGGGAGGAACAAAGGAGCCAATCAATATTGATGTCTCTATTAGGATGGTCTTTTGAGCGAGGGATGTGAAACACCATTGTAGAAGGTTTTCCAGAATGGCAATGTTGTTACCTGCTGGGATGTATCCACCTATTATATTAAGATGTTTGCTGGTGTTGATGGTTAATTTGGCTAGGACTGGCTCAGTATTTGCAAGATCAGGGATGGAGATGTCAAGGAGGTCAAGTGATAGATGATATTTGTATAAGATACCTACACCAACTCCTATTTTGTTTATTCTATCTTTCTGTAGGATATTATAGCCTTTGGGAGTGATTTCATTATTGCTGATGTCTGGTTTTAGCCATGTTTCAGTTAAAGTAACTATACCTGGGGAGTAGTGGGATAATAAAGCATTAGATTGTGGGTTTCGTTAGCTATGCTACATACATTTATGTTGAGGAGGAGGAGGGATGATTTTTTCCTTTGGTGAAGTAGTATAAGGTTAGGTTGGGATGGGTTGAGCAGTGAAACATGGGTAGTTGTAGGACCAGGATTGGGATGGATGTCTCCTGCAAAATTTAACTGTTTGGTTATATGATAAAGGAGTTTGGAGAGTTTGTACAGGAGCTTAGAGAATCTAAGTGAGCTAGGAGATTTTGTTAGTTGTGGAAGGAGTTTGATTGTGTGATGGTCTATATTAGTGGTGCGGAAGATGAATGGGGTGATAAGCCATTGTTGAGTATTATGAGGTGTTGGGGTGTTGAGGTTTGGTATGGAGGAGAAATAGTGTGATTAAGAGAAGTCTCATATGAGGAGAGCTTATATAGTAGCAGTAGACAGTTGGAAGTAAAAAGGATTAGAGTTATTTTTAGAGTTGTCATTCTGAGGAGGGTCTAATATATCTGCTTGCTAGTGGTTGTAGGAGGTAAGAAGGTATTCTGTGTGTCAAGGGTTAATGTGAAGGAAAGGGGAGTAGTTGTTTAGATGGGAAATAAGTAAATATCTCTCTCTCTCTATATATATATATATATATATATATATATATATATAGAGAGAGAGAGAGAGAGAGAAAGAAAAGTTCCAACAAGCTACAAATGAGGCATCATCATCACCATCATCATATGACCTATTGCAAATATCTTTCAAAGGGAATTAGATGTGCACTACAGATTTGCCAATTCTATAATATATTTCTGCACTATGCAGTGCTACATGCCATTTTTAACAATTACTTTGTATATTATATTGGTCCAAAAACACAACAAACAAAAAAATACAAATATAATCTTATTTCTTATCTTCAGTGTATTCAACTTTAATTCATTTGCATTTCTTTCCAAAAAAGAGAGTTACAATTTGAAAGTTCTAAACACAGGATTTTGGAGCTATGATTCTTTGAATATAATTCTAAATACAGAATTTTACAGAGCATAATAAACACAGACTTTCACTGAGTTCTAATTACAGATTCTAGAGACAGGATCAGAAGTACAAAATTTTACAGCTAGTTCAAAATATAGATTTAAAACTATAAAATGTTAAACACATAATTCCATGTATGGAATTCTAGCTACAGAATTTTACAGATAGAATACTAGACACAGAATACCAAGGACAGAATCCTAAAGTCAGAAATTTTAAATATGATTATAAACACAGAACTCTGAAAAGAAAAATTCTAAAGATAGGATGTTAAACATATAGTATTCTGCAGATATAATTCTAATTCTAAGTAAACTACTCAATTGATAAAATTATAAAAAACATACAATTCAACATACTGAATTCTGTTGATAAAATTATTCAAAACATACACTCTAACACAATGAATTGTTAACAGGACGTTCAAAATTCTGAATTCTATAGGCAAAATGATACAGATAAAATATTAAACACAAAAATATACTGACAGAACAGACATGATTCTAAATAGCTATTTCTTTAAACAGAATTCCAAGCACAGAATTTTACATATATATTTCTAAACACAAAATTCAATAGATAAAATTATATACACATAATTCTACAGACAAGATTATGGAAAGACAATTCAAAACACAGAATTCTGAACACAATATTGTACAAAAACAGAACTCTAAACACAATATTCTACAAACATAATTACATGGATAGAATTCAAAACAAAAGATTCTACACATAAAATTTGAAGACAGAACTTTGCAAATGGGATTTCACAAAATCCTGTGGTCAGAATAATTCAGATAGCATTCTGAACACAAATATACAGATACTTTGAAATACAATATCCTACAGATAGAATTTTAAACACAGAATTCTAAGCAAAGATATATAATTATAGGTGCAGAATTCTACATAGAGAATTAAAAACATATAATACTAAATACAGGTTTGTAAATGTTCATGGATAATTAATATAATTGTACAGATAGAATGCTAAGCAAAATATATACATGTAGAATTTCAAATAATTCTACAGATATTCACAGAAAGCTGTAAACACTGAAACCTACAGCCAGAATGCAGAATATACAATTGTAAATGTAGAATTCTACAGAAATAATATCAATAACTGAATTCTGCAGTGTTCTACTGATATTATTTATTTATTTATTTGACGTTTGTCAACTGGGTTAGTCCAACTGGGCTAAAAAGAGTCCATTTTCAGTGGAGACCCAAGGAGAAAATCTTCAGTACAAGCAAATTTCAATACAAATGTAATATGCACATATAGAGAATTATAAGACACAAGTTCCAGGAATAAAAAAGAAATATGATACAATAATATTATACCAGTTCCAGAAGTACAAAATGGTACAATAACCTGTTAACAATTACTAGCAATTGATACCCCTATTTATTTGTTTGCTTATTTATTTATTTAATTGGGAGTGAGGAGGATATCACAGAGAAGACAGGAATATATAGAAGATCAGAGGCAGTATGTACATATATACATGTGGAGGTGCTATAGAACCTAAATTTGAAGGGAGAAATGTAGTGATGTAGAAAAGGGAGGAAGTCAACGTGGAAGGAGTGGAAAAAAAAAAAAAAATATATATATATATATATATATATATATATATATATATATATATAATAGTTTTCTGGATTAGGTCGGGATGTAACGAGGCAAGTCTTAATGTTAAGAAGATGAAGTTTTAGTTCCTTTTTGAAGTGCTTGGGGTGGGGGGGTAGATCTTATGTGAACGAGAAGTTTGTTCCAAGCTTGGGCTATGGGGGTTTTGTAGAGTAATTTATTGACTGTTTTGTTGGGTTGGTATATATCTAGGAGTAGGTGGTTGGAGATGTGTAGGGTACATGTGGGAGTGTTACAGGATACCATGGAGGAGAAGGCTGGGCAGTTAGATGGTTGGTATATTACAGAGTGGGTGATTTGTAGCTGAGATAGAAGAAGTTGTTGAGGGAATCCAAACCATTGGAGAGAGTTAAGTGCAAGGCAGTGGTGAGAGTTGTGAGGAGAGTTGGTGGCAAATCTAGCTACCTTGTGGTAGGTTTGTTGGAGTTTGGACATGGTTGTAGCCTGTATATTAGTAAGAATTGGGGCTGCATACAAGAGGAAGGAAATGAATAGAGCCTGAGCCAGGGAGAGTCTAGCAGAGGGACTTAAGAACTTTCTATTGTGGTATAGAAGACCTAGTTTTTGGTGGGTCTTTTTTATGCTGTGCAAGATATATAAGTTAAATTTGAGCTCATCATCTTTGATGGTACCTAAGAGTTTTGTGTGGGGTTCAGGTTTTATGATGGTCTTATTGGATGATGTGATGCCAAAAGTACCTTTATGTTGAGAGAGACAATGAGGGAGACAAAGTAGGAGTTTCATTTTTGGGGGGCTTTAAGATGAGTTGATTATCAGATAGTCATTTTTCAGTGGAAAGGAAGGCATCTTGACTCAGTGTGTGGAGGTCTGTGATGTTACTGGAAATGGTGATGAGAGCTGAATTGTCAGCATATCGAGTTAGGGAGGATTGTTTGCAAGATGTGCAAAGATCATTTGTGAAGATGTTAAACAGAAGGGGATCCCGGGTGGAGCCTCAGGATACACCAACTATGATAGGAAGATAGAGAGAGCAGGAAGAGAGCCATCTGACAGATTGTTGCCTGTTGGATAGGTAACTAGTGAACCACTGGAGTGAAGTTGGGGAGAGATTGAGGTTAGCGAGGTTAGAGTAGGGTGAGATACTGTATCAAAGGCTTTGGAGAGGTCGAGGAAAAGGCAGGATGCAAGTTGGTTGTTATCTCTAGCCTCTGCTACTTTATGGGTAAAAGATAAGAGGGCTGTAGTTGTGCTGTGGTATGGCCAAAAGCCATGTTGTGTGGAAGTGAGGAGGTTTTCCTGAAGTAGAAAGTTAAGTAACTGGGAGTGAATGCATTTTTCAAGTATTTTTGATAGAGAGGAAAGAATTGTTATGGATCTGTAGTTTGATGGATCAGTAGAATTCCCTCCTTTATACAGAGGGATGGTGAAAAATAATTTCCAATTGGTAGGGACTGTAGCTTCTTGAATGAATCTATTAATTAGTAGGGATATAGGCAAGGCTATGGATTCAACAGCTAGTTTGAGGAATAGAGGTGGGTGGTTGTCTGAGGAGGGAGAGCAGGGTTTGAGCTTAAGTAAAAGTGATTTTATATAAGCAGTAGAAACAAGTTGAAAGGTGAAGGGGATTTTGTTGCTTGGGTTGGAAGGAGTAGAAGTGGTGTTAGTGTTGTGGTTAGTATATGTGAGTTTTTGGACCATATCAATGAAGTGATTGTTGAGAAGGGTAGTAGTTTCCAATGGGGTATTGTTTGAGAATGGGGATGGTTTGGAAGGGCATCCAGGTTAGAGAATTTTGACAAGGATAGTCCAGAATTTATGTGGATTGGATTTACGGTCTAGTTGGGGAGAGTTGTAGTAGGATTTTTATTCTTTGTCGATTTGTTTTTTGACAAGGTTCCTGAGTTCCCTGTAGATTTGGAACTGTGGTGGTGCTTGTGATTTAACGCAGGCTTTCCAAGTACAATCTCTTCTGTGCATAAGAGATTTGGTTTATTTAGATAACCAGGGGGTGTAATTAGCTTTGATTCTAATTCTTCTTAAGGAGGTGAGGGAAGGAAAATATGGTTAAATTTTTGCACTGCTTCATTGTTAGGGAGTTGCTTAAGGAATGACCAGTTGATTCTAGATAGTATGGAGTTAAGTTGTAGGATTGTGTTTTGGGTAGTTGAGTAGTATGTCTTTGGATGGAGGTGGGAAGATGATCACTTAAGGTATCAGGTAAAGTACAAGGGCTGTGGTAGAGGTTGGGGGAGTTTGTGAGGATCTAGTCAATAGTAGAATTGGAAGTGGAGGTTTTGTGTAGGTGGGTGGGGGATGTGATTAGCTTATGGAATCCATGTAGGTTAATACACATTTGCTGAGAGTCACTTGTTAGTTTAGTCCAATCAATGTTGACATCTCCAAGGATGAGGGTTTCATATGGTGTATTGTGGGAAACCAGGTGAGGATATGTTCAAGGGTTGTGATATTATTGCCTGGGGGGATATATATAGAGGCAATGGCAAACTTCTTGTGAGAATTAAGATGGTGATTAAGGATAATTAGTTCAGCTGTGTGGAAGTTGAGAATAGAGATGGAAACTGGTGAGAGGTTGAGATTGTCAGAGTAGAGAATAGCTACATCATCCCCCTTTTTTAGGGGTCTGTCAGAGCAGTAAATGTTACAGCCTGGATGAAGTATTTCAGCATTTGTGATATGGGGTTTTAGCCAGGTTTCACATAGGGTTAGAATGTGAGGGGAGGTATGGGCTATCCAGGTATGAAGCTCAGCGATTTTATTAACAAGGCTTTGAATATTTAGAGAATGGATAGTTAGATGTTTAGGAGATGTTGTAGGAGAATTGGGGGGTGGGGAGGGAGTGATACATGAGGAGGTGGGGTGGTACGGGAAGTGTTGAGGAGTGTGTGGTTGGGGGAAGGGGCATGAGGGCCAGGGTTGGGGTGGATGTCCCCAAAAAAGAGTAAGTTAGTAGTGTTGAAGTTAAGTGGAGTTGGTGGAATGTGCAGACAGTAGGATTTAGGCTTGTTTTCCCAGGAAAGGGGATACAGCTGAAGTATAGTATATTTATGAAGGTTGATTCTGGAGAAATTGAAAAGGGATGGGGAGATTATAGAGTAGTGAGGTGTAGTGGAAGTTGTAGGGGTTGATGAGGTGGTGGATTGTCTGAAAGACAGGTTAGTGTGATAAGAGGTAGAAAGTGAGAGCAGTGTTAGTAATGGAATAGAAATGTGTATATATTGCATTGTGTGATGTAAAGGTTATAGTTGTGGCTTTAATTAAAGGAGGATAGGCAAAGAGGGAGTGTCTGTATGAATGACAATGTAAGTGCCAGCTGTGGTAACAGGCACGAAGTTGTGTAAGAGTGGTTGGACAGGAAAGAAAGGGGAGGGACTGGAGAGGATAAATGTAATTGAAGTGGGGGTGGGTGGAAATGGGGGTGATATCTTCTAAATGCAAATTTCTAGAGAGAGAATTTTGCAGGTAGAAGTCATAGCACACACTTTAAGACTCCAAATGTTTGATGCTATATAATTGAGAACATTGAACATAAAAGATCATCAACAACCTGCCATGGCAGCTACACTTAGAGAAGATGGAGGAAGTGAGTCTTATGCTGTCTTCTCCAACTTTGCATGATCTCATAGATGGTGTGTGTGTGTGTGTGTGTGTGTGTGTGTGTGTGTGTGTGTGTGTGTGTGTGTGTGTGTGTGTGTGTGTATTTATATAAAATTGGTGCCATAGATTTTGTCATAGCTTATTGTGTGCTCCTTTTCTTCGTAAATGTCGTTGCTGATGCGAGTGGTTGCATTATATTTCAGTCAAACTACAACCATTTGACTGTAACATATTGACATATTGTTAATAGCTAGCCTCTTTCTTCAAATTTATGTGAGTGGGAGTTAGTATATTTAATTTATGGGGAGTGGATATGGAGCCATCACTTTGCATTTGTTAGAACTGCAATCATTTTATTTCATTTTTTTGTTGATGAATGTGATTGCTGATTCATGTTTTCAATGCATTTACTGTCAATGAAAGTTCATTGACAATCTAATGACATACACATATTTAAAATATAGATATATATTGGGTTTAGGGTGAGGACTGCCCCTACATTGGGGGTGTATGGGAGATGTCCCCAGCACAAATGTTTTGTGTGTTTTGTAACTGCGGAAGTCACATTGTGGATCCATAGGCTTTTACTGATAACATTAAAAATTTTAAGTCTAATCATATCATTTTATTAATAGAATTTTAAGTCCAAAATTCATCAGACAGAATTACAAACACAGAAAATTTCTAGCAGAATTCTACAGATATAAAACCTGAATTCAAAAATTGGAATTCTATGACTAGAATTCCAAACACAAATAATTCTACAGATGAAATTCTTGGCGTAGAATTTTAAAGACAGAATTCTACAGACAGTACTTTTAATGCAGAATTCCACAGGTACAATTTTATGGATACTTTCTGGAGACAGAAGTTTAACACTGATTTCTTCAGATACAATTCTGAATACAGATGTCTTTTGGTATAATTCTACATATAGAACTGTACAGGTGTAATTCATTTTGACAGATGGATTTTTGAACACAGCATTCTACTGACAGAAATTTACAGATAGAACTGTAGAGGTATAATTCTAAACACAGAATTCTAATGATTGAATTGGAAGCATAGAGGTCTGCAGATAGAATTCCAGTCACTAGATTTTAAAGTCAACATTCTATAGATAAAATCACAAGCAAATAATTCCTCATTTGGAATTCTGAACTTATAATAGTATAGAGAGAATTCTAAATGCAAAGCTCTACCCATAAAATAACAAACAGAGCTCTTGATATATAATTTAATACACAGGACTCTACAGATAAATCTATATATCAGATAATAGCACAGTTTGTATCAAGAGATAATTAAAAACAAGGAATTCTCCTGAGGGAATTCTAAATGCAGAATCCTATAGAAATAATTCTGTGGACAGGATTGTATACAGCCTTCATGCACCTGGAATTCAAATACAGAATTTTACAGATATAAACCTTCAGATAAAATTCTTTGTACAGAATGCCTCAGATTTAATTCTGAATGCATAATAATGTAGATAAAGTTCTAAACCTACACTAAACACAGAATTTTACAGATGTAAATCTAAACACAGCTATGTACACAGAATTTTACAGATAGAATACTAGATGAATAATTACTCTAGCAGATTTCAAAATACATGATTCAACATATAACATTTTATCAACAAATTCAAAACATGAGCTTATTAACAAGAATTCTATGAGTAGAATAAAAAAATATAACTATATAGACAGAATGTTGATGTAGAATTTAAAGCACTTCTCCAAACAGAATTAACATACTGGTGTAAATGCAGAATTGTACAAATAAAATTCTTCAGAAGAGACTTTAACTAAAACATTGCTGAGAATGAATTCTAAGCACATAAACTGATACAGTTTCTAAACATGCTGTTTTGACTAGTCATTTCCACAAACAGAACTCTAAGCACAATCCTACAAACACCCCCATGGATGCAAAAACATTTTCCACAATGAGACAGCTAAATTTGCACAAAGAGCACCCATTTACAATAGTAGGGTGATTCAGAGACAAAGAATTACCAGAACCTTTTCTTCCTCTAACACTGTACCTGATGATAAGGATAACAGAGCATGTGGTATTAGGATCACAGGTGACCATCATCTAAATCACTGAAAACAATGGATTTAAAAGACAACCCCATGTTTAAAATTCAATACATGGCATTCTCTATTTACGATTTATGTTTACACCTTTGTCATCAGAATCTGATCTGCAAAGTTCAACATCTCAAAACCTGTGCTTAGAATTCTTGAGTACATTTCTACCTGTAAATGGCTGAGTTAATATTCTTTCTATAGAATCATGCATTTAAAAATCTGTTTTGAATTCTGCATAAGTGACCATGTTTAAAAATTCTTCCTAATATTCAGAAACATGAATTATATTACCCTAAAAGGACCAGTAATGAAACTCAGAGGCACAAAGCAGTTCACAGATAGTTATCAATTAAGAAGAAGAAATGTATGCCCCAAGCTAACTAATTAAAAATTCTGCTTACAGAAATGACAGTGCTGATAGGAAGAGTGGTGTTGCATGATTGCAGACAGGAAAGGCTTGAATAGCTCCACCATTTATGATCTTTTGAAAATTGAAATCACTTTGGCATGCCATTCCAAATCACAATACCCCTGATACACAGTGCACCATGTTTATTAATAGTACTCAGAATTCTAAAGATGGAATTCTAAATGTAGAATTCTTCATAGAGAATTCTAAACATAGAACTGCACAACTAGACTTCAAAGGTAAATTTCTAAGTATGCAATTCTTCAGAAAATTCTAAACATAAAAATTCCACTAAGAGTATATAACATTTAGATTTTCAGACAGAAATTCTAAACATAAATATTCAAAGACTTCTGCAGGTAAAAGTTTAAACACAGAATTCTGTGGAATGAATTCCAACACAGAATTTTAAGCATAAAATTCTATAGGTAGAATTCCATGCACTGTGCTATAGTGCTATAGACAGATTTCCGAACATAGATTGATATATGCAGAATTCTACAAACTAGGTAAACCACAAAACGACACACCAGTAAACAAGCGAAATGACATATTTAATGAAAGTTCTTCAGACAACACTCTTGTTTGTCTGAAGAAGGCGGAGTATTATCTTCGCTGAAAGTGCTAACTTTCATTAAATACTCATAGTGTCATTTCACTTATACACAGAATTCTAAATATAGAATTCTAAATGTAGAATTCTACAGATAGCACTTATAATTCCACAGACAGACTTCTATATAAAGAAGTCTAATGAGAAAATTCTACGGACACTTAGTACAGAATTTTACAGCTTTATCTCTAGAAATAGGATTCCAAACAAAGAATGATGCAGAGATTTCCAAACACAAAATTCTATCCATTGAATTCTATGCACGAGATTAGAAGTGCAGAAATGCAAACACAAAATTATTGAAGTAGATTCTACAAATATATTTCTATGCCAGGAATTCTAAGCTCAGAATAGTACATGAAGAATTCACAGGAAAACAGGAGCAATGCTAGGCATACAATTACAGGAACCATAGGAGCCCTAGTCATAAACAACTTTAAGAAGATATGTTTGAAAGTTCATGCCACCCTTTATGAGTGCGTAATAGTTCCCACCTCTCAAATTAAGCTGGGACTTACATGCTAATCCTGGCAAAAAATTATGTCTACCTATCTAATCAGAAAGACTAGTCTTAAAGGCAGACAAAGTAGTACTTTGCTTGACCTCTAGTATTAACTTATTCCATAGGCTGGGAATATATTGAGTTAGGAACTCTTGTTTGTCTGTTGGGTATAAAATTAAGTCTTAAGTATGGGTGCTTGTAAAGCCACTGGTTTTGTGAAGAAATACAACATCAAATAAGCTTGGGTCTTTCATGGCTCATGTCTCAAAAAGTGAGACACAAGTCATCATGGAGCAGGTAATAGACTATTGAGTATAAGAAGACTTGTCCTAATCTACTGAAATAGTTGAAGCATTTAAGACCTTAAATTTATTTACATAAATTGATGAGGCCTTTCCACTTGAGTGATATACTTGGATTTGAATCATTGGTATTGTATTCAATGATGGGGTCTGAAAAAGGAAGAGTGAAGTGGTAAGACAGTCCATTGAAAATTAACTGGACCAGATAGAATTTTCTGACTAAGGTGTAAACATGCTGATTGAATGAGAGATGTTTGTTCAGATAAGGATCATGTTTCTTCTGATCATATCTTTTTGAAGTAGAATACCACTTATAACATGGAAAAATCGTTTTGACAAATGCTATGCTGCACTGTTTTGCATTTAGATTGAGCCCATTATGTACATATTCTTGACTTTTTTGTAGCAGTTTAGTATCAGTGGATGAATGGATTATGGTACTCAGCTTGCAGTCATCAGTAAATGTGGTCAGCTATGCTTCAGGGATAGGTTCATAGGGTTATACTTATATACTAGGCTCATAATCAACAGGGCCTTTATAAAGACTAGCAATGCAATCCAACCCAATTTTGTCTCTATGTGTCATGAACAATTATGAGGAGGGGAATGCTAGTTAAAAAGTTTCTAGAGGTTATGTGTGGGGGGATGTTAGTATGGGCATTACTGTCTGCCTCTGTCTATCAGAGACATGGGGGCCAGATCTGGGGTGAATTTCAGATTTCCCTTTCATTGGTCAAGGTTACACTTAAATAAGGTTAGGGTTGGACTCTGCTTCACATGGATGGGGAGCATGTTACAGAGCATGGGGATCCATTAAAACACATGGATCTGTATCAACATATTGAAAGTTGATAACGGGTCTATATTACCAGATTAAAAACCCATTTCAGCAAACACCACAAGACTGACACTTATAGCATGAACCGCAAATACACCAAACCCCCTAAACCGCAAAATTTCAAATCTTGAATCGTCATAGACGGCCAACACCACCGCACCTACATACTACATACCCAAACATAATAAATAAAACACATACATACACTAACCAAACCCTACTTCTAACCCTACACTAAACCTTACATACATTACTATCTATACACTTACCTTAACCCGTACCCTAACCCTAAGGTCCGTAACTATCGCACACTTACCCTACAGACATATACCCAAACAAAACAAATAATCCACACACATACACTTAACAAAACCCTACTTCTAACCCTACACTAAACCTTACATACATTACCTATCTATGCACTTACCTTAACCCGGACCCTAACCCTAAGGTCCATAACTATCGCACACTTACCTTACGGCGCTATACCACAGACCAGCCAACCATGACACTTCGACATTTTGTGTTTCGCGGTTTTGATCATTCACTGTTACCGTAGTTCACGCTATATGTGTCGGTCTTGTGGTGTTTGCTGAAATGGGTTTTCGGTCTGGTAATATAGACCCACTGATAACACTGAATGCTAGTTGATCGACCACAAAAGGTCGAACAACCAAAATAGTGAAGAAACAGAACAGCAATTTTTTTCCAGGGGAAAAAAATCGTTGTTCCTCAAAAAATAAATTAATAAATAAATAAATAAAACACAACATAATGTGGGGGACTTCTTCCACCACAACCCCTGATGTACCCTCCCACACCCCCTACTTAAATATACCAACTCCAAGATCGCACCACAGTGGAGGAAATGGCAAACTCCCAAGAACGGCTCAGCGACTCCCAACAATGGCTCAGCAATTTTTTTCCCTGGGAAAAAAATTGTTGTTCCGTGTCTTCGCTATTTTGGTTGTTCGACCTTTTGTGGTCGATCAACTAGCATTCAATTTTATCAGCTTCAATAAGCTGATATAGACCCAAAACACATATCTGTCTCACTAACGTGCCTTATTTATGTTGCAAGCAAAACTTAAATCCTTGGATCTAGTTCTGATTTTGTTCATCTTGCAAATGTGCAAAAGGTTTATCAGAGCTGAATCTGAGGATGCTGTGTATGCCAGGTATAGCCCATCTTTTGGTAACTTGTAAGAACCATAGTACAGAGATAGGGTTTTAAGGCGATCCATATAGGACAATGTGTTTATACCCAGGATTCTCATTTTAACAAACCTTTGCAAGTGTTGCTACTATTGCATATGTTTGGTCAAGTACATGCCTAATGGGACATTATACTCAATGATGGGTCTTATAAGGGCCAAATAAAGAGGCAGTGTGACTTCCTTGGACCTACCTATAAGTTGAGCTACAAAGAATGATTTTCTTTTTTTTTTCTCAAAAAATTTTTTATTAATTATATGAATAGCAAGACAATTAAAAGATTATACATAACAAGAAGGCATAAATGAACATATAACGATTCATCTAGTGATAACAACCTTCATGAGATTTTGATAAGTTATTTAGAAATAAAACATACACCATATGTACACTATATACAAGTTAGGCAACCTGAGAGAAAAAAAAAAAAAAATATTTAACATTAACTATTTAATATGTTTAGAACCTTTTCTAACACAACCTTTCTAATAGCTTTTTTGGACTTCCACCTAAGTAACTTTGAGCATCAATAAATTTAAAAGCCATTTTCTGGAAAGTAACCCATTTTAATTTAGAACGATCAATCCAATTTTGTATTATATAAAGTTTTAGTAATGAGCAAATAAAAATGATAACATGAATATCAACTTTTGAAAGATGAATCAATGCAATATGTAGAATAGCAAATTCCCATGTCAACGTGGATTTTTGATATCCCATTTTCTGCAGTCTGACTTTCAAAGATGTCCACAATCTGTGAGAAAAATGACAATACGATAGAATATGAAGGAGGTCTGCTTGGGGATGAGAACAGCATGAACACGAAGGGGACTTATTTGGGTTAAATTTGTTTAATTTGATTGGGGTAAAGTAGGCATCATTATTAATCATTAATTGTGTGTATGCTAATTTTTTAAAAGGGATAAATTCCTTAGTGTGTCTAATAGCCAGGACTTTCTGAGATTCTGACAATTGGGAATTATAATTCAACCAAACATTAGATAAAAGACAGTTGTGGTCCATCATTAAAGAATTAATTAATTTATATGAGTTTGAGAGCATTTTATCAGATGATGAAAGTATTTTGATAATCGTGTTAAGGTTTTTCAATTGTGAGTCTATGGGGAGCAGAGATACAAATTTGTTTTTAATTATTGCTCTTAGTTGTGTAAGAATTAGTGAGTAATTCCAGTTTACTTTCAATAACTTACACCAGTCAGATAAAGGCAAGTCAAGATATTTCAAAACATCTCCTACTTTTAGATTTTTAATTAAAGGATAGTTTGTTAAGTTCAAAAGTTTATTGTCCAATAATATGTTTGGGTTTAGATGAATTGGCTGAACATGGTGCGAGATCTTTTCTAGTTTACACATTTTGAGTAAGGTTTGGAAATCTCTAATCTTTTGTTTAAATACTGTAGATATATTTTTAATAAATAAACTATCCAGAGAGATAAAGGAATAGCTTCAGGATTTAAATTATTAGAAATGACATAATTATACCATAATTTTATCCATAAAGAGTGATTTGGATAAGAAGTGTTATTGAATTTAGAGATAGTAAGATGTTTATTGGATGAGACAATTAAATAATAGAGATAAAGATTAGGTAAACCCAAACCTCCCTTGTCCTTCGAAAATGCCAATCTAGAATAGGAAATTCTAACAGATTTAGGGAACCATATGAATTTTGCCAAAGCTTTATTTACAGACTCAAAAAAATTTTTTGAAATTATCTGATCAGATGATGAGAATTGGTAAAGAAATTTAGGCAGAATATTCATTTTAATAATGGCCACTCTTGAAAGAAATGAAAGGTTTAGATGCTTCCATCTGTCCATATCAGACAATATAGAGTTCCATAATTTATTAATATTATTTTGAAAGGAAGATTTATTATTGTGTTCTAAATTGATTCCTAAATATTTTATATTATAAGTAAACTGAAAATGATCGTCTGGAAACAAAAAAGATTTGTGTGCTAAATGATTTAAGGGAAAAATATGAGTTTTTGTAGAATTTAAAAGATAGTTGGAAACCAAAGAAAAATAATCAATAGAATTCATTATTTTTCTGTAATCAGATAATGGAGTTTGAAAGTAGATTACTAAATCATCCATAAAAGCAGAGAAATGAATATTAGTATTAAGAATTCTAGGGATGTTATGAAAAGTATTTTGAGTAATAAACAATAGCAAAGGTTCTAAGTAAATGTTGAAAAGAAAAGGGGACAATGGACAACCCTGTCTTGTTCCTTTAGTGATCTTTATCGAGCAGAAAATTGACCATTAATGTATAGTCTAGTAAACATATTCTTGTATAAAACTTTTAAAAATTTATAAAGAATAAGGGAATATTAAAACATAACATAGTTTGAAATAGAAAGTTCCAACATACTCTGTCAAAGGCATTTGATGCATCTTTAATCAAAGCATATATAGGGTTTGGATTTTTCTTAATGAGATGAAGTATAGTCTCTAAAGATAGAGTATTATCCCAAGCATGTCTCTGAGACATAAAACCTGATTGATCTGACGAGATAATTGAGGGTAAAATCCGTTTCAATCTGTTAGCCAGAATAGATGACAGAATCTTAATATCCACGTTAATTAAAGAAATGGGTCTATAATTTACTGGGCCAGATTTATCTTTATTATTTTTTAGAATTAGAATGGTTTTGGATGTGTTCCAATGAATATCTGAGATATCATTAACTCTTATATGATTGTAAGCTTTAAATAGAAAGGGAAGAACTACAAATTTGAAAGTTTTGAAAAATTCTGGAGTAAAACCATCGGGTCCCGGAGATTTACCCAATTTGAGATTATCTATTGAATCCGAAATTTCTTGTACCGATATAGGGGTAGAAAGTAGTTTTTGCTGATTATCATTAAGTTTAGGGAACTGCAAAGAGTCTAAAAAGAGTTTTGAGTGATTATCTTTAACAGAATTAGAAGAACCTGAATATAACTCAGTGTAAAGAGAGGTGAAAAGTTGAATAATCTCTTCATCAGTATTATATAATCTGTTATTATAAGATAAAGATGTAATATTTGGATTTCTGAAGTTAACTTTAATAATTCTCGCTAACAATTTAGATGGAACCTGGGCCCACTCTGAATATGAAGCAAGTAGCTTTTGTTCAGCTAAGGAGAGGTTATTTTGGTGAAGCAGAATTAAATCTTTCTGACAATCAAAAATTTGTTTTTCTAAAGTAGCATCATAGTTCAGACTAAGATGATTTTCCAACGAAGAAATTCTTGATTTTAAGAATTCCTCTTTCTTAAAGTATTGTTTTTGAAAAAGCAGCTTTACTAATAAATAAACCTCTTAATCTTGCTTTACATGCAGCCCATTGTATGTCATAAGGAATGTCTGATGATTCAAGACTATTCACCATTTCATTTAGGATTTCTGAAGCTTGTTTGCAAATATCTTCATTTGACAATAAGTTATTATTTAAGGTCCACTTATTAAACATAGTTTTATTTTTGATATTGGGTTTTATGTTCAATTTTAGTGAAATTCTTGAGTGATCCGAAAAGAATCTGGGTTCTGTAGTAAAGTCCACAATATATTTTGAAATATAATCTGAAATTAGAAAGAAGTCTAATCTGGACCACGAATGATAGCACTTAGAATAATAAGTATATATATCATTCTTGTTTATATTTTTAACACTGCGGAAGGGATCTATTAAATTATATTCTGTCATCAAATCATTTATACCCAGAGTAGATTGAAGATTATAGGTGACGGTGGAGCGGGAACGATCAATTACAGGGTTTATAACTGCATTCCAGTCACCACCCACTATAATATGATGATCCTTATAGGATGCAAGAATATTGTAAATTTTTAAAATGAACAAATGTTGTGAATTACATGGGCCATATAGATTTAAAATTAATAAGGGTTTGTCCAAACCAGCAATAGAAGCGGTAAATAAGCACCACCTCCCCTCATCATCAAATTTCTCATCAATAATATTCCCAATGAATTTTTGTTTAATGATTATAGCTACACCTCTGGAGTTAGATGAGTCACCTGAAGCTATAATCTTTTTGATCCATTTTTTAACTCTTTATTCCAATCAATACGTGAAATATGGGTCTCTTGAATAAAACAAATGTTAGCCTGTGATTTAAAGATCATATGAAATAATAGTGACTTTTTCGCTTTATCTTGAATGCCTCTAACATTCCAAGAATCTAAAATTATGTCAACAGGCATATTCTACAAGTATAATCATTATTGATGCTATAAAAGTGAACTCAAGGTGCAAATCCAACACAACATTAAAAAGAAGAAGAAAAAAATAAAAGAAAAACAGTCTTTAAGTATTCAAGCAAGTCATCAAATAACATTTGTTGAAAAAAAAGAAAAAAGTTTTTTTAAGAACCATGAAATGTATAATAATAACCTTTATCCTAACCCTAGTGCCTACCCACCAATCCCCCTGTGATAAAGGAAGAGCAGAAGAACATGAAAAAAACATTGTAATTATAGATAATAATAACCTCAAGTTAGAATACAAATTACTCAAAGGAAGCCTAACATAACATAAAGTCTGAGTAATACTACTAAAAATATATACAAAATTAACTAATTTCAAGATGTCCAACATTCTTAATCCCTACTTTTAATACTAATCTAAAGCTCCTATCCTTAAATTGAAATTTATAGTGAATAAATGTATTTCCTCAAGTATTTCAAGAGAAAGAGAAACAAGTAAATAATAAATAAATCACACTCTGCTTAACTAGAACACTCTATCATAAGAAGTAATACAATTAAAACTGAAAGATATGTAAGATAACATATATAAGTATAACAAAACCAACTGGTAACATTATAATATAAGTAAATAAGCATAGCATTACTGAACTAAAGATAATAGTCATGCATTATCTACTGAACCTTCTTTAGTACTTTAGTGATAATTTCATTAATCAACATGACCATTAGTATGATAAAAGCACTAATACCTGTAGAATGAGTATTTAGTTATAGTTCAAATAAAGCAAAAACAACTACCAAGCAACCATATCTCAAAATGAAAAACAATTCAGTCTGGAGATGCATCTATTAACTAGATAATAATAGTACAGGAACTATTCAAAATGAAATATTATAAGCTGTAAGGTTTTAACACTAGTTAATATACATGAATAAAGTATAATTATATTATTAAATAGTAACTTAAACAGCATCATATATATTGGACTGAATTTACAACAATGTGCATACATATAATTTTAAATCTACTTTTTGAATATTTTACTAATGACTCTGTTAGGTTATATAGCCATACTATTCTTCTAAGCTATAGATGTAACATAGCAAAACAGCATGAAAAGACAATGCTTTTAAAGTAAACATTTTGAAAATCTAATTAAAACAGAAACAAGCAAGCTAAATGCAGTAAATCTAAGGGCTTAAATATATATATGTAGATTCAGCTAATCATATTAAAGATAGTTATTTCAAACCTTTCAAATAAGTAAAGGCTTTCTTAAACATAAACTACTAATCATAAATATCACATCCAGCCTCTGAGAAGAGAGAGAGCAGAGAATAGAAAGAACATGAAACTTTCATATGAACAGGTATACTTTGTAACATTTGTCAAATTAAACACTTCAGTATAATATAAAATATTGTATGAAAAATATTCTGAATAGGAAAATATGTTCATTTCTTTACACATCCTTTAGAATTTTAATATATAAAACTAACCTGTTCATTTGTTTCCAGAAACATTTTCACTCTGCTTTATGAAAGTAGCAGCTTGCTTTGAAGTCATGCAGACACACTAAAAGTTACTGAATATATTATGTGATATGAATCTGTTTAAATTTAAAAAGCAACCTTCATTTATGAAGAGAAAACACTTTAAATAATAGCCAGATCTATTAAAAGTTAGTGCTATTGAATACTTGTTGAAAACAAGCAGACTTGTGTATTTGAAACTGTCCTTCTTTCCTCACAAATGATGACATCACCATCCATCTCAGAGAGACTGTAGTATGCGCATGTTCATGCAGAGCATCAGCTGGAACTCTGAGGGGAAGATTTTCTTGCTAGAATGTTGAGATGGAATGTTTTTCCCTCCAAAAATCATTTAGCTTACCCAGAAGGCTGTAACTCCAAAGCTTGTAGTAAAATTAACATATTATCTATTTACACAGCAGGCATATGTGAGAGAAAGAGAAAAAAGTAAATACAGGAATTTAAATGCTTCTATTAATCCACACAAATCTAACAAGCATATATCCTGTCACTGCACACTGTCACACCAAATCCATCATGTGTAAATTACATGACAAGTTCTTAAGGTAATATAATTATGTCACACCAGAATTACAAATCATGTAACACAAATACTGTCATATTAAAGAAAAGAAAAGATCAAACCTTATTGTAGTTCTTAAACAGTAGAATATTAAGATACAGTGTCAGGAAGCTTTTAAATGTTTTAAGAAAAATGTCTTTTGCATCTTTAGGATCTGAACATACAAATCTTTTGTCATTAGCTGTGAAAGACAAGGTATTAGGATATGCCATTCAAATCTAATCCCTCTTTTATCAAGTCAGCACAATAGGGGCTAGTTTTTGTCTATTTAATTTGATCTGTGCAGGAAGATCTTGGGAAAATGATAGTTTGTGAGACTTCCATATGAATTGTTTCTTTGTTTTAGCAGTTTCTAGGATCTGGAAAGTGTCTTGAAAGTTTAGTAACTTAGTATAAATTAACCTTGGTGTGGAAGAATCTTGCTTTGTACGCAGTGCTCTGTGTGCTCTCTCTACAATTATAGATTTTGAAGAAGCTTCACAATTTAACAGTGTTTCAAAGATATTTTAGTCACAGATAACAAGTTTTTATTGTCATAAGATTCAGGTAAACCACGAATAATGATGTTATTTCTTCACTCCTGGCTTCCAGATCCAATATTTTAGCTTGTAAATCTGAAACAGTTTTATCTCTAGATTTAAAGTCACTTTCCAATAAGTCTGTTTTAACCTCCAAAGCTAAGATTTTATTTTCAATAGTAACAATACTATCGTTTATTTGCTTTAAAGATTTACTAAAGTCTGTAAACTGTTCTGAAAAGTTTTGTATAGCACTTTGGATTGGTTTTAATGCTATTTTTAGTTCTTCTAAAAGGAAATTTGAGCCATTTAAATCTTTATTACTTACATTAAAGTTTCTGTAGGTTGTCTAGATGATTTCAGTCTTTTTGAACCTGAATCTTTTTCAGGAGAGAGCATTGAAGTATATTTGGCCTTTGTAGGCTGAGTCTCCATGGAGTCAGATTTTGTAACCATGCCCAGAAATGGAATGCAGTTAACAGGATACCAGGAATCAGGAACAGACTGGAACAGTAGGAGTCCCAGCAGCAGAGAGACCAAGAATGTTCTGAGGTAAAATAAATCCCAGGATAATAATTCCAGAAGAAAAAATAATCCAAATATGAAAAGATTTATAAAATCTTTTAGTATAAAAATTTGAGGAAAAAGGTTGATGTAAAGTTGTAAAAAAACCCAAAAGTTAAATAGCTGTGAGGAGCTCAGAGAGTAAGGACTAGACTAGTCGGCAGCCATCTTGGAATCCCAAGAATGATTTTCTTACTACCTTGGTCAGATGTTGGTCAAAGGCCAGATTAGTGTACACAAATGTTACCACACCCCTGACTACTGCATCAACTCTTAGGGGTGCCTTCTTGATGGACTAATTAGCCTGAGTGGCAGTTTTCCCAAAAGGCACTATAATGCATTTCATGGCATTGAGTTTTGGTCAATGATTTTGGCACCAGGTATTTATCTGTGTTAGACCCTCTTGTAAGATGTTTATGTCATAGGGAAATCTGTGAAATCTCCCAATTTGCAGTTATCTGAAAACTTGGTCACCCAAAGGCCCTTGACATTAGCCTTTACCTCTGAGAAGTAGATGCTAAAAGGAATAGTCATAGGTTCATAGGTTCATAGGTTCATACTAGGCTATCTGCCCGAGGGGATTTACAAGCCTAGCCCATAGTTTTGTGGCTTACGCCACCCCTTTAGTATGGGGAACTATACCCATTATTTTGCTGTGCCTCTGTCGAGCAGTGACACTGAGGTAATCCCTGTGGTATATCTGCGATCTCCCATCCATTGGTCAAGATTTCTCTTGAACAAGGCCAGCGAGGTGCTCTGCCTCACATATACCGGGATTTTGTTCCACAGCATAGGGAGTCTTTGGGTGATGAATCTATCCCTCCAGCACGTCCTATTAATAGCCGTGTCGAGGTTTAAGTCTCCCACCCTTGTGGCTCTGACGGATCTAGACTTTTTGAGGTGAAGCATATTCATCAAATCTGGGTTTGACATGGCCTTGTATGTCAGGCAAAGGTCACCTCTGAGCATGTAAGCGACTGAATAGAGCTGGAGTTCTTTCAGTCGGGCAGCATAGGACAGATTTTTGAGACCCTTTATCCTTTTGGTGAGGAACTTTTGTGGCCTCTCCAGCTGCTGCAAGTGTCGGGTCAGATACATTCCGAATGGGGCATTGTACTCAGTCATTGGTCTGATGAGTGATGGGTATAGGGAGACTATGACCTCCCTTGATCTAGATGTGAATCCCTTCATGATAAGGTGGGCAATGTAGAAGGTCTTCCTAACTACTTTAGCCACATGGGTGTCGAATGACAGGCTACTGTCAACCTGGGTCCCCAGGTCCCTGATAACTTCTTCTGTGCTCAGTGGATTGCCACCTATATGGTAGCTAGGGGTAACCTTGTTTTTCCGAAGGGTATGACTATGCATTTTTGGCATTTAACTTTAGGCCATGGCTCTGGCACCAGTTATCCGCTTCTGTGAGACCCTTCTGAAGGATATCTGTGTCAGATGTGTTTTCGACTATGGCCCAGTTTGCAGTCATCTGCAAACTTTGTCAGCCATAACCCTCCTGTGTTTGCTTGTACTGAAAAGTAGATGCCAAACAAGAGTGGGCCCAGGACTGAGCCCTGTGGGACACCACTTGTGACAGGCTTTGAGTCTGACATGGCGCCAGCAACTCTGACCCTGTGGGTTCTGTCACTCAGCCAGTTTGCAACCCATCTTGTGATGTATGGGTTAACATTTAAGCTGATGAGTTTTTCAATGATACCCGAGTGGGGTATTGTATCGAAGGCCTTCGCCAGATCAAGGTAGGCTGTATGGACTGCCTTTCCCTCATCAATGGCTTTGGTGACTGTTTCGAAAAAGTCAACCAAGTTTAAAAGGCATGATCTGCCTTTGACAAAGCCAAACTGGGTTGGATCCAAAGTCTGCAAATTCCCTATGTCTTTATTTATGAGGTCCATTATGATCCTCTCCATGGCTTTGCAGATAAGGCTTGTCAAGCTAATGGGCCGGTAATTTCCAGGGTCGGTGGAGGCACCGCCTTTGTGAAGTGGGACCGCAGTTGCAGTGCACCACTCCCTAGGTACGTATCCAGAGGTGAGACTATGATTAAACAGCTGTCCTAGCTGTGGGTTTAATTTCTCGTTGAGTTCGTGGAGCACACAGCCGGGGACACCATCAGGTCCCATGGATGCTGTGTTTTTTGCTTTGGAGAGAGCAGTTCTCACTTGGGCGTTAGAGATGTTTGGGGCTGCAATCTTGGTATAGATATCTCTCCTTTGGGAGAAGTTTGCACTGAACCTGTCAGCCAGTATGTTGGCAATGTCTGTAGGATCAGTAATCTTCACATCATTTTGAACTAGTTCTGAGCATATCTGGGAGTTTACTCCCAGGTTTCTAACATAGCTAAAGAAGGCCTTATGATTGTCTTTTGAGTCTTTAGCTATTTTTCTCTCAAAATTTGCTTTGGATGATTTTATGTGAGCTCTTAGTTTTTTACCTATAGTGATCAAAGGTGTCTTACCTTTTAAGGATTTTGCTCTATCTTGTAGTAGCTTCTTCCTTTTGTTGTAGAGTTTGTTTATGGCTGGGGTCCACCAGACTGGACGCTTGCCTTTGGTACAAAGAGTCTTTGTTTTGCTTGGGATTGCCTTATCCATGCAGTCCTGCAGGTGCTGGTAGAAGGCATTTGTAAGTGATTCAGCAGCTTGAGTACTGTTTTCCGCCGGCTTTGGGGCCTTAAAGGAGACCACACTAGTCTTTAGAAGTGTGAAGTCGGCTTTGAGAAGTTCTTTACTGTGGTCTTTTTTATTTCAGGTGGGGGTGGGATGAGGACCTCCAGCGAGATTAGTTTGTGATCTGATCTCACCAGTGAGGGGTATACTTCTGGTGTTGAACATTGTGCTCCCATGTTCGTGATGATGAGATCAAGTATGTTTTCTCCTCTTGTGGGGATGGTGACTAGTTGTTCCATGCCATTTGAGTTTATGAATTCCGGGAACTTTTGGGCTAAGGTGTTTGGGCTTGAGTAGTGTTCCCAGTCTATATTAGGGTAATTGAAGTCACCTAGTATGATGGTGTTTGGTGATACATTTATCCCCTCCAGTGTTTTCAGGAAGGCCATGTGAGGTTCCTGAGTTTGTGAGGGTGGCCTGTAACATGCTACAATTTGCAGAGCAGTCTTGCCTATGGTTAATTGCACCTGGATGGTCTCCGATGCATCGTATGCTCCACAAGTCTTGAGGTGTGGGTGTCCTTGATGAATATGGATACCCCTCCTTTCTTGGTATTGTCCGGATTTTGGGGCCGAACGCATGATATGAGGTAAAACCTGATAGTGCTGGGGTGCTCTCAGGAGCCTTGAACCAGGTTTCTGTCACAGCACAGACATCGATGTTCTCCATACTGAGAAGGGCCTCGAAAAGTGCATTTTGAGATTTAGACTTCTGGCATTGAGCAGCATTACCCTTTTTTTTTCCTTTTTGTGTTCTAGGGTGGTAGGTTTAGAATTTGAGCCTTGCCTAAAAAGGCACTATGGGGTGGCAAGAGCCTTTGCCAATATCCGAATCCCAGGGTGACAGGTGCAAGCCCCTTGAAGCAGCGTGGCTTGTCCAGCATGTCATCCCAGGCAGACAGACATTGGATCCCCTTTGAATGACACCAGAGTTTAAGCCAATTGTTAAAGCTGATCATCTTATCTCTGTATTGTGGCATCATTCTTGGTGAAGGTAGGATACTGCTCAAGGTCAGGGTCATACCTGCCTCGGCTACATAATCAGAGAGCTACTCAATGTCTCTTTTCATGTAGTCCAAGGAGGTACGTCTCAGGTTGTTTACACCAGCGTGGACAATGACTGAGTCGTATTTGTACCTGCTGTTGAGAGACCTGAGTGCTTGCTATGTGGCGGATTCTAGCCCGACAGGCAGCTTACTGTAACTCTCCTTACTCAGTCTGGTGAGCGGGACGTCAGTGTGTCTGACTATGGAGTCACCAATGACTAGTGTGTCTGGCATTGTGTTTGGCCTTAAGGGCTGTGACTGTTTGACACTCTGACTGTGAGGTCTATGTGTTGCAGGTGTTGTGTTCTGAGGTGGTGGTTATTTGGGTGTCTGCTTTGGTGGCCTCTGCTGTTTTGGTAGATTTTTGATCAGAGCCTCGAGTATGTCTTTGTGTGTTTATGTGTATGATTTGAGGTTGTGATGGTACTATGTGAGACTGGGTCTATAGTGTGTGTGGTAACCTTCTCCTCCTGACTGGTCTTGCCAGTCCTATGTTGAGAGAGCTCAGCCTCCAGTTTGGCCGATAGTTGCATCTCTCATGTATTTGTGTTTTATGGGAGGAGGAGAGGGTTGTTCAGGTACATGAGGCAATTGTAACATTGCCTCAATATTCCCAGGTTCACCAGCTGAGCAGGAGAGGACACTAGCAACTGATCCTCGACATGCTAGAAGGAATAGACAAAAAACTTTAAAAGAGATTCCGGGGGGCGTGGGTGACCGAGAAATGGGGGTTTGCCTTTTTGGGGTACTATCTATGACAAGAGTGCTGTATCAAGGTAATAAGTACTGTAGGAGCAAGTGCTAGGTTTAACAGATAGAGAATAGTCTACTTGGAGTCAAGTAGAGATGATCTTTTTAGTTATAGGATACGCTGATTAGATCAGTAGTACAGTTCGAGGAAGGTAGTTTTAAGGGAAAATTTGAAGAGTGGACTTTAGGTAGCCCGAATAGTTTAAACCTGCTTAACCAGCGCTGCCCTAGTGCGCAACGGTAGCAGCTCCACGCTAAATCGAGCTAAAGCGCGCTAAAACGCGCTTTATAGCAGGGGGCTGGAAAAGACAGGAAATGACCCAAAATGGCCAATAGACTACACGTTACTACCTTAAACCACTCCTCTAAGGACAAACAGGCAGCTCAGTACTCCCCACTCTCACTGGTGAGTAAAGAAACTTCCCCCTGACCAAACAAGGAAAATGGAGAAACACAGGAACCAAGACAAAGCCCAGGGATCAGCAAAATCTGGTCTCTGGAACACTAGTTAGGAAAGTATGGAAAACAAGGATTTTTTTGTTTGTTTTTTTCAAGTTTTTTTTACAGAAAAGCAGAAAACACAATAAATGCTATGATTTTCTGGTGACCAGTCTCTTAGTGGAGGTGACATCATCCTTGGTGAAAGTAGAATGTTGCTTGATGAAAGGTACATACCCGCCTGAGACACATATTCAGAGAGATGAATAGTTGCAATTGGAATATAGATAGATAGATAGATAGATAGATATATAGATAGATAGATAGATAGATAGATAGATAGATAGATAGATAGATAGATATTTTTTTACTGTACAGCTGCAGATGAATAGCAGCAAACTGTAAGGTGCACCAGAAGAGAATAAATCTGCTCAGAGAATCAGAGGGTAAGTATTCCTCAGGTCCAAATGAAACCCAGATAAACATGTTTAGTTCCTCACTCCCTAGTATCTTGAGCAGGCATGCCTCAGCCTTAATGTCAAGCATGCATGTCTTCTCCAATAGCTTTTACTGCTTGCATTACAGAATTGAAGAACTCCAGCTTAACTGTGTGTGAGTTCAATACCCAGAAGCAGCAATTATGTTTTATTATGGGATAGTATTTTTAAACTATTAACAACAGTAATAAATGTTAGGATCAATTTAATTATGGTAAATGCAATTATTAAATGGGAATATATATATTGTATACATCATATGTAAATAAATGCCATTATTTCTTATATTTTAGTAGTGAGATATGTTTATTTTATGACACAATAATAAATTTCCATCATATCTGGATGTGGCAAAGGTGTACAATAGTTAATTATATTTGTTTATGTATTGAAGAAAAAGATTGTATTGAAAAAATAAAATAATGTGACATGCCATGGATCTAATTCTTTCTATTTTTGTCTTCCCACCCTCTCTCTCTTTTTTATAATTTCTTAACAGTCTGCCATTTGCCTACTTTGCTGCTGAAAGCAAAATGCCAACAGCATAGAGAGGTAGACCAATCACTTTAACTTGTCTTGCTATACCTCCACAGATAGCAGCACAGACATCCAGCACTTCAGGTTCACAATCTTTCAGCATTGACTCCACAAACCCTGCTGTACCATTCTCCACCTGTATGAGACGGCACTGCCCTGGCTGCTGGTACAGTGGTACCCTTTGGGAGGAGGATTAGTGGAGGTGGTGATTTTGTCACCCAGCAGGAGCTGACAGGGATGGCGAAGGATATAATTTATAGTGGCCGTTGTGCCCAAATTGGCAGGGTTGAAAAGGTTCTGTGTCAGACTGCAAAAATGATGCCCTGTCTGGATCTGACACAGGCAGCTGACACAGGAGACATGAGAAATAAGGACTAGATTCTCTCTGTTCTCAAGCTGGATGTGGGTGCACTCCTGATGTTCCCTATCAATCCCAAATCATGGTGTCCCCCAACCTTTTGTGTCCATCAGCATCCCTGTCTGTCTTGTAAGTCCTGTATATCAGTGCCTGCTTCCTAATCTACCATAACAACTTAACCTTGGCATTCCTAAGCACCTTCCTCAACATTCCTCTCTCTTAAGAAAAACATAGAAAATGGGCACCTGTCGCACAACAAATTGCACCCCATACATAGCTCTCCACTTCATCTATGTATCTTCTTTTTTTTTTTAAACAAGTTTATTGTTTTAACATACAAGAGAAATATCATAACAATTTTATACAAGTAATTAAAATAGATATGATTATAACATTCAACAAAACAACCAAAGTATTTACAAAGACATCCACTACAATCAGATCAATTAATTAAACTAAAATACCATGCTATTGAAGTTAAGATTTTTTTAACAGGTTTTGTAAATTATCCCATACAATATAATAAGATGTTTTTCTAGTTGTTCTTGACCTTATTGTGTTTATTTCCATATGGCACACTATATTCATAACATTTTTAAATTCATTAAACGAAGGAGGTGTATCTGAAATCCAATTTCTGGTTATTATTTTCCTAGCCACTGCTAGAATAGACCATAACAAGGGAAGCTTAATCTTTTAACACTTTGAGGTACAGGTGTGTTGAATAATATAAGAGATTTAGAAATAATGAAATTATCTGTAAAAAGAGCCTGCAAAAATTCATTAATTGACTTCCAATATTCTTTCAATTTTATACAGTCATAAAACATATGAGCCCAGTCAGCATTAATTTCTACATTACATCTTTTACATAGATTATCTTTATTATTTATTTTATTCATCATCAAAGGTGTATAAAAAGATCTATGTAAAAAGTCTCCAGACAATGGAAGACGTAGTTTTGTAGGCAGATTCCAATATATATTGTTTATCTTGTTGATTTGGTGGGTCCCCATTAATGGAAGTGAAATAATTCCAGTAAGTATCTACACTGTAAAAAGTTTCTTGTCTGATAATTTTATGTATGTATGAAAGCTTTCCTTTATCAGAAACTTTATGTTGTAAATTTAATATCAAGTAATCAATCAGTGTTGGAATAGATTCTTTAACTGTTATAGACATTAGATCTATTTTTATCAATGAGATGTTGTCTAAAGGTCTGAACCTCTAACCAGCAAGTTTGTCTTAGATCAAATTCTTGTTTTAAGAAATCTAGATTTTTAACTTTATTATCAAATATCAACTGATACCAGTACTTTAGATCATTATCTATAGCTAAATGGGTTCCTTCAGAAGTAGATGACAAAAGCATACCCCGAGTATACATTATAGGGAATATAATAAAATTCCATTCCCTATATTTAGGATGCATGAATATAAAGTTACGATAGCTAATAATAATGTTTAATGGGTAACTAACTATATGTTTAGGTGTAATAGGTGAAGTACAAAATTCCTTTAGTAACCATAACATGGAGTTATTTACAATCATATTTTTATGTGTTAAGGAGATTTTCATGAAGTGCATACTAATTAGCTCCCAGTAATCTTTCCATTTTGCAACATATGACTGATCTATTAATAAAGTAATAAGTTTTACAATAGAAGAGATAGTATATAAATTAAAGTCTGGAAAAGAAATACCCCCTTGAGACCAGCTATTAGTATGTTTCTTTAATGCAATCCTAGGTCTATTAGGTGCCCATAGGAAATTTAACATTAGTGTATTCAGTTTTTGATAATTATTTTTGTAGGTGGAAGTATTATTGATTGTATTAAGTATAAAATCTTGGGGAATATTATCATTTTAATAATTGTAAGTCTCTCTTCCATAGTAAAAAACATATTATTCCAGGTTTTAAAAGATTTTGTATATTAAGAAAACAGGTATTATAATTATTATATATAATAGATTTAATATCTTTAGATAATATTATACCTAAATAAGTTATCTGACCTGAATTGGGTACATATTTAGTAAAATCACTAATGAGAATATTTTTTCGTGTATATATAGGTAGTATTTTAGTTTTTTCTTCATTGAATATTAAACCAGAAATACTTTTAAAATTCATCATTTTATCAAATAGAGACTGCATAGAAGAATTAGATCCTGCTGATGTAATTAGAACATCATCTGCAAAAAGTTGAATTTTAGATGTTGTATTTTCATCTATTTCAAATCCCTCTATGTCAGTACTGTTTCTGATCAAATTAGCCCAAGGCTCCATTATTAAAGTGAATAATAGTGGAGAGAGTGGACACCCTTGTTTTGTACCTTTAAAATGGGTATTTTTTGTGAGACATATGTTCCTATCTTAATATAAGCCAATGTTCCTTTGTATAAATGCTCAATTAGATTTACAAATGCATCTGAGAAGTTTGTGCACTTCAGTAAGGTAAACAGATAGTCCCAACTTACTGAATCAAATGCTGAACTTATATCAAGACTAATAAGTGTTAAATCTTTCTTTTTCCTATTTGCAAAATCAATTAATGTTAGAGTTCTCCTTATATTATCAAAAGTATTTCTATTTACAGTGAAGCCTGTCTGATCTATATCTATAATGCCAGGGATGATTGTCTTCAATCTATCAGTAAAAATACTCATAAACATTTTATAATCAACATTAAGTAATGAGATGGGTCGATATGAAGTACATCTAGTTGGATCTTTATTAGGTTTTAAAATTGGTGAAATAAATGTATATTGCCAAGATGGGGGGATTATTAGCTCATTTTGGGCCAAAATAAAAACCTTATGTATTAATGAATATGTACTTTTAGAAAGGATTTTATATATCTCTGGTATAATACCATCATTACCCGGTGCTTTGTTTGATTTAAGCTTGTTTATTTGTGTAACAACCTCTGTATATGAAATACTTTTGTCCAATAATTTAATCTGTTGTTTATTAAGCTTTTTATTCATGTTTGTGGTTATAAACTCCTTTATTTTATCTTTAGGTTCCATGTTAATGTTATTATGGTTAATTTCGTGAAAGTGATTTCTAAATTCATCTAGTATTTCTGGTAGACTAGAAACATTCTTTTTTTCCTTAGAGAAAAGATTTCTTTGATATGATTTTGTTTATTCAACCTTTTTGTTTTATTTTTAAGTCTATGTAAGTATTTGGGGCTTATTGAGTAAGACAAAAACTTGTATTTCTCTAGAGTTATTTTAACTTTATGAGTTAAAATTTCTTTGTATTTCTCATTTAGTTTGTTTATTTCTTCAATGACTTTCTTATCCATAATATTTACTTTATTATTATGTTTATAAGAGTCTAATTTACTTTGAATATCTAACAATTCCTTATCCCAAGATTTCCTTTAATTATTATACCATCTGATACTTTGTCCATATAGGTATTATTTTAAGGCATCCCAAACACAGACAATGGAGACTTCAGGAGTATTATTTATGTCTAGAAAATGTTGTACTTCTGAAAGTATATATTCTTTATAATCTTTTAGTTGAGTTAAGTATGCTGGTATCCTTTTGATCTGAACATTGTGAGTATTTTTTTATCATGAACTCAAAAACCATTGAATTATGATCAGATATAGGACATGAAATGATTTTGGAATTAATTAAATCTGTTACCATCTGGTTAGAAATAAAGACCCTATCTATTTTTGAATAAGTTTTGTATCTGTTAGAAAAAAGGTGTATGGTAATGATTTTGAATCTATCTGATTATTAATATCATTTAAATGATAAGAATTAGCAAAATCATTTAAATGTTTTGCATTAGATGTAATTCTTTTTCCTATAGTGGTAGTGTCACTTTCATGTAGTATACAATTAAAGTCACCAGCTAAAATAATATCTCCTATAGAGAATGATATGATCTTATCAAGATGGTGTTTCACTGTATTAATACCAATTCCAGGTATCCAATATACATTAATTAATGTATAAGTCTACCCATTAATTTGTATTGTAACCATACAAAACATTCCTATGTCATCCTGATAAGACTTAATAGTTTTAGGAATGGGCATACTTTTATTCCATAAAATAGCCACTCCTCTTTTTTTCTGAGTCTGCTCTGAACTAAACAATACTGTATATTTGTTTGTGGCTAGTTTATCAATATCTTTTTTCAAGAGATGAGTTTCTTGAAGGAAGACTAAGTTGGCCTTATGTAAATTAATGTATCTTATTAGGCTTGCCCTTTTATACGGATTATTCAATCCATTAATGTTTAAAGAAATTCCTTTTAGAGATATCATTTGGCATTTTTAAAACATAAGAATCTTATGATCAAAATAACAATTAACAAAATAAGTAAAGTTACATCTCCTTCTTTAGGTGTACCTTTAAATATAGCTGTATTTATTGAATCTCTTATGGGATTTTGTATAAGATTCAATTTTGTTTGTAGTGACAATGAGTTTACAAAATGTATTGTGGATGTCAGAACTATATACATACAACAATGAACAAGAGAAAATAATGTAAGGATTAAACCTTGCACCCAGCCTGGAGTTAAAAACTCCAACTTAGAGTAGTATATACCACTCAAGTTAATCCTCTACCCTAAGCAGCAGTACCTCAGCTACCACCTTATCAATTTAATACTAGTTATATTTAACATTAAATTAACAACTTTCAATTAGATTATCTAGCAAGACAAAACTACACATTTGATAAAACAGCATCATATAAACTAAGATAAACTTTTTTTTAAAAAAACTATTCATACTACTATATACATCTATTTAATATAATACATTTGTATTCAAATAGCATTCAAATAAACTTGATATTAGGAACCAAGAGGAGAGAGAGAAATAAAAGACGTGAGAGAGGGAGAGAGAGTGAAAGAAAGAAAAAAAAGGGAGGGCATATTTACATATTAATTTATTCAAAGTTTGTAAAAATAAGTTTTAATATTCATTTAAATCAAAAACTTTGGCTAATATGGTTCAAACATTACATATATTAAGATGCATCTATTTTCTGTCATGTAAATGCAGTTAACAGCTTCCAAAAAACCTTGAATTACTTGTATCTGAGTTTTTTTCCCATACTTATTATTGTCAGTAGAATAAAATATTATATTTATAGAAATTGTTATAAATCATACTGCATAGTAATGTAAATTCTCAGAAACACTTGCATTATTGTAAAGAAAGCCATCTGTATTTTGTATATCTATACTGCTGCTTTAAAATATATCACATGACAACTTCTTCCAGAATAGAGTCATAAAGTTATTTATGCTTGTCAATCAGATAAATCAAATGAGTTATAGTAATGTATATGTTTAAATCATGTTTTTAACATAAATTAGTATGCTGCAGTCAAGTAAACTTTCAAAAACACTTGTATAAATGTTTCACTTTCTATGCCTTCTAAAATATCACATTTGCTTACTACAAGAAACTGCATCATTTAAAATCATTATAACTGACATATTTTATAAATTATAACATAAATACTTAAGTAATTATATAAAATAACTCACATTTAAATGTTAAAGAGTTCATTTTCCTTCACAGAGTCGCATTTGCAGCAGTTCTACTTCCTGGTAGAGTGTTCTTCCTGAATCTGCGATGTGTCAGTATGAATTCTGGGGTCAAAGGTCAAATTGACTGCTTTCAGCTTCTCTGCGTGAATTCTGAGAGTTGAAGCTTTTAAAACAACTCGAGGACACTGTTCACAAGGTAACCCACATCCCAAATTGTCTCCCTTAACATTTTGGCGGGAATCTTGTTAAAAACTAGTGACAAACACTCATTTAGCAGTATAAATGCATCTAAATATAACAAAACCTTCGCGAAGTATTTTATAGGTTATTACAGCCTTTATGCAAGTGAAATTAAGCCCAAAGTTATTAATAAGTAATAAAATTCAATATTTTTGCCCCAACTCAATTTTTATACAAATCTTATTTACTGTGCCTGTATGATCAAAAGCATTTCAATATATTAATATGAAAGAAAATAAAGAGAAAGAATAAAGAAAAGAAAAAAAGAGAGTAGAAAATAAAAGAGAGTAAAGCAGAGATAGAAAAATGTAAAAGGAAGCTATAAAAAGTATTTAAAATGGAATATTACTTACTGCTTATATTAATAAAAATGGAAATAAAACATATTATTTACTATTATTTAGTTCTAATTATTATTAATTAAAGCATGACAGATTATTTGTAAACAAGCATAAGCAATATAATCAAGAAAGTATAATTAGCAAGAGTATTTAAACAACATATAAACTTTTTTACAAGGAATAAATAAGTTATTATTCCATTGATCATATTTTCATTACACTTCTCTCCCTGCCCTCCCCCACCCCTTACCCACTACATAATCTAAATAGAATGTCATTGTTTAAAATAAAGAAAAGAAGAAAAGGAAAAAAAAAAGAAAAAATGTATCAAGTTACTAACCTTACTTCTCTTTTTAAGAAAGAGAAACAAACTGAATGATAGCTTGTTATTAGTTCCTCAGATATTTTGACTGATTATGAAACAAAACATTTCTTTGCACACATAAAATAACTTTGATTGAATCATTTTCAGAATATTTGTGGCTTTCTGGAAATGCAGTAACTATATTTAAAAAAGATTAATAATGAAGAAAAATAAAGAGAGAAAAAAAAAAAAACATAGAACAAATCATTTGTTTTTTAGTCTCTTCTTCTTCTCTGAAGTCTTCCACGAAGTTTCAGTTGCCAACCTCTTTAATGAAGGACTAGCCCACTCCATTTCCTCTATTTTATCCAAAATCTTATTTTTTTTGATAAACAGTAATGCAGAGTCTAAGTCATCAAAAATTTTAGGACCATCAGGAAGGAAGATTTTTAGCTTGGCAGGAAACAGAAGGTATGTTTTAAACTGTGCTTTTTTAAGCTCCATTATTAGTGGCAGAAAAACTTTTCTTTTAGCTATTACAAAGGAAGAATAGTCATTGTCAAAACGCACAGTTGTCTCATTAATTTTAACAGGAGCTTTAGCCCAAGCAGATTTAAGAACCATCTCTTTATCAAAGATGATAGAAATCTAACTATAACTGATCTAGGATAGTTTTTGTTAGAGTTAGTATTAGCTATAGATCTATGTGCTCTTTCGATACCAAAAGAGAATGCTTCTGGTAAGTCTAAAGTTTTAGGGAGCCATGTTGTTAAAAAAGAAGTAATATTGTTACCTTCAATATTTTCTGGCAGTCCAAAAATCCTAATGTTATTGCGCCTAGATCTATTTTCCAGGTCATCAAGCTTTGTTTGTAGATGTGTATTTTGTTTCAGCAAAAACTCTTTGTTGATTTCCTCTTCTTGGATTCTATTTTCCATGTCATTTACAGTCTCTTCTATGCCTGTAATCTGGATCTTCTGTTGTTGCAAATCTATATGTAACAAGTCTATTTGTTTTGTAGTTTTTCTATGAAGGTATCAATTTTCGTATCCAGTTTATCCATCTTAGCAGTAAGTTGCTGGATTGTAGATATCAGAGACTGAAGTTCTTTCTTGATGCTGGAGTCTTGAGAATTTGTCTTACTGGAACTCATTTCAAACAGAGAAACTGACAAGAAAATTTCCAAGGTGATTTCTGACAGGAATATTTTTAAAATTTCCTTTCTTTTTTAGATATAGTTCAAGAAATAGATAAAACAAACATATTTAGAAAGAAAATTACTTCATAAATTATTTTTAAGTAATTATTTCCTGTCAGTGCAGTGAAATTGGTGGAGCTGAAGAAATCTGCTGCTATCCTGTGTTCATCCTTGGCCACATCTATGTATCTTCTTGATACACTTGATTTGGTCCATTTGGCTATACAACATTATTCTGTTGTTGGCACTCTTCCCTCATGTGGATCTACTTCAGTCTATAGAACGACTACACAACCAAAACTAAAAAGAACAGGACAAGAAGATTGTATTTGCACATGAATGAATATTTACAATTCTTAAAGTCAAAACAAAAAAAAAAATCTGCAGATATCACACACCACTCAGAGCTTCTGAATGGAGATTGCAGTATAATGAGGATCAGGAAATGTACCCTTTTCACTAATGTAGTGTGATCTCGGAGTTGGTATATATAATCTGCATGGGGTTATGGCTGCCCTCTTGCAAAAACATAAAAAATGTACATTTTGAGTTGAAATTATCCCCCAGATATTCTATGCCTTGCACAGCATGCAAGATCAGTGCAGGACCCCTAGCAGGCAATATGCACTAGTCCTGCATGGACTAAGCCCCTGTATGCAAATCACCCCATTTTCAGGAGAAATCCATGCAAATGAGGTGAATCTGCAATCCAGGAAGCTTGCTAACCGGCTGTGCAGGACTAGTATCTCAGAAATGTACTCAGTTAGTAACTGAGTACATTTCTGCAAAATCCAAAACGGAGCTGTGACAGCTTCAAATAAAGGCTGCATATCATATAGGAAGCATGCCAATGGCCAAGTATAAGGCCATTGGCATTGCAAACAGCTTTTATTTTTTTTAGCTGATCTCGGCTGTTTAAGTGTAGGGCAGCGATGCACAAACGGGATCGGGGAAATAATAAAATAAACCTAAATTAAGCATTCAAGCTAAAATCACTATTTTGCCATGCAAGTCAATGGCAGGCAGAAGACAACATGGCCAGTGAGTAGTGGATGCTAAGTGGGGAGGCTCAGTGTGAGACATGTAACTATGCATTAGCAGGCAATCCTATGCAAATGATGGGAATGATAGTGAATCCCAGTTTTCCCAGCATGCTAGTCAGGTCCCAACAGTGTAAGAGTAGAAATTGCTTGGTGCAAGCCTAGGAGTTAGGTGATATCATGGGTGTGTGTCAGGCATACTGTAAGCGGACTGGAGCCCTGTGGCTCGGTTTGCTCCTAGCTTATCACAGCTAATCTAGGGTGTGTCTGAATCTGCCTAGCACTCTTTACATTGCCTAAGTGAGTGTGTGTGCTGCTCACTGGGTTTTAAAGAAAGAAGACAAAAGTTAAACAAGGAAATAGCAGCACTGTGTACATTTGAGTACTCTGATTATGCAGCACGCCTCTGGACCTAAACAGAAAGGCAATGGGAAGGGAAAACAGCAGTAGGAAGGTAATCAAGGTGAACTAGCATAGCTAGCAGGTGAAATGTATCAGAATCAGCCAATTACACAGGCAGCAGACCAGCCCAGAACACTACTATAAACTATGCACCGGTGTATACAAGCAGGAGCTTTAACAAACAAACCTATGAAATGAGAGGGGCTGCAGCAGGCAACATAAAAGAACATGTGCAAGAGGCTTTGGGTGGTGAGGATGTAAATGCTGCTGACCAACCCACAGTGAGGAGGCAGAGAAGAGTGTACAGACGCAGGTTAACCTACCAGGGGCTACATGAGCTGGAGATAGTGGAGCACTATAGGGTGGACAGGGGACTCCTACAGCAAATTGTTGAGCTGTGCCGGCCACGCCTGACACACCAACCTACCTGAGGGGAACCCATCCCAGTGGATACCAAGGTATGTGTAGGCCTAGGAATACTAGCCACAGGTACCTCCCAAAGCTCAACTGGGGATATCATGGGGATCTCACAGGCATCAGCATCCAGAGTATTCCACCAGTTCCTGGATGCCATGTCAGCACATGCCAGTGAGCACGTATATTTCCTCAACACCCGTGAGATTTTGGCCAGCAATATATGTCTCTTCCACCAAATAGCAGAATACCCTGAGGTAGTGAGTGCTATAGACTGTACGCACATATGCATCAAAGTACCACCCAGTGATCAGGGTAGGGTCTACATCAACCACAGGAGTATCCCCTCCATCAACTGCTAGGTCGTCTGTGATGCCCAAGCCATTATAATTAATGTGTATGCTGGCTGCCCTGGAAGCTATCACGATTCCCACATTTGGCATTTGATGCAGCTGTACCAGAGATTTGCCAATGGGGACATCCCCTATGGTAACCTAGTGGGGATGCTGGTTAAACACTGGAGCTGTGGCTGATGGCACCCATCAGAAATGCACACACAACTGAACAAGAATGCCATAATGAAGCACACGCACAGACCAAACTTATAATAGAGCATGTGTTTGGGATGCTCAAGTCATGGTTCCGGTGTCTGGGCACATCCGGTGGAGCCTTGCAGTACTCACCAGCTACTTGTACCCAAATTGTTATGGTATATGTCATGCTACATAAAATGATCCTGCGGAAACAGCTGCAGAAGGAACAGCATGGGGCAGGGCCACACAGCCCCCCACCAATGCCAAGGCCTGCACAGGCACAGAGTGACTCAAAGGAGGAACAACCTGAGCCTGCCCCAGTAGGCAGATGGAGGCATGCCCAGTATGCTGAGGCCACATCAAAGAGACAACAAATAGCACATACACTGACACAGTAGAGACCCAGGAATGACACCTCTCTGACTCACACATACAGTAAAAGGGATGCCAAACATGACACTAGCTATGCTCAACCATGTATAGGGAGTGTGCTATGTGCATCCAGCATAGGCAGCCCTCTAGCAGCATCCACAATTCTGGCACACCCACAATATAAGTCAATCAACTGACTAATTGCCAAATGGATTAGAATATGTCATTACCTGTGTCGATGGTATGGATGTGAGCATGCAAGGGAATTAGGTGGCTGAATGTTATGGCAGCACAAAGTAGACACCCATAGTGGCACCATGACTTCTGTAACACATACTGGAGTCACTACAGTAGCCAGTACTACACAGGGTGACAAAGCCCACTGCAGGAAATGTGCTGGGTGACATGTGTGTCCATATGACTCACACATGACAGTCAGGGTGGTCCACATACCCAACAACAGTCTCAGCCAGCAGGACAGGGGTAGACAAACCCAAACAGAGCCTGTGCTATGGCCTCTGAATGATGGCTATGGGTAACCACCCCCCAGGCCTACACAGACAGACTACAGCGGTCAGGCAGTGGGATGTTAGTTCTGAAGGGTAGGAAGTCAGACACTAATATGTAGGGCAACCAAAGCTAAGATCTGTAGTACACTGGTATGCCTCTAGTCAGCATGATAGGTAGGAATAGAGTAGAGTAATGGAGCACCTGACATACCAGTACAGACATAGCAAATGGGTACAAGTGTCAGGTGTGTCCCCCATCCTACGTAGTAATGTAATAACCGTCAGGTGTGGCCCCCCCTTACCCTGTGTAGAATTGTAGAAATAGACAGGTGTGCCCCCAACCTACGTAGTAATGTAATAACAGTCAGGTGTGCCCCCCATCCTACGCAGAAATGTAGTAACAGTCAATGCCAAATGATTGACGGATACCCTGCAAAAACAGCATGCTACCTGTAGGTGTACAACACAAAGGTTAGCACTGCAGTGGAAACTACCTGGACTCGATCCACACATTAAATACAGATGGGCATACTGGGCATGCTTAAGGTTTACAACATAAAAGTTAGCACTGCAGTACAAACTACCTGGACTCGATCCACACATTAAATACAGATGGGCATACTGGGCATGCTTACACACTTAGAGAAAGAAGGCAATGTCAGTCAACAACATACTGAAAGGTCATACTGGGCATGCTCACACACTTAAACACATGAAGGCCATGTCTGCAAACAGCAGTGGATCAGACATATCTGGCAGTCACAGATGTTAGAGCAGACATTCTTCAGTATGCACCACTCATGCCTTGCACACACAGTGGATAGGAATACAGACATATATGTAAGGACAACACATTATAATAAGCCAAAGGTAGATGTACATAGATGTGTGGAAGAGGGTGACTGTGACAAGGAGCCATCCAGGTCTGTCCCACCCAGCACACAGCCAAAGGGCCCCAACCACATGAGGGTCAGATGTCACTCACTGCAGATACTAGCCACCCGTATCTGTCAGCATTACAGTGTGTGTGTGTGTGTGTGTGTGTGTGTGTGTGTGTCCTGTGTGTGTGTGTGTGTGTGTGTGTGTGTGTGTGTGTGTGTGTGTGTGTGTGTGTGTGTGTGTGTGTATGTGTGTGTGTGTGTTGTATGATGTGCATGTTCACATTCACACTCACTACAACCCCCATTGGCATACTGAAGCATGCTGTCTGATGTCAGACACCTCCCCATATCCTTTGCCCAAATAATCTCCGTATTGGTCATCTGCAGACTGCTGAATCCTATACAAATGCACTGTTTAAGCACTTACACAAGTGCATGGATTGTGCAATCCCTAACAGAACCAAGATGTTATCCTCCAAAAAACAGAAGCCAATCTGGTGGTCTATTGCCATAAATAAACTCTACAACAGAAGAAAGAAACTGTTGCAAAAAACAGTAAAATCCCATGATTGGAGGAACTCCCTGGTCAGCCTCATTAAGAAGCTGACATCCCTCATAAAATCCTCCAAAGCTAGTTATGAAAACAAAATTGCAACTGATTCTAAAGACAACCAAAAAGCATTCTATAGCTATGTCAAGAATCTCAATGGCAACACTCAGATCTCCTCTGAGTTATAGCACAATGGCACTAAATATACAGAACCAACTGATATTGCCAACATTCTGGCAGATAGGTTCATTGCTAACTTTACCCCTGTTTTACCCCCTAAAGGGCCCATCTCTATACTGAAAGAATGCAAAGTTCCTGTAATCATGGCTGCACAGGTAAAAAACACACTCTCCAAAGCCAAGACAGCATCCATGGGACCTGACAACATCCCAGGCTGCATCCTACATGAACTACAGAACAAACTGGCACTCCACCTAAGTACCATGTTCAATCATAGCCTCACCTCAGTCTTTGTGTCCACTGAATGGCACACAGCAATGGTTATCCCACTCCACAAAGGGGGACCCACCATGGACCCCGGGAACTACCGCCCCATTAGCCTGACATGCCTGGTCTGCAAGGCTATGGAATGTATCATCATGGAACTTATAAACAATGACATTGGTAATCTCCAAACTCTGGACCTTACCCAGTTCGGGTTTGTAAAAGGCAGATCATGTCTCCTAAACCTGATAGACATCTTTGAAGTGGTCACCAAAGAGCCATAGATGAGGGTAAGGTGGTTCATAGCCTATCTTGATCTCGCCAAGGGTCTTGACACCATCCTCCACTCTGGAATTATAGATAAACTCACTAAACTAGGTATACATCCCTATGTCACAAGATGGGTTGCCAACTGGCTCACTGACAGAACCCACACTGTGAAAGTAGTATTCTCTAAATCCAACTTAAGACCAGTGACAAGAGGAGTACCACAGGGTTCAGTCCTGGGTCCTCTCCTGTTTGGTATCTACTTCTGTGTAGGCTAACACAGAAGGTCTTTGGCTAACAAAGTTCACAGCTGACTGCAAACTAGGAGCCATAATCTAAACTCCTAATGATGTAGACATCCTAGAAAAGGGCCTCACTGAGACAGATGCCTGGTGTCAAAGCCATGGCCTCAAGCTCAATGCCAAAAAATGCATTGTCATCCCTTTTGGTAAAAACTCTGTACCCATGAACTACCACATAGGCGGTAGTCTATTAAACACCGAAAGTGTGATAAGAAACCTTGGGACACAGGTGGACAGTAGTCTTTCCTTTGATAATCGCATCACCACAGTAGTCAGGAAATCCTTCTACATGGCACACCTCATCACAAAAGGTTTCTCATCCAGGAAAAAAGAGGTCATTGTTCCCCTCTACTCGTCACTCATTAGACCCATTATAGAGTACAACCCCTTTTGGTATGTACCGCACAAGACATCTACAACAACTGGAAAGGCCGCAGAAATACCTCACAAAGAGGATTACCAGCCTCAAACAGATGCCCTAAGCAGACCGTCTCAAAAAACTCCAGCTTTACTACATCACATATCGCCTACTCAAAGGTGATCTCTGCCTAACATACAAAGCTATGTCAAACCCAGAGCTGTTGGACATGCCCAATGTACAGAAATCCCAATCCGTCTGAGCTACATGCTCTAGGGACCTAAATATTGTCACCACAATAAACAGAACATGCTAGAGGGATAGAGTCCTGTTCCAGAGACTTCCCATACTCTGGAACAAACTACCTATCTATATCAAACAAAGCTCCTCATTAGCACTCTTCAAGAAAAACATTGATTGGATGGGAGATAGGAAATTCACCTGGGGATCACTTCATGCGACTCTGCTCGACAGGGCACAGGAAAATAAATTTCTTGGGTGGCGAAAGCCAGGGTACCATTTTGGCTAGGCTAAAATAGGCCCCTAGGGCCAATAGCCTAGTACCTACCTATGAACCTATGACCCCTGTGGTGCATGTGATACCTGCACAGTAATGTGTTGTGACAATCTCACTAGTGATGAGTTGTAATCCTGGCCCTGTCAAGTGTGTCAGTGTGTGAGCGTCCCTGTGAGAATGTGTCTGTATTGATGCTGGCCCCTGTTCATATGGACAGGCATGTGTGCTACACCTGCTGTATAGCTACCATATCCATGTTGCAGATGTCATTCACCATCACATATACGTTCTGAGGGGTCCACAACATGTAACCTATGTGGTGCATCCAATAACTGCATAGAAATCTGAGCACTACATAGTCGTCAGGAGTTTGATACCTTGTGCTGGTAGGTGTGTGACACAAACATGCTTAAGTTTTCCTCTCCCACCCCTCCCTGACTTGTCTTTGCCTCTGTCTGCCTCTCTCACTCCCTCTCTGGTAGATGTGATAACATTCCCATAGCCAATTGCTTGGAAACACACTCCAATATCTAGGAACATCATGCTGGTGTTGGGACTTTTCATTCACTGTGAGCAGGAACTCGATCTGTTGTTTGGCAAACAGCATCTCAGATGGATTGGGGATTTACCTCTAACAACATACACTGTGAAAACAGGGCAACACACAGGAGGGGGATGTGCCTGACCTGACTACACTGCTATACTGCATTTGGAGCAATGTTGGTTTAACAGGGTGTGTGTGGATATGGCTGTCCTACATGTTTTAATACCTACCATAGAAAATAAAGAGAAAGAATAAAGAAAAGAAAAAGAGAGTAGAAAATAAAAGAGAGTAAAGCAGAGATAGAAAATGTAAAAGGAAGCTATAAAAGTATTTACAATGGAATATTACTTACTGCTTATATTAATAAAAATGGAAATAAAACATATTATTTACTATTATTTAGTTCTAATTATTATTAATTAAAGCATGACAGATTATTTGTAAACAAGCATAAGCAATATAATCAAGAAAGTATAATTAGCAAGAGTATTTAAACAACATATAAACTTTTTTACAAGGAATAAATAAGTTATTGTTCCATTGATCATATTTTCATTACACTTCTCTCCTGCCTCCCCACCTTACCCACTACATAATCTAAATAGAATGTCATTGTTTAAAATAAAGAAAAGAAGAAAAGGAAAAAAAAAATGTATCAAGTTACTAACCTTACTTCTCTTTTAAGAAAGAGAAACAAACTGAATGATAGCTTGTTATTAGTTCCATATATTTTGACTGATTATGAAACAAAACATTTCTTTGCACACAAAAAATAACTTTGATTAAATCATTTTCAGAATATTTGTGGCTTTCTGGAAATGCAGTAACTATATTTAAAAAGATTAATAATGAAGAAAATAAAGAGAGAAAAAGGAAAAAAAAACACAGAACAAATCATTTGTTTTTAGTCTCTTCTTCTTCTCTGAAGTCTTCCACGAAGTTTCAGTTGCCAACTTCTTTAATGAAGGACTAGCCCACTCCATTTCCTCTATTTTATCCAAAATCTTATTTTTTGATAAACAGTAATGCAGAGTCTAAGTCATCAAAAATTTTAGGACCATCAGGAAGGAAGATTTTTAGCTTGGCAGGAAACAGAAGGTATGTTTTAAACTGTGCTTTTTTAAGCTCCATTATTAGTGGCAGAAAAACTTTTCTTTTAGCTATTACAAAGGAAGAATAGTCATTGTCAAAACGCACAGTTGTCTCATTAATTTTAACAGGAGCTTTAGCCCAAGCAGATTTAAGAACCATCTCTTTATCAAAAGATGATAGAAATCTAACTATAACTGATCTAGGATAGTTTTTGTTAGAGTTAGTATTAGCTATAGATCTATGTGCTCTTCGATACCAAAAGAGAATGCTTCTGGTAAGTCTAAAGTTTTAGGAGCCATGTTGTTAAAAAAGAAGTAATATTGTTACCTTCAATATTTTCTGGCAGTCCAAAAATCCTAATGTTATTGCGCCTAGATCTATTTTCCAGGTCATCAAGCTTTGTTTGTAGATGTGTATTTTGTTTCAGCAAAAACTCTTTGTTGATTTCCTCTTCTTGGATTCTATTTTCCATGTCATTTACAGTCTCTTCTATGCCTGTAATCTGGATCTTCTGTTGTTGCAAATCTATATGTAACAAGTCTATTTGTTTTGTAGTTTTTTCTATGAAGGTATCAATTTTCGTATCCAGTTTATCCATCTTAGCAGTAAGTTGCTGGATTGTAGATATCAGAGACTGAAGTTCTTTCTTGATGCTGGAGTCTTGAGAATTTGTCTTACTGGAACTCATTTCAAACAGAGAAACTGACAAGAAAATTTCCAAGGTGATTTCTGACAGGAATATTTTTAAAATTTCCTTTCTTTTTTAGATATAGTTCAAGAAATAGATAAAACAAACATATTTAGAAAGAAAATTACTTCATAAATTATTTTTTTAAGTAATTATTTCCTGTCAGTGCAGTGAAATTGGTGGAGCTGAAGAAATCTGCTGCTATCCTGTGTTCATCCTTGGCCACATCTATGTATCTTCTTGATACACTTGATTTGGTCCATTTGGCTATACAACATTATTCTGTTGTTGGCACTCTTCCCTCATGTGGATCTACTTCAGTCTATAGAACGACTACACAACCAAAACTAAAAAGAACAGGACAAGAAGATTGTATTTGCACATGAATGAATATTTACAATTCTTAAAGTCAAAACAAAAAAAAAAATCTGCAGATATCACACACCACTCAGAGCTTCTGAATGGAGATTGCAGTATAATGAGGATCAGGAAATGTACCCTTTTCACTAATGTAGTGTGATCTCGGAGTTGGTATATATAATCTGCATGGGGTTATGGCTGCCCTCTTGCAAAAACATAAAAAATGTACATTTTGAGTTGAAATTATCCCCCAGATATTCTATGCCTTGCACAGCATGCAAGATCAGTGCAGGACCCCTAGCAGGCAATATGCACTAGTCCTGCATGGACTAAGCCCCTGTATGCAAATCACCCCATTTTCAGGAGAAATCCATGCAAATGAGGTGAATCTGCAATCCAGGAAGCTTGCTAACCGGCTGTGCAGGACTAGTGCAATCTGCAGAAATGTACTCAGTTAGTAACTGAGTACATTTCTGCAAAATCCAAAACGGAGCTGTGACAGCTTCAAATAAAGGCTGCATATCATATAGGAAGCATGCCAATGGCCAAGTATAAGGCCATTGGCATTGCAAACAGCTTTTATTTTTTTTAGCTGATCTCGGCTGTTTAAGTGTAGGGCAGCGATGCACAAACGGGATCGGGGAAATAATAAAATAAACCTAAATTAAGCATTCAAGCTAAAATCACTATTTTGCCATGCAAGTCAATGGCAGGCAGAAGACAACATGGCCAGTGAGTAGTGGATGCTAAGTGGGGAGGCTCAGTGTGAGACATGTAACTATGCATTAGCAGGCAATCCTATGCAAATGATGGGAATGATAGTGAATCCCAGTTTTCCCAGCATGCTAGTCAGGTCCCAACAGTGTAAGAGTAGAAATTGCTTGGTGCAAGCCTAGGAGTTAGGTGATATCATGGGTGTGTGTCAGGCATACTGTAAGCGGACTGGAGCCCTGTGGCTCGGGTTTGCTCCTAGCTTATCACAGCTAATCTAGGGTGTGTGTCTGAATCTGCCTAGCACTCTTTACATTGCCTAAGTGAGTGTGTGTGCTGCTCACTGGGTTTTAAAGAAAGAAGACAAAAGTTAAACAAGGAAATAGCAGCACTGTGTACATTTGAGTACTCTGATTATGCAGCACGCCTCTGGACCTAAACAGAAAGGCAATGGGAAGGGAAAACAGCAGTAGGAAGGTAATCAAGGTGAACTAGCATAGCTAGCAGGTGAAATGTATCAGAATCAGCCAATTACACAGGCAGCAGACCAGCCCAGAACACTACTATAAACTATGCACCGGTGTATACAAGCAGGGAGCTTTTAACAAACAAACCTATGAAATGAGAGGGGCTGCAGCAGGCAACATAAAAGAACATGTGCAAGAGGCTTTGGGTGGTGAGGATGTAAATGCTGCTGACCAACCCACAGTGAGGAGGCAGAGAAGAGTGTACAGACGCAGGTTAACCTACCAGGGGCTACATGAGCTGGAGATAGTGGAGCACTATAGGGTGGACAGGGGACTCCTACAGCAAATTGTTGAGCTGTGCCGGCCACGCCTGACACACCAACCTACCTGAGGGGAACCCATCCCAGTGGATACCAAGGTATGTGTAGGCCTAGGAATACTAGCCACAGGTACCTCCCAAAGCTCAACTGGGATATCATGGGGATCTCACAGGCATCGGCATCCAGAGTATTCCACCAGTTCCTGGATGCCATGTCAGCACATGCCAGTGAGCACGTATATTTCCTCAACACCCGTGAGATTTTGGCCAGCAATATATGTCTCTTCCACCAAATAGCAGAATACCCTGAGGTAGTGAGTGCTATAGACTGTACGCACATATGCATCAAAGTACCACCCAGTGATCAGGGTAGGGTCTACATCAACCACAGGAGTATCCCCTCCATCAACTGCTAGGTCGTCTGTGATGCCCAAGCCATTATAATTAATGTGTGTGCTGGCTGCCCTGGAATCTATCACGATTCCCACATTTGGCATTTGATGCAGCTGTACCAGAGATTTGCCAATGGGGACATCCCCTATGGCCACCTAGTGGGGAATGCTGGTTACACACTGGAGCTGTGGCTGATGGCACCCATCAGAAATGCACACACAACTGAACAAGAATGCCATAATGAAGCACACGCACAGACCAAACTTATAATAGAGCATGTGTTTGGGATGCTCAAGTCATGGTTCCGGTGTCTGGGCACATCCGGTGGAGCCTTGCAGTACTCACCAGCTACTTGTACCCAAATTGTTATGGTATATGTCATGCTACATAAAATGATCCTGCGGAAACAGCTGCAGAAGGAACAGCATGGGGCAGGGCCACACAGCCCCCCACCAATGCCAAGGCCTGCACAGGCACAGAGTGACTCAAAGGAGGAACAACCTGAGCCTGCCCCAGTAGGCAGATGGAGGCATGCCCAGTATGCTGAGGCCACATCAAAGAGACAACAAATAGCACATACACTGACACAGTAGAGACCCAGGGAATGACACCTCTCTCTGACTCACACATACAGTAAAAGGGATGCCAAACATGACACTAGCTATGCTCAACCATGTATAGGGAGTGTGCTATGTGCATCCAGCATAGGCAGCCCTCTAGCAGCATCCACAATTCTGGCACACCCACAATATAAGTCAATCAACTGACTAATTGCCAAATGGATTAGAATATGTCATTACCTGTGTCGATGGTATGGATGTGAGCATGCAAGGGAATTAGGTGGCTGAATGTTATGGCAGCACAAAGTAGACACCCATAGTGGCACCATGACTTCTGTAACACATACTGGAGTCACTACAGTAGCCAGTACTACACAGGGTGACAAAGCCCACTGCAGGAAATGTGCTGGGTGACATGTGTGTCCATATGACTCACACATGACAGTCAGGGTGGTCCACATACCCAACAACAGTCTCAGCCAGCAGGACAGGGGTAGACAAACCCAAACAGAGCCTGTGCTATGGCCTCTGAATGATGGCTATGGGTAACCACCCCCCAGGCCTACACAGACAGACTACAGCGGGTCAGGCAGTGGGATGTTAGTTCTGAAGGGTAGGAAGTCAGACACTAATATGTAGGGCAACCAAAGCTAAGATCTGTAGTACACTGGTATGCCTCTAGTCAGCATGATAGGTAGGAATAGAGTAGAGTAATGGAGTACCTGACATACCAGTACAGTCATAGCAAATGGGTACAAGTGTCAGGTGTGTCCCCCATCCTACGTAGTAATGTAATAACAGTCAGGTGTGGCCCCCCCTAACCCTGTGTAGAAATGTAGAAATAGTCAGGTGTGCCCCCATCCTACGTAGTAATGTAATAACAGTCAGGTGTGCCCCCCATCCTACGCAGAAATGTAGTAACAGTCAATGCCAAATGATTGACGGATACCCTGCAAAAACAGCATGCTACCTGTAGGTGTACAACACAAAGGTTAGCACTGCAGTGGAAACTACCTGGACTCGATCCACACATTAAATACAGATGGGCATACTGGGCATGCTTAAGGTTTACAACATAAAAGTTAGCACTGCAGTACAAACTACCTGGACTCGATCCACACATTAAATACAGATGGGCATACTGGGCATGCTTACACACTTAGAGAAAAGAAGGCAATGTCAGTCAACAACATACTGAAAGGTCATACTGGGCATGCTCACACACTTAAACACATGAAGGCCATGTCTGCAAACAGCAGTGGATCAGACATATCTGGCAGTCACAGATGTTAGAGCAGACATTCTTCAGTATGCACCACTCATGCCTTGCACACACAGTGGATAGGAATACAGACATATATGTAAGGACAACACATTATAATAAGCCAAAGGTAGATGTACATAGATGTGTGGAAGAGGGTGACTGTGACAAGGAGCCATCCAGGTCTGTCCCACCCAGCACACAGCCAAAGGGCCCCAACCACATGAGGGTCAGATGTCACTCACTGCAGATACTAGCCACCGGTATCTGTCAGCATTACAGTGTGTGTGTGTGTGTGTGTGTGTGTGTGTGTGTGTCTGTGTGTGTGTGTGTGTGTGTGTGTGTGTGTGTGTGTGTGTGTGTGTGTGTGTGTGTGTGTGTGTGTGTGTGTATGTGTGTGTGTTGTATGATGTGCATGTTCACATTCACACTCACTACAACCCCCATTGGCATACTGAAGCATGCTGTCTGATGTCAGACACCTCCCCATATCCTTTGCCCAAATAATCTCCGTATTGGTCATCTGCAGACTGCTGAATCCTATACAAATGCACTGTTTAAGCACTTACACAAGTGCATGGATTGTGCAATCCCTAACAGAACCAAGATGTTATCCTCCAAAAAACAGAAGCCAATCTGGTGGTCTATTGCCATAAATAAACTCTACAACAGAAGAAAGAAACTGTTGCAAAAAACAGTAAAATCCCATGATTGGAGGAACTCCCTGGTCAGCCTCATTAAGAAGCTGACATCCCTCATAAAATCCTCCAAAGCTAGTTATGAAAACAAAATTGCAACTGATTCTAAAGACAACCAAAAAGCATTCTATAGCTATGTCAAGAATCTCAATGGCAACACTCAGATCTCCTCTGAGTTATAGCACAATGGCACTAAATATACAGAACCAACTGATATTGCCAACATTCTGGCAGATAGGTTCATTGCTAACTTTACCCCTTTCTCACACCTAAAGGGCCCATATCTATACTGAAAGAATGCAAAGTTCCTGTAATCATGGCTGCACAGGTAAAAAACACACTCTCCAAAGCCAAGAAGACAGCATCCATGGGACCTGACAACATCCCAGGCTGCATCCTACATGAACTACAGAACAAACTGGCACTCCACCTAAGTACCATGTTCAATCATAGCCTCACCTCAGTCTTTGTGTCCACTGAATGGCACACAGCAATGGTTATCCCACTCCACAAAGGGGGACCCACCATGGACCCCGGGAACTACCGCCCCATTAGCCTGACATGCCTGGTCTGCAAGGCTATGGAATGTATCATCATGGAACTTATAAACAATGACATTGGTAATCTCCAAACTCTGGACCTTACCCAGTTCGGGTTTGTAAAAGGCAGATCATGTCTCCTAAACCTGATAGACATCTTTGAAGTGGTCACCAAAGCCATAGATGAGGGTAAGGTGGTTCACATAGCCTATCTTGATCTCGCCAAGGGTTTTGACACCATCCTCCACTCTGGAATTATAGATAAACTCACTAAACTAGGTATACATCCCTATGTCACAAGATGGGTTGCCAACTGGCTCACTGACAGAACCCACACTGTGAAAGTAGTATTCTCTAAATCCAACTTAAGACCAGTGACAAGAGGAGTACCACAGGGTTCAGTCCTGGGTCCTCTCCTGTTTGGTATCTACTTCTCTGTAGTACAGGCTAACACAGAAGGTCTTTGGCTAACAAAGTTCACAGCTGACTGCAAACTAGGAGCCATAATCTAAACTCCTAATGATGTAGACATCCTAGAAAAGGGCCTCACTGAGACAGATGCCTGGTGTCAAAGCCATGGCCTCAAGCTCAATGCCAAAAAATGCATTGTCATCCCTTTTGGTAAAAACTCTGTACCCATGAACTACCACATAGGCGGTAGTCTATTAAACACCGAAAGTGTGATAAGAAACCTTGGGACACAGGTGGACAGTAGTCTTTCCTTTGATAATCGCATCACCACAGTAGTCAGGAAATCCTTCTACATGGCACACCTCATCACAAAAGGTTTCTCATCCAGGAAAAAAGAGGTCATTGTTCCCCTCTACTCACTCATTAGACCCATTATAGAGTACAACCCTTTGGTATGTACGCACAAGACATCTACAACAACTGGAAAGGCAGAAATACCTCACAAAGAGGATTACCAGCCTCAAACAGATGCCCTAAGCAGACCGTCTCAAAAAACTCCAGCTTTACTACATCACATATCGCCTACTCAAAGGTGATCTCTGCCTAACATACAAAGCTATGTCAAACCCAGAGCTGTTGGACATGCCCAATGTACAGAAATCCCAATCCGTCTGAGCTACATGCTCTAGGGACCTAAATATTGTCACCACAATAAACAGAACATGCTAGAGGGATAGAGTCCTGTTCCAGAGACTTCCCATACTCTGGAACAAACTACCTATCTATATCAAACAAAGCTCCTCATTAGCACTCTTCAAGAAAAACCTTGATTGGATGGGAGATAGGAAATTCACCCTGGGGATCACTTCTGCGACTCTGCTCGACAGGGGCACAGGAAAATAATTTTCTTGGGTGGCGAAAGCCAGGGTACCATTTGGCTAGGCTTAAATAGGCCCTAGGGCCAATAGCCTAGTACCTACCTATGAACCTATGACCCCTGTGGTGCATGTGATACCTGCACAGTAATGTGTTGTGACAATCTCACTAGTGATGAGTTGTAATCCTGGCCCTGTCAAGTGTGTCAGTGTGTGAGCGTCCCTGTGAGAATGTGTCTGTATTGATGCTGGCCCCTGTTCATATGGACAGGCATGTGTGCTACACCTGCTGTATAGCTACCATATCCATGTTGCAGATGTCATTCACCATCACATATACGTTCTGAGGGGTCCACAACATGTAACCTATGTGGTGCATCCAATAACTGCATAGAAATCTGAGCACTACATAGTCGTCAGGAGTTTGATACCTTGTGCTGGTAGGTGTGTGACACAAACATGCTTAAGTTTTCCTCTCCCACCCCTCCCTGACTTGTCTTTGCCTCTGTCTGCCTCTCTCACTCCCTCTCTGGTAGATGTGATAACATTCCCATAGCCAATTGCTTGGAAACACACTCCAATATCTAGGAACATCATGCTGGTGTTGGGACTTTTCATTCACTGTGAGCAGGAACTCGATCTGTTGTTTGGCAAACAGCATCTCAGATGGATTGGGGATTTACCTCTAACAACATACACTGTGAAAACAGGGCAACACACAGGAGGGGGATGTGCCTGACCTGACTACACTGCTATACTGCATTTGGAGCAATGTTGGTTTAACAGGGTGTGTGTGGATATGGCTGTCCTACATGTTTTAATACCTACCATGTCAGTTCTATATTAATGAGGAATCTCCATCTGTAGGGTCATCTGCAGACTGGGCAGTGTGTGGTGCCTTTGGTTTCATGTGTTTTCCACAGAGCATCTATCTGTGAACTGCAGAAGGTAGTGTGAGGATTGCAGTCTGTAGATGGTGAAAACCATGACAGTTACTGACTTCATATCCCTCATAGGACATATGTTGCAACAAACCCTGTTATAACAGTATATGTGTGAGGTTATCACAGCAACATGTCAATATTGGCCCTGTCTATGTGCTTCCAGCCACAACTCTGTCAACCTTTTTACATATGTCATGCATTAAGAGGTGCATATGTGCTGCACACCATAATTCGTGTCATCATACCTGATAACAAGCCAGAGAGATATCAGACTGATACACATGTTATGTACAGTAGGGGTTATATTTGATGACATAACCTGGACAGTCTGTGGTTGTTTGTACAGTACTGAGGTATGTGTACTTATGGTGAATGTTGGCAGTGTGTGTATTGTTAATATGTACTTTGGCCTGTGTACAGACTGTGGTAGAAGTAATTGCCCTTGGTCCTTCCTATCTGATGTTACATGCTGCTCTACTGTATGTTACCATATTGGCTTACAGGTTTGTAGGGCATTACACATACATGTCCCATACCACAGACAGGCATCAGACCACACTGTGTAGCAGCCCAGTATATGTAGGTTTAGTGTGTGAGTGGCACATATGAGGATGGTGTTGAACAGATAGTCCATATACTGTCATATTATGCTAGCTTACCATATGTGACTGTGACTGTGGTCACATTGGTTGTAGTTATGCACTTTCACACAGGTGTATTTTACCCTGTGCTGTGACATGCCTGTAGAGCCTGCTATATATGCAGGTACATGTGCATTCCCCCATAGGAGATGTAGGCCAGTGTTGAGCCAGTCTGCCTGTAGCTTGCACAGTGCTTTGCTACATGCCTAGCAACTTAGTGTACTTATCCAGTGAGATGTCCAGATACTTGCCAGATGTACTGCTGCCAGGCCTCCCTTAACAGTCATGTATGTCAGACAGAGCAGTGGGATGCTGTAGAGATGTATGTCAATATCTACTGGGTAGTATGTGGCCATGGCACCTCTGTAGCAGCTGTTATTATGTGTCAGGACAGACAGGGATGTGTGAGTGCATAACCTATGGGGGCAAATGTATACCAGTCATTATGTGTTGTACTCATCTACATGGCTGTTAACATCCATATTGTCAGGCTTGCACCACATGTTTTGCACTAAGAGGTTCTGTGTATACCTCTGGACTGTACAGAGTGTGTCAGAATGTCCACATATATTAGCCAATATCTATGCTGTAGTCCACAGGAGCATTATGTGCTAGCAGCGGTACTGTACTATGATGTCCTTTGGATGTCTATTAGTAGCAAATGGCGCACATGTGAAAAGCAGATGTGACCTCCCACACACATCATGTCTGTGAAGACAATCCCTATTACAGTAGCAATAGTCTACTAATATACCTGCTATACATACCTGACATCCCCTTGCACTATGAATTTGGGACTATAGGGGCTGAGGTAGGGCTACACTCCTTGTTCAGGACATATGGTGAAAATATATGTACATATAATTATCCAGATATCTATATAGATAATTACACATATACGTATCGACAGATATAGATGGGTATGTATACATACATAGATATTCATATACACACCCAGATCTATACATATACAGAGCAATATATGTCTACACATACACAGACAGTGATACATATACACATATAGGTATGGATATCTACATATATATTGACAGTAGTAGGTATATCAGAATAGATATGTATGCACATATAGTTATAGATATCTACATATATGCAAACAGAACTAGGCATACCTGTACACATAGGAAGTGCTTGCATATATTGCTACATTCACATATATCTATATATATATATATATACGTATATCTATATATACAAATATGTATATATACATATATGTACATATACATATATGTGTACATATATATATATATATATATATATATATATATATATATATATACATATATATATATATATATATATATATATATATATATATATACACATGTGTACATACAAAGAGATGTACACATGGCCATATATATGTAGCACTACACAGATGTGTATACAGACATATGTAATAGTATACATGTGTATGTACATATAGACATATATAGACCTATTATATGTATATGATGAGAAAAGAATTTATGCACAACTAAGCTGAAATGCTGTATTGTAATAATCTCCACAAATAACAGCGTGTTAGATGTATGTGCGTATTTCTTGAAACAAATTATAAATATAGTGAAACAGCAAGTCTATTTAGCAAGACAGAACTTACTTCATAGAGTTCTCATCAGCTGTGCTAACTTACTTTCACTCTTAAGTTGTAGTCTTGGTTAGTAGTTCTCTTAAAAACTTCAGGATTGATGCCAAGTTAGTGAATGCTTTCAAACTGTAAACTGAAGCCCTTTTTCATTAGTCCAAGTCTCATTAAAACCACAAAACATTTTTATTTCACAATTTAAAACAATGCTTACTTCCACGGTGCTCTCATCAGCTATGCTGACGTGCTCTCAGTTCACAATAATACATTCTGAATAATAGTTTTCTTTAAAAGCTTTAAAATAAATCCCAAACTAAAAAGCTCACTTTGGTGAGCTTATTTAGTAAAACACACACGAAAAGTGCTTTCAGCTGTTAGCCTTCTTCAGTTCGATCGACACATGTACACCTACAACAAAAATGGATAACATTATAGAGACCACAACTAATCAGTGTTACTAACAGCTATAAGGCATCATTGCTGGACAGCTACACTACATGTCAAATATGCCTCACACTTTAGTCCCTACAACATGTTACACTGCAGTACTGTGGTACACTGTTGTACAGTCACCATGTGCATCAGAACCATATCAGCCTGTCCCTGCATTGATGGTATAGATGACAGGGATGAGACACAGGTATCATCATATGCCCAGGTTGTGGTGTTGGTTTGACAGAGGCTGAGGGTGGGCCATACATTTGACACCATGTGTTTGGGTGAGGGGTGTACTGTGCGGAGCTGGGTGAGGTGAGGTGATGTGATATGTGTAGGTATGGGGTTGCCCTGGGTGTGTTTGCATAGTGTGTGGGTATGCATGTACACAGGTCTGCCATGTGGCTGCCCTACACAGGTATTCATGGACAGCTGCAGACCATACCTGGCAGGGTGTGCAGTTCACTGCCTCTGGCCATGGACACGTGGACTGTGCCTGCCAGGGTTTCCATGGACACATCCAGGTACAGGCCTTGATATGTAACTCTCACCTGCTGATGACATTTGTCCGCTGGTACCAGGTCCCTCCTAGGAGTGGCCATGACCACATGCATGTGGCCTGCTGTGGTGTGATGTGGACAGCACCCCTCCACACTGCTGGGGTTGCTACTGCCACTACAGGAGCCCCAATTTTTCCTGGCATGTCCACATTGACTACCAGCTGTTGGCATTGCTTGCCTACATCCATGCGGCCATCGCCACACTCCCACCACATGTTCAAGCACGGACAGACCATGGTCGATGAGAGCCATCATCTCACCAGACTGTCTATCCATGAACTCAGTTAATCCATGAATGGCACCAGCCAGTTCACGAGCATTGTCATTTGAATGTGAGAGCAGCCCTCTGCAGCCATAGGCCCTGTCTGTGGTAACATTCTATACGTGCCTGCACCACCATGACAGCCTGAAACATGCTTCTGCTGGTACCAGCTATGTCACCTCTGCCAGGGGCATGATGTCCAGTGGCCCTACCACGAGCACCCTCAGATATCTGCCTATGTGGTGGCTTGTCAGACATCAGGCTATGCCTGCTGTGACTGGACACAGTAGGCATGGTTACCACACTTTCCTGTGCACTACCACTGAATGCCAGCTGTCCCTCCGCTATGGCCACTAGTGATGGGGTGCATATAGGCACTGAAACTGTGTGCGGGGGTGGGGTGGCTAAAAGGGGGATGGCAAATGTTGGTGCAGTGTTGGCCCCTAACAACCCCACTTGTGCCTCAACATTATTATCATCATCTTCGGTGTCTGTATTGACACCAACATCAGATTACATGCAAGAGGGACCCTGATGCACCTCGCCACCTGTGGGGGAAAACAACAAATGCACTTTAAAACCTGTACAAAATTGCCTAGCAGTACACACACACACACACACACACACACACACACACACACACACACACACACACCTCCATAATACCTACCTGTCAATGGCTTTAGAGGCAGTCTCACGTATATGTTCATGTGTTACCCCATCCTGCATCACACTCATTAACATATACACATTGATACCACTCATTAGCATCACAGTCCTCTAAATGCCCAGACAAACGGCCACAACATAAAACCTGTTGCTACTTTACCTGCCTGACCTGTGTGCAGTAGATTTTCATGACCTCACTGCTATCGTTCGATATGCTCCCTCTGTATGCTCGGAAATGATGTGCATGCCCCTTATATGTGTGGGCTACTACATTGTATCCATAATATCTTGCACTGGTGTGTCATGTGTATGTAATACTCAGTACATGCCAGATATGCTGCTCCTTCAGCCTATCATGTGACAGCTGTAATATTTGGATACACTCCCTGGTGTTGACTAGTACTTCCCTAATGCATTTGTAGAGCTGCATATGTGGGTTGTAGGTGACCTCTCTGCTGAATGCGATATTAAGTGTGTACCTGGTGTCTACCTTCCCTCTGGATGCCTGTTCAATGCTACAGACCATATTATACTATTTGCTGTCTTGTGATTACACACGACAGGTATTCCTGGTGTGTAATGTGGCATTCCATGTCCATGTACTGCATGGTCCCAAAGGGAGGTACAGCTGTATGAACACCCCACAACCACACATGTGCATACATGGCCACACACACACAAACACACACATGCACACACACATCCTACATGCATCTACCTCCCTCCACTTCACCAGAGTGACCCAGCAGGCAAACTAACTAACCACCAGGATGCATGCACACACACACACACACACACACACACACACACACACACACACACACACACACACATGCACATACACACACATATATTCAAGTGAGGTTGCACAATGATAGCACACACAGTCCTCCTATTACCCATCTGCCAACATGCAGAACATATGGTACAGACCAGCATGCACTTCAGCTATGGTCAATCCATGCTAGCAACAGTATATGTGTGTGATGCATGTGCTGTGTCATTAGGCAATGCCCCTTCCCCTGTATACCACTGCACCCATGTACACAGTATTACTGTACACCTGTTCTGCACCCTGCCATATACTGTGCACCACAACTCACAGGTGTACAACCCATTGCAGAATGTGTAGTACTGTGTCAGTTATGTCAGCTTTACTTCTCACAGCCCCAATGTTTTTCAGCAACACATACCTGGGATGATATGTGGACAGTTGTCATTGGTGAATATCTGATGCGTGATTTACAGCTGTCAACATCAACAGACCATGTATGACCACTACAATACCCTTACACTGACAACCATCAGAGCATACTGTGGCTATGGGGGATGTACGCACCTTTATTGATTTTACACACACATCCTTCATCTGCCATGGGACCACATCACCAGATATCTTAGCAGTACATGAGCCCGATATGTGACATTTGTCCTGTACTTTCACATGCAGTGTTTACAGATTGTGTTAGGTGTGTGGCTGCTGACTGCAATGCATACACACCATGTGGGCATATGTGCACACCCTTATCATGATGGTTTATTGCACCTCTTGTGTGTACTACAGCAGTCACTGCTCCTGGCAAGGGTATACCAGCATGGGCCATCTGCATTTGCCAGTGTATGTTCAGTCTGCCCTACACATGTCCCCCTATTCTGCATGATTGCAAAGTCTACTCATGTGCACATCCCATGGTGTTCACACACTGCCGTCACTATTGCTGTGTGGATAGGGTTATGGCTGCCACAGATCCTGAACCTGACTATGTACACATAGAGCCATTCCTACCATCCTTAGGATCCCTGCTGCAGTGCACTGGTGTGTCATGCTGAGACCCCCCTTCAGCTTCTATGCAGATGCATGACAAGTAAGTCCTACATATGTGTGTCACTTTGCAGTGCCCCATACACTGAACACCACATGTTGCAGCCTAGACCCAGCTAATAATGTGGACTACTGTAATGCCTTATGCCATAGTGTATCTCTTCAGCAGTTGCCATTGTCCCACAGGTATATACACTGGTGTTGCACTGCATATGGGTGTTGTTCCAAACATATCGCTACTGTAGGCCATGTCTATTACCAGTATGTTACTCCCTGTGGACACATTCCACAATGATAGGATGTTAGTTATTATGCAGGTGTCTGACATACCCTTCCAATACCCCATTATGGTCAACCCTGTGAGACTGTGCATTTCACAGCAACAATACATGCACATGTACAGCATGCATTTAGGGTAGGTGTGTTAGATGTGTGCATGGAATATACCATCACCATTACATGCCCGGTGTGTTGGCAAGCATCTACATAAAACATACTCACCAGCTACAGGCTGCTGCCTTGTTGGTATCCAGGAGGGACCTACATAAGGGGGTGAGAGATGCAAGGTCAGTGGCCACACCTGTGGCAGTGCTACAGGGTTGGTGCAGTATTACCATACAACAATGGTACATTCCCACGATGCTACCACATCTGGACATCTGTTTATCACTACAATGGAGCAACACAATATATCTACGACATGTCAGATATGCATGATCTACCTGTACCAATGTGGATGTTTACACATCAGTAGTCTAGTGATGTGCCCTTTGTCCTTAACTGCACTCTCCTCGTCCGGTGTGTGGGTGACACCCACCTCCACTAAGGAGTCCAGTGGTTGTTGGCTGTCCAGACAGGCAGGTGCCACGAGGCTGGCCAGGAGCTCCTCCACACATGTCGGGAGGTGGATGGCATGGCTCCCCCATGGCGAGGTAATCCCCCCAGACTGCAGCAGCATGCTGACGGGCATTGCAAAGCAGGTCAGTATAATGATGCTGGACCTGCTCATAACTGCGGTTGTGCAGTCCGACATCATTGACCCTGTGGACTAGGTCATTCCACAGGATGGTCCACTCCTGCTGCTCATGTGCGTGCCTGCCAAACAGCACTGGATAGTTCTGGATCATGTGTGCTGACAACACTTCCTTCTCCACATGGGAATAGGTGAGCAATCATGCATGTGCCATCTTGGCTGAAAGACATAAAGATGGAAACAGGCCTGAGCAACTCATACGGCAAGGTTACCACAGTTCATAATACACATTTCTGTCACCCCCCCCCCCCCACCATATCAGCCTCAACATACTGTGCACACAATTCATTAGGTATGGCTACAGCTTAACTACCAGTTGGATAGATATTGTATTTACCACACCTATGTGATTGTAGCCATGTCCCCTGTGTGGACACTATCATTGCTGGCCTGTTACAGACTATTCACCTGCATGCCATTGTCAGGGCCACTATGGTTACATATATGTTAGTGGTATGACTGCTCTGAGATTGCTGCACATCTGACAGTCTGTGTTATTGGGGATATCTATGCATGCTGTTGGACATGTACTGGGATTATGTAGACTATTACTACCAACATATGTTCTATAACAGTGAAACAATAACATGTAAATGTTCTATTGTCCAGCAGATCAACTTCTCCAAACCCATCTTCCCATGATACCTGGTAACATCACAAGTGTGCCCCAACCTGGGGCCTTTTCATGTACTGTTCCAGCAATACCATCAGGTGGAACCACCCAGGGGATGTTGTCCCCCCCAGAGCACACACAGACATGTTCCTGTCCCCTGAGCTCAGGTCTGGGGTCTGTTCCATACCAGGCTCCAAAGACACATGAAGGATGTGCTACATCAGTCTGAGGCACCCAGTACACATTCACAGGGCCAACATGCTCCTCCTGCTCAGCCTCCAGACCAGAAACCTTCAGAACATGGACTGCAGTTGTGAGTAGCGGTGGGTGGGAGGCTTGTTCCCATTGTGCCCATATTGGGGCCCATGGGGCATCCACATCACAGACCACACACACCATCCATGGTGTTTACCCACCATATGGGTCACATACTACCCCTGTAGACTGTCCTCTATGTCTACCAATCCTGACCACCACAGACATATACCTGCCATACTTCCCCATATTCCCATTGCATACTTCACAGATGGGGGCAATGTGGTTCTAACAAGGGACTAACATGTGACATACCCATCCATGTTGCACACACTGCCAGCTGTAGATATCTGTGTGTCTTGCTATGTGTGGTGGTGCATTGCACATGGCACACATCACTGTGGTAGTAATATAGGGGACATGTCTTTACATACATATGTGTTTGTGTGTGTGTTTGTATATATGTGGACATGTGCATATAGGTATATACCTATATATGTGTAGATATATGTGATGTATATATGTGCACATATATATGTCTACACATGGGTATATGTATATTTCTGAACATACATGCTGACATACATATATATCTTTATATATTATATATGTGACAGATGTACACATATGCATACCTATATGTGGGGTACATTCAGAAATCAGCTCCACAATCTCACAACACCTTCCTGCACAGCTGCACTGTTCTGCTTTGCTACAACATAGACAGGTGGCACATATGGACATGGCCTGACTTTAGGGGGGGTATATATAGGACCTGATTGCAGATAACCTTATTACACACCTACGGCATTCTGGCATGCTACATTACAGATTCACCTGAGTATCCTGCCAGTGGTGGGCCCTGACTTCCACATGTCCATCATAATGGCATTACTTCTACCACCAGCTATTGGCTACGTAATATACATACTTCCCATTACACAACACACATTATGATGGCTTACATCTTGTCTGTCAGTGCTGACCTGCACAGTTGACGGCTATGGCCCACTACCCACAGGGACAGACACTATTGTCCATATCAGTTGTTCAGTTGAACATTATCACATCAACTCCTGATGGCACATATAAATCATTCCACATCATCTATCCCATTATGATGGACCAGGTACTACATTCTGTTACAAGTATATATACTTCACATACCTGTTGTGGGAATGATATCTTGTTGAATGACAGCTGGCTAAATGCCTTTGACATAGGCTTTAATTTTGCATAGATTTCTC
>NC_056746.1:1077697385-1077714885 GCF_019279795.1 Protopterus annectens | reverse complement strand
GTCCATTTTCAGCGGAGGCCCGGGGAGAAAAGCTCCACAGTAAAATAAACAGACAGTAGTTACATTGGATTACATAGCAATTAACAATTTTACATAGAAATTACTTACAGCATATTTACAGATGAAGAACATAGTACATCAGTAGACAACTTGAATCTTTATCTGTGAAGTACATAACAGGCATTAACAAATGTAACAATGAGAAGTTCCTGCTGTATAAAATAAATAAAATAAATACATTTATTTCCCCTGAGGCAGTTCCACCCGAAGGTGGTGCAGGACCAATAGGTATATATATATATATATATATATATATATATATATATATATATATGTATATATATGTATGTATATGTATATGTATATATATATATATATATATATATATATATATATATATATATATATATATATATATATACATATACATACATATATATATACATATATATATATATATATATATATATATATATATACACATATGTTGTATCTTTTTAGATATTAATATATTTACACAAACACATACCTCTAAATGTTGGAATACATTCTCTGTACTGTTGCATGACTGGGCTGGATGATATGTTTTGGAAAACATCAGAGTTATGTATATCAAAGACAGACTCCACGTGGGCCAGCAGAGTAATCCAGGCTGCGGAGAGCTGAATAAGCGACTTTTCTTGATACTAAGCATATTTTTTGTTGCTTTCCACATCTGAATACCTAGCAACTGTATTTCGCCTGCCTTTCTGTTACATTGAAGCTGTTTTTACTGCATTTAACTTAATATTGCACTTGGAATCCTTGTTTGTTACTATTTGACTGTATTTGTAGCAAATTCTTCTGTGTAAGCTGTAGTAGCTGATTCATAGCATTTATAAGTGTTTGCTGTACCTGTTTCTGCCTGTTTTGTGAAAAAAAAAAAAGAAAAAAATATCTCTTGTTTTTCCTGCTTTACTAGTTTAGTCCAGTTTCAGAGTTGCTGATTCCTGGGCTTTGGTTGTAGTTCCTGTGTACTGTTTCCTTGCCTTATTTGGGGAAGGGAAGCTACCTTGCTTACCAGTGGGAGTGGGAAGCATTGAGCTGCCTTTGTCCAGTTTTGTGAGGTTTCAGCCAGTAACTAGTAGTTTATTGGTCATTTTGGGCCAGTTTCTAGCTTTTCCAGCCCCCTGGTATAAAACTTTCAGCTTGTACCTACTCAGCACAGACTCCACGTGGGCCAGCAGGGTAATCCAGGCTGCAGAGAGCTGAATAAGCGACTTTTCTTGATACTAAGTATATTTTTTGTTGCTTTCCACATCTGAATACCTAGCAACTGTATTTCGCCTGCCTTTCTGTTACATTGAAGCTGTTTTTACTGCATTTAACTTAATATTGCACTTGGAATCCTTGTTTGTTACTATTTGACTGTATTTGTAGCAAATTCTTCTGTGTAAGCTGTAGTAGCTGATTCATAGCATTTATAAGTGTTTGCTGTACCTGTTTCTGCCTGTTTTGTGAAAAAAAAAGAAAAAAAAGAAAAGAATATCTCTTGTTTTTCCTGCTTTACTAGTTTAGTCCAGTTTCAGAGTTGCTGATTCCTGGGCTTTGGTTGTAGTTCCTGTGTACTGTTTCCTTGCCTTATTTGGGGAAGAGGAAGCTACTTGCTTTCCTGCTTTACTAGTTTAGTCCAGTTTCAGAGTTGCTGATTCCTGGGCTTTGGTTGTAGTTCCTGTGTACTGTTTCCTTGCCTTATTTGGGGGAAGGGAAGCTACCTTGCTTACCAGTGGGAGTGGGAAGCATTGAGCTGCCTTTTGTCCAGTTTTGTGAGGTTTCAGCCAGTAACTAGTAGTTTATTGGTCGTTTTGGGCCAGTTTCTAGCTTTTCCAGCCCCCTGGTATAAAACTTTCAGCTTGTACCTACTCAGCACAGACTCCACGTGGGCCAGCAGAGTAATCCAGGCTGCAGAGAGCTGAATAAGTGACTTTTCTTGATACTAAGTATATTTTTGTTGCTTTCCACATCTGAATACCTAGCAACTGTATTTCGGCTGCCTTTCTGTTACATTGAAGCTGTTTTTACTGCATTTAACTTAATATTGCACTTGGAATCCTTGTTTGTTACTATTTGACTGTATTTGTAGCAAATTCTTCTGTGTAAGCTGTAGTAGCTGATTCATAGCATTTATAAGTGTTTGCTGTACCTGTTTCTGCCTGTTTTTGAAAAAAGAAAAAAAAGAAAAAAATATCTCTTGTTTTTCCTGCTTTACTAGTTTAGTCCAGTTTCAGAGTTGCTGATTCCTGGGCTTTGGTTGTAGTTCCTGTGTACTGTTTCCTTGCCTTATTTGGGGAAGGGAAGCTACCTTGCTTTCCTGCTTTACTAGTTTAGTCCAGTTTCAGAGTTGCTGATTCCTGGGCTTTGGTTGTAGTTCCTGTGTACTGTTTCCTTGCCTTATTTGGGGAAGGGAAGCTACCTTGCTTACCAGTGGGAGTGGGAAGCATTGAGCTGCCTTTGTCCAGTTTTGTGAGGTTTCTGCCAGTAACTAGTAGTTTATTGGTCGTTTTGGGCCAGTTTCTAGCTTTTTCCAGCCCCCTGGTATAAAACGCGCTAAACGCGCATTAACGCGATTTAGAGCGATTTAGCTGAGCTGCCACTGTTGCACACTAGGGCAGTGCCGGTTAAGCAGGTTTAAACTATTCGGCTACCTAAAGTCCACTCTTCAAATTTTCCCTTAAAACTACCTTCCTCGAACTATACTACTGATCAAATCAGCGTATCCTATAACTAAAAGATCAACTCTACTTGACTCCAAGTAGACTATTCTCTATCTATTAAACCTAGCACTTGCTCCTACAGTACTTATTACCTTGATACGGCACTCTTGTCATAGATAGTACCCCAAAAGGCAACCCCCATTTCTCGGTCACCCACGTCCCCGAATCTTTTTAAAGTTTTTCGTCTACCCTTCTAGCATGTCGAGGGATCAGTTGCTAGTGTCCTCTCCTGCTCAGCTGGTGAACCTGGGAATATTGAGGCAATGTTTCAATTGCCTCATGTACACAGACAACCCTTTCCTCCTCCCACAAAACACAAATACATGCAAGAGATGCAACTATACGGCCAAACTGGAGGCTGAGCTCTCTCAACATAGGACTGGCAAGACCAGTCAGGAGGAGAAGGTTACCACACACACTATAGACCCAGTCTCACATAGTACCATTACAACCTCAAATCATACACATAAACACACAAAGACATACTCGGAGGCTCTGATCAAAATCTACCAAAACAGCAGAGGCCACCAAAGCAGACACCCAAACAACCACCACCTCAGAACACAACACCCGCAACACATAGACCTCACAGTCAGAGTGTCAAACAGTCACAGCCCTTAAGGCCAAACACAATGCCAGACACACTAGTCATTGGTGACTCCATAGTCAGACACACTGATGTCCCGCTCACCAGACTGAGTAAGGAGAAGGTCACAGTAAGCTGCCTGTCGGCCGCTAGAATCCGCCACATAACGCAAGCACTCAGGTCTCTCAACAGCAGGTACAAATATGACTCAGTCATTGTCCACGCTGGTGTAAACGACCTGAGACGTACCTCCTTGGACTACATGAAAAGAGACATTGAGGAGCTCTCTGATTATGTAGCCCAGGCAGGTATGACCCTGACCTTGAGCAGTATCCTACCTTCACCAAGAATGATGCCACAATACAGAGATAAGATGATCAGCTTTAACAATTGGCTTAAACACTGGTGTCATTCAAAGGGGATCCAGTATCTGTCTGCCTGGGATGACATGCTGGACAAGCCACGCTGCTTCATAAGGGATGGCTTGCACCTGTCACCCTGGGATTCCGGATATTGGCAAAGGCTCTTGCCACCCCATAGTGCCTTTTTAGGCAAGGCTCAAATTCTAAACCTACCACCCTAGAACACAAAAAGGAAAAAACTAAGGGTAATGCTGCTCAATGCCAGAAGTCTAAATCTCAAAATGCACGCACTCGAGGCCCTTCTCAGTATGGAGAACATCGATGTCTGTGCTGTGACAGAAACCTGGTTCAAGGCTCCTGAGAGCACCCCAGCTTATCAGGTTTTACCTCATATCATGCGTTCCGCCCCAAAATCCGGACAATACCAAGAAAGGAGGGGGGGGTATCCATATTCATCAAGGACACCCACACCTCAAGACTGGTGGCAACGCACGATGCATCGGAGACCATCCAGGTACAATTAACCATAGGCAAGACTGCTCTGCAAATTGTAGCATGTTACAGGCCACCCTCACAAACTCAGGAAACTCACATGGCCTTCCTGAAAACACTAGAGGATAAATGTATCACCAAACACCATCATACTAGGTGACTTCAATTACCCTAATATAGACTGGGAACACTACTCAAGCCCAAACACCCTAGCCCAAAAGTTCCTGGAATTCATAAACTCAAATGCCATGGAACAACTAGTCACCATCCCACAAGAGGAGATAACATACTTGATCTCATCATCACGAACATGGGAGCACAATGTTCAACACCGAAGTATACCCTCACTGGTGAGATCAGATCACAAACTAATCTCGCTGGAGGTCCTCATCCCACCCCACCTGAAATAAAAAGACCACAGTAAAGAACTTCTCAAAAGCCGACTTCACACTTCTAAAGACTAGTGTGGTCTCCTTTCAGGCCCCGAGCCGGCGGAAAACAATACTCAAGCCGCTGAATCACTTACAAACGCCTTCTACCAGCACCTGCAGGACTGCATGGATAAGGCAATCCCAAGCAAAACAAAGACTCTTTGTACCAAAGGCAAGCGTCCAGTCTGGTGGACCCCAGCCATAAACAAACTCTACAACAAAAGGAGGAAGCTACTACAAGATAGAGCAAAATCCCTAAAAGGTAAGACACCCTTGATCACTATAAGTAAAAACCTAAGAGCTCTCATAAAATCATCCAAAGCAAATTTCGAGAGAAAAATAGCTAAAGACTCAAAAGACAATCATAAGGCCTTCTTTAGCTATGTTAGAAACCTAGGAGGAAACTCCCAGATATGCTCAGAACTAGTTCAAAATGATGTGAAGATTACTGATCCTACAGACATTGCCAACATACTGGCTGACAGGTTCAGTGCAAACTTCTCCCCTCCCCAAAGGAGAGATATCTATACCCAATGAGTGCAGCCCCCAAACATCTCCAGCCCAAGTGAGAACTGCTCTCTCCAAAGCAAAAAACACAGCATCCATGGGACCCGATGGTGTCCCCGGCTGTGTGCTCCACGAACTCAATGAGGAATTATACCCACAGCTAGGACAGCTGTTTAATCAAAGTCTTACCTCTGGATACGTACCCAGGAGTGGCGCACTGCAACTGTGGTTCCACTTCACAAAGGCGGTGCCTCCACAGACCCTGGAAATTGCCAGCGCATTAGCTTGACAAGCCTTATCTGCAAAGCCATGGAGAGGATCATAATGGACCTCATAAATAAAGACATAGGGAATTTGCAGACTTTGGATCCAACCCAGTTTGGCTTTGTCAAAGGCAGATCATGCCTTTTAAACTTGGTTGACTTTTTGAAACAGTCACCAAAGCCATTGATGAGGGAAAGGCAGTCCATACAGCCTACCTCGATCTGGCTAAGGCCTTGATACAATACCCCACTCGGGTATCATTGAAAAACTCATCAGCTTAAATGTTAACCCATACATCACAAGATGGGTTGCAAACTGGCTGAGTGACAGAACCCACAGGGTCAGAGTTGCTGGCGCCATGTCAGACTCAAAGCCTGTCACAAGTGGTGTCCCACAGGGCTCAGTCCTGGGCCCACTCTTGTTTGGCATCTACTTTTCCAGTACAAGCAAACACAGGAGGGTTATGGCTGACAAAGTTTGCAGATGACTGCAAACTGGGCGCCATAGTAGAAAACACATCTGACACAGATATCCTTCAGAAGGGTCTCACAGAAACGGATAACTGGTGCCAGAGCCACGCCTAAAGTTAAATGCCAAAAATGCATAGTCATACCCTTCGGGAAAAACAAGGTTACCCCTAGCTACCAAATAGGTGGCAATCCACTGAGCACAGAAGAAGTTATCAGGGACCTGGGGACCCAGGTTGATAGTAGTCTGTCATTCGACACCCATGTAGCTAAAGTAGTTAGGAAGTCCTTCTACATTGCCCACCTTATCATGAAGGGATTCTCATCTAGATCAAGGAGGTCATAGTCTCCCTTTACTCATCACTCATCAGACCAATGATTGAGTACAATGCCCCATTCGGAATGTATCTGACCCGACACTTGCAGCAGCTGGAGAGGCCACAAAAGTTCCTCACCAAAAGGATAAAGGGTCTCAAAAATCTGTCCTATGCTGCCCGACTGAAAGAACTCCAGCTCTATTCAGTCGCCAGCTTGCTCAGAGGTGACCTTTGCCTAACATACAAGGCCATGTCAAACCCAGATTTGATGAATATGCTTCACCTCAAAAAATCTAGATCCATCAGAGCCACAAGGACGGGAGACTTAAACCTCGACACGGCTATTAATAGGACGTGCTGGAGGGATAGATTCATCACCCAAAGACTCCCTATGCTGTGGAACAAAATCCCGGTACATGTGAGGCAGAGCACCTCGCTGGCCTTGTTCAAGAGAAATCTTGACCAATGGATGGGAGATCGCAGATATACCCCAGGAATTACCTCAGTGTCACTGCTCGACAGAGGCACAGCAAAATAATGGGTATAGTTCCCCATACTAAAGGGGTGGCGTAAGCCACAAAACAATGGGCTAGGCTTATAAATGCCCTCGGGCAGATAGCCTAGTATGAACCTATGAACCTATGAACCTAAATCACTTTGTCTATGGTGTGCAGGGTCCTGGATTCGAGCCTTGCAGAGGCTGTTTACTTTGTTGCTGGGCAGAACACGTGCCATTGGGTACAGAGTGATTTAGGCACTTTAAAGCAGTTGTAAGCGGGTTTCGCGGGTTTGCATGGAAGTAAGCACTGCTAACTTCTGGTTTCAGTTTCTTATACGCTGTTAGCTTTTGAATTGCTTTGTGTACGCATAGCATACCCCCATGCAAACAGGCTTAAACCCGCTTACTGCTGCTTAAAATTGCTTACTCCTGCTTACTCCCTCGCTAATTTCTTTAAAAGAAAAGAAAAAGGTGTTGATAGGAAAGTGGTGAAAAAAGGGGAACAAAAAGGGAAAGACAGTAGGGAAAACAGTAAAGGGATGTGCAGGAAGGGTGTAGGGAAGGTCCATAGCTGCCCATTTCTTCTACAGCAACAGCTGTGCATATACACTGGATTTGGAGGTAGATTTGGACACTCAAATCCCTTGGAGAGGGGTGAGGACAACAATAATAAGTTGCGATGCCAAATAGACCGGATTAAATGTGTCCAGTGGACGTGTGCAAAATGGACAGCTATGTATGGAGCAAGATTTTTTTGTGGGAACAGAATGCCCTTTTTTTTCAGGTGAGAGTGGGATGTTGGGGAGGGGTAGTAGGTATATTTGGGGAGGTAGGTTAGTTAGGTTAACAGACAAGACAAACAAGACGTATACAGGCGTGGTATATGACACATGTCGGGGGTAAACAAATTGATGGGGAGGAGTGCTGAGATATTGAAAGCCCACAAGCTCCCTAGTGGTAATAGTGGTGCTGAGGTCCCCACCCATGGGCAGTCACCACTGCACCTTCACAGCCCTGAAGGTGGCTGTGCTGGGGGCTGAGTCACAGAGGCAGGCTGACTCTAATCATGACACGTGGCCCTTGAGCTGGCATAGAAGATCACCAAACTGCTGGTTGATCTCTCTACATACCATGACCCTGACCTGGTGAGGGGTGACAGGTGCCTGTCCGTGCCCACTCCCAGGGGGGCGAGCCCCATCCCCTGAGGCAGTTCCACCCAAAGGTGGTGCAGGACCAATGGACAAGGAGGCCCCAGGTTGGGTCCCAGGCATGCTGGTGCCCGGTGCCATGGCCAGCTGAGGTGGGACAGGTGGGTCTGCTGAGACCGGCCTTCCCAAGCATGCTATAGTGTTTAGATTTCATCATTTGTGGGTTAGTAATAGTCAACACATTCCAGGGTTAGGTATAACAGCATGCATAGATATTCCCATTAACCCAGACACCAGATACGGAACAGTTGCATTGCCAGCAGAACACATGCATATATGGGACCACAGTGGTAATAAGAACAGCATGCAGGTACATTGATGGCACCATGCCACCAATGTTGGAATAATTCAATATAGCACATACATGGGAACCATCAAAATATTTATCAAATAATTGGACATTATCAGAACATAGGTGTCATTACATACAAGTTGGGGTGAGTATGTTGATTATTGTTGGACATATGGTAAGGGTGAAGATGTCAATTAGCAACTAGTATATTCCTGTAGTCCACATTACTTTCCTAGTCAGTGCTGTTATCTGTACCTTATAAGTCTTACTACACTACCCTATAGCCTTTGTTTGGACAGTGATATGGCTGTCATCATCATTACACAATTACACATGAACTGGTTTTACCTGCAGTATACACCTCTCACCTGGTATACCTGAGGAGGAAATGTTTGTTAGCACTAACTGTTTGTACACATACTCCCAGATTCTGGGTTGTTGTTTTGCACTTTGGCCATGTGTTAACCACATGATGGTGTGCCGGGACATATCTGGAATATTGCCCTCTTCCACCTTTAGTGACCTGACACACCCATATACATGCTTTCCTACACAGTTATATTATGTAGCACAGTGTGGGTCACAGTGACCAGTGATACTTTATTATTCCGAGAAACTTCAACACTCACAATTCAGTCGAATACCAGAGTGAACAGTACCAGTACAGGTTATAATGGTCTGTATTTCTCAGCACAGTGTTCGTATCCAACGTACCTGTGGGAGCAATGTTTGTTAGCAGTACCTGACTATTGCCACACAAATTCCAGATTACACATTAGTATTATGCACATACCTCTCACTCTGTTACTGCATGCACTCTGATCACAGCTTAACAACATGGGAGTGTAGATAGGACATACTTGAAATATTACACTCCTAACAGTTTCGGGGGTTGCTACAGTGATAGGTGTGTTCTCATGATGTCATGATGTTTGACAATCACTTGTATTCCCTGTTTGCTGGTTAAATATCTGGGATCATCCAAGAGACTTACCAGGGGGACAGGGGGACAGACAGCAGATATGGGCACATATACTCTACATTCCAGCCTCATCTGTACAGTTGTGGGGTATGAACCTGTATGCAGCCTAATTCCATTCCCAGGATTCAGACCATGGCTATGTCTGCTACAACTTAAACACTGTCCATCACAGTTGTGTCTGCTATAGAGAAATTGATGTATATCTCCTATCTGCTTTGTGTCTTATTAATCCCCTGTGCTTTTGCATTCTGACCTTGTATTACTACACTCATATACAGATTTCCTAGACAGTTATATGTTCTTGGACAGTGTGGGTGACAGTGATGTGTAATACTTTATTATTCAGATCAACTGCATATCATTCTTGTATTGCTGGGTGCAGCGTTGGTATCTGACAGACCTGTGGGAGGAATGTTTATTAGCACTGCCTGAATGTTCCCACACATAGTACCAGATTCCACATTACTATTATGCACATACATCTCACTCTGTTACTGTACACACTCTGACCACAGCTTGACAAGTTGGAGTGTAAATGGGACATGTCACATAAGGTATTGGGGAGTTGCTAGTGTGCCAGCTTTGTTCTCATAGCTGTGTGTCAACCAGTTGTATTTCCTGTTTGCTGCCTATACGTCTGGGATAATCCCACTAATTTCCTAGGGGGACAGGTTGATAGGCAACAGGTATGGGCCACTTTACTAGACATTCTATACATATCTGTACAGTTGTGGGGTATGGTTCTGTATGCAGACTACTACCACTGGCAGGATTCGAACCGTAGCTGTGTGTGCTAAAAAAATAGCAGGTCACATCTCAGTTGCATGTGCTATTTGTTTTTTGTTGTCTGCATTTTCCCTGTTTACTGTCTATGTGTCTCTCAGTTGTACTAAATGGCATCTGGGGATTACACCCGTCATATACAGGCATTCCTACACATAATATTTATGGTGCACAGTGTGCGTAACAGTGCTTAATACTACAGTACTATTACATGATTGCATATCTACATTACCATATGATACCAGGATATACACATGCAGTCCAGCAGTTAGACCTGTATTGGCAGGCTATTACAACTAGTATATTCCTGTAGTCCACATTACTTTCCTAGTATTGTATTGTCAGGCTATTACACTTTTATTGACTTTCAAACAATATGAGACTCTTCCTGCCATATTCTCTAGGGTATGCAGTACTTGCCTTGAACATTACAGGTTTTATCAGAAAAATAGCTACCACCAAATGCAAGTCTCCAGGCCCAAGAAACAAATATAGTCCAAATGTAAACAAACCAAAGAAGGACCAGGAGCAAACTGCAGATTCCAGTTTCAAAGTAGTCTATTCCAGAACAGACGACATCCAAACACAAAACAACACTAATGTTTTCATAGGTGTGTACCCCACTTCGTCAGGTGTAACAATATTTCATTTAAGCATCATTTTATACTCTAGAAGTGCTGCAAAAACAGCTAGTGACTGGTCACATGATATTTTTACTTAAAGCCACATACACATTTACTTAAAGAAAGTGGTATAAATATAAAAGCATACATAATAATGTATTGAAAATACACATGAAACTTTATTAAAAGTATTAAAAATATATATATTAAACAATGCATATATTAAAAACTAATACTTAAAGTATAAACACATATGAAAAACTTTTTCATCGAAAAAGTGGTCTCTTCTTTAAAATAGGCTTCAGAGGTATATGGTCATTTAAACCATGCCTGCAGTCTGCTTTCAGTCTAACAATCCATTTGGCTTCTAAGGCCTCAGTTTTATTGCGGACATCACCACCTCTGATATTTTCATTAACCCTTCCTATCACAATTAACTTAAAAATATGTCCATCATCATTGTCACTGACATGCTTAGAAAGTGCACTAACTTTATCCCTTTTATTGATATGATAAATATGTTCTCTGATTTGATCTTTAAGTGCCCTGTCAGTTTTCCCAACATAGAATTTAAAACATTTCAAGCAATGTGCAAGATATACCACATGTTTAGTATTACATGTAGCAGAAATTTTAAAAGTGTATCCCTTTTTCATCTGGGTGCATACATTTAGTACTGGTGTTCAAGTAACTACAATAATTACACCGTCCACACATAGCTGAACCTTCATACTCTAAAGCTTTAAATTAATTCCTTGGAAAACATAGCTTCCTTTTAAGGGACAGCTCATTCTTAAACAAAAACTTAGGTTCATGGTCAATAACATTACTAATGTCTTTGTCTGAGGTTAAAATACCCCATTTTTTCTTTACTATGCCCATATATTTATATACATCAGATGAATAGTATAGGGCCATCTTAAGTTTTCTTGTAGTATTAGTGTTTTTAATGTTACTAGAATCACTTCTGTCTGAGAAATAAGGTTTTGCAATTGAATCGCTAAGTTTGGCCACATCCTGTACATTATTCTTTACCATCTTCTCATCATAACCTCTCTCTATTAAATTTTAATAACATTGTCAGTGCAATCTATAAAGTCTGCTTCCCTTCCATTGAGCCTAGAAGCTCTAAAAGCTTGATTTCTTACAACATTCTTAAAAATGTGCTGAGGGTACATGCTGTCATGTGACAACAAAGTATTCACATGGCATGGTTTCTTGTATTGTTTTGTGTACAACCTGTTGGTGTCATCTCTCAGTATCGCTACATCAAGGAAGTTGATTTCATCTACAGAATTTATGGAAGTGAATTTTAAAAATGTGGTACTACTATTAACATAACACACAAATTCAGATAACTGTTGCTTGGTTCCATTCCATAAAATAAAAAGGTCATCCACAAATCTTCTAAAAATGAAATATATTTACTATAAGGACCTTTTAACAAATATTAATCTTCCCAAATCATCATAATGGCATTGGTGTAGCTATTGGCACATGAGGTGCCCATAGCTACACCATTGCTCTGCCAGTAAAAGGTTTTTCCAAATACAAAAACATTACAGCATAGGACAATTTCAAGTAAAGCCTTTAGAAGTAAAATCTGCCTAACTTCAAAGTTAGAATAAGTCATAAGAAACTTTTCTATACTCTCAATTCCAATTTCATTCGGAATCACCGTAAAAAGTGAGACCACATCCATGGTAACAAGTAAGTAATATAGCAATAACCCACGCCTGGGTGTGGGTAATGTGGGATTTACCCACGGTTGGTGTGGTTTGGTCCCGAGGGCGAAAAGACAACCGTAGTAAATCCCGCATTACCCACACCCAGAAGTGGGTTATTGTTATTATACTATGACATTATTTAAGAAAAGAAATAATTACTTTTCTTAAATAATGGCATTGTATAATGCCTCTTTGCTGCCCTTCCGCAGCTGTCTGGTATCTGCGGCAGTTCTGATGTACTGCGCATGCCTACGCAGTACATTAGAGCTGTGGCCAAAAGCAATGGAGAAAGCAAGGTCTCCGTTGCTTTTTACTGTTTCGCTATGTTAAATGGGTTTAACATGGAGACAACTTTAAAATAAGCAACGGGAGATGTCCGTTGCTTATTTTAAAGCTGTCTCATGTTAAACCCATTTAACATAGCGAACAGTAAAAAGCAACGGAGCTCTTGCTTTCTCCATTGCTTTTTAAACCTGTCGCTATGTTAAATGGGTTTAACATGGCGAGACAGCTTTAAAATAAGCAACGGAGATCTCCGTTGCTTATTTTAAAGCTGTCTCACTATGTTAAACCCATTTAACATAGCGAAACAGTAAAAAGCAATGGAGCTCTTGCTTTCTCCATTGCTTTTTAAACCTGTCGCTATGTTAAATGGGTTTAACATAGAGACTTTAAAATAAAGCGGAGATCTCCGTTATTAAAGTTAAACTCTATGTTAAACCCATTTAACATAGCGACAGGTTTAAAAAGCAACGGAGAAAGCAAGATCTCCATTGCTTTTTACACACTGTGTCGCTATGCTAAAGGAGTTTAACATAGTGAGACAGCTTTAAAAAAAGCAACGGAGATCTCCGTTGCTTTTTTTAAACCTGTGTCGCTATGTTAAACTCTTTTAACATAGCGAGACAGTGTTTTAAAAGAGACTTATACTAATGGAAAAAGTCCGGGCGACCGGACCTTTTTCCATTAGTATAAGTCAATTTACAACATGCACGCTGGCCAATCAGCATGCACGTTTTGGAATATTAATGGGGGGGTCATGGTATAATCAGCATTAACATCCACTGTTTGTATATTGTCAAACAGATCTTTCAGAAAATGTTCAGTGTCCCTTAGGACCTATGGTATTTCATTCAAAAATGGCCTTCAATTCTTTTCTATGTATATAGAAGCTCAGTAGACCATCCTTTCCCTGAGATTATAGGTCTCACTGGTGGATTAGTTTTACTTTTATGAGCTTTAGGTAATCTCTGTATATAGGGAATAACAGGATGTTCTATAAGAAAAAAGTTATAGAGCTCATTAGTTATAAGACCTTCATTCAATAATGCTTTTAACTTGTTTATTTTAATATTTGTGATTTGCATATAAAAACTGGTATCTGCTAACATAGTCTGCATAGCTTGTGTATACATATGAGAGTCCATGACAACAATAGGGCCTCCCTTATCAGCAGACCTGATTACAATGCTAACATATTCCTGCAAGTTTGTTAGGGCCTTCCTTTCATTCTTATTTAAGTTGATTTATATATAACCTCTGTTGCCTTCAACACTCTGTATTTTATACACTTCTTATATACACATTGCCTCAAATGCATGTATTAATGGATTAACTGGTGGTATAAGTGAACTAGGTTTTCTAAACAAGTGCATTTCTCCACCTTTATTTTCAGCAAACAACATTTTCAATGTTAAATCTCTACAATTTTTTTTTATATCAAAAATAACTTCAGTAATGTCAGAGTACCTACTTGGTATGAACGAAAGTCCTTTTTGCAAGATACTCATTTCTTCTGATGAAAGAGTAATGTGAGATAAGTTCAAAACTATGCCTTCTTGTGAAAAAAGTCTTTCTTGAAGCTGCCTGGGCCCGCAGTCTGTCCCTCGTGTTTCCTCTTCTGGCAACTTCTGCTTCTGCCCCTGGTTTTGAAGTCCATCTCTCTTACAGGTAGAGGAAAACAAAGTTTCTGTTGGACTAAATGGTGAATGCTGGAAGCACTACATTCTTCATTTACTATTGCTTCCACTGGATGATGCACCTGTGCTGAAACCAGAAATGTTTTTCTTCTGGCCCCAGTTCCATTGAATCCTTCATTGTTCTCCTTCGAACCAATATTTGATACCTCAATAGATGTGGAATCACTCGCAGAGTTCTGCAATAAAGTCAAATCCACTTCACATTCTCCTTCAACTGTGTTCTGTTGTGACAGTCTCTCATTGACTGAAAGTGCTTGTCTTTCTGTGTTTAATTCAGTATGTACAGGCATACTAACTGCAGCAGTGTCAGTACCAGTAAACCTAGGCCAAGAGAACACATTGCCATGTAAAAAATCATTATGGTCTCTCTCAACCTTTTTCATTTTTATCTTACTTAATTTACGTTCATAAGCAGAGACAGAATCTAGTGTCTCTACAAAGTAATTGTCTAAAATAGCAGTCCCAATAGATTTAAGTAAATCATCATATTTAACTTTGATAGAAGCAGTGAGGGACTTTATTTCTTTTTAAGCTGCTGCAACTAATAAATTCATGTAACTAATACTGGTGTTAAGATTGACTTTCTGCCATTCTGTCAGTAAATCAGGATCACAGTTTATATGAGAAGGCATTTTCAGTACACGGAGCCCTCTTGGAAATATGCCTTCTTTAATAAAAAGTTCCATATGGAATTTTTCATAGAAGTTCCTTTTCAGTTTAAAAAGTTCATTTTCAATAGTATGCAACTTGGTCTTCAACAAGACAATGTCAATACCACAAACTTCATTATCTGTGTTGTCATAAAAACAGTTGAACAGTGGATTTTCAGTACTTTCTATAACTTTAAGCAGTCTCTCAACATTAACAGAAGTACCTTTAGTAAGAAGTTAATTTCCTTATTCAAGTCCAATAAATTCTATTTCATCAGCCATAATCCAGGCAAAGGTGGTAACAAGAATTAAAACAATGAAAGTCAGAAGAATAGTACTTTTATTTTTATTTCCTATGACAGTAAATGCATGAGTATTACTGACCTGCCTCACATCGCAACCTTGCCAGGTGACTGATGTGGGCCTCCTGGTTCGCAGCCTGCTCCATTGCAGCTGTGGGGGGACATAAGAGGAATATTTAGCCATACCTAACCATGATATACCTGAGCTGGCAATTATTATGCACATACTGGGGTGATACTTACACACAACTGGAACATCCCCTGCTGCTCTAGCCTGCTGGAGCCACTCCTCCAAGAGGTCCCCCTCATGCTGCTTCAGGTCAGCATAGTGGTGCCTGACCTGCTCACCAGTTCAGGGTATACCAGTGGCACTGGTGAGGTCATGGTCGAGACAGTCCCAGGCCTCCGCCTTATATTGGGAGCCCTGGTATTGGCTCTGCAGCAGTCTCTGAGCATGGTCTTTAACTAGGAGTCCTGCCATGACCTTGGACTCCTGGATGCACCAGCACTGCACCTGGAAGTGCACACCTTCTCCCCTTACTGCCATAGTGCTGGCAAGGGGAAGCTACAACCAGTTATGAGATTATTTCCGCCTCTTGGGTATAAGTATGGCTGATTTCCTACACTTTTCTGTGATTGGCCAGTTTTGAAAAGGCAAATCTATGGGCAAACCTGCTTAATGAAGGTTGGCATTGTTTAAAGAGGTATAACACTAGGCACATTGAGTTAGCTGGCCTACACATTGCTTACACCTCCTAAGCTGGCCTGTGCAATGCTTAGTGTTGCTTACATTAGACTTTGCATTATGTTTTTCTTTTTGGCATTGATTTCTTATTCATTACATCTTATATATCTGCCTGGTATCCATGATTAATGTGCACGTACACTTTATGGAGTCCTTGTGTTTTATTGGGAACTTCAACACTCTATTATAATTACACCTCACTTCTGGGCTTACTGTTGTACTCCAGTTCACATATTTATGTCATCTAGTGGGTTATGGAACATATGACTGTATACCGATTCCTGTCACAGGTTCAGTTTTTTTTTTACTATGGTGAGGACTTGTTTGCTGATACCTCATTCTTCTGTACTTCTGTGATGGCTTCGTGGTTAACTACTGTGAGTATGGTGTATAAGGTCCTGAGTTTGATACCCACATGGTTATTTATTTTGCTGATGGCCAGAACAATGGCCGTTGGATACAGAGTGATTAAGGCACTTTTGAGCAGTTGTAAGTGGGTTTGCACAATGGTAAGCACTGCTAACCTCCCATTTCATCTGCTTACAGAGAGTTAGCTTTAAAATTGCTTAACCAGTGTAGGCATTACTTACCGTAGTGCAACCAGGCTTAAGCCTGCTTACTAGTGCTTAAATATGCTTACTACTGCTTATTTGTGTTTAAACGTGCTTGCTAGTGCCTTATTCATTATGACACTGACACCTCACATGTGCATTTACTGCAGTACTCCAGTTCATGAAAATATGTTATTTAGTGGGTTATGCAACATAAATATTACTCATAAAGTGTTTTGCCATGGAAAATGGAATGTGCTGTAGTGGGACTCAGACCAGGAATGCCTGCTCGTAAGGCAAATGCTTTGCGAACTACACAACTTCTATGCTGCTTCATTTGCAACCATTTAAGCTGTATTAACTGTAGCTAAGTGATGGGCATACTCGCGCACCTACAGTTAGCTTTAATCGGATTTTTAAAAATAAAAATTAAGGGTTTCTTCATTTTATTTATGTATACTGTTGCTGTTGTACAAAAGGGGAACTGTTGTTGGGGATATGCGGTCACCTGTGAGCGGCCTCACTCATTTCATACCCCTTTTTGCTGTTCTTCATTGTGAGGGTGTGTTTATTCTAAGAGCTCTGCTCTCAGACACACCCCCTACACTCTTACATGTTCTATTTAAGCCTAGGAGCTCAGGTAGTGTGCCTCATTATTATGCATGGTGCACTGCTTTCCTGCTCCTAAATGGCTGCCTCCGTGCAGTACTAAGCTAGCCTGCATAGAGGAATAGTAAATCCGGGGGTATGTGTTTAGATGGATCAGCTGTTTTTTCATTGTTATGACTTTCAGAATAGTAAACATTCATTCTTGTGTAATTACAGTCTTTTTGTCCCATTCTTTTTAGTTTCGACTGAAGTATATCCATATATGTATACGTATATATATATATATATATATATATATATATATATATATATATTTATATATATCTCCCTCTATAGATATATATATATATGTGTAAATATATGTGATGTAT